>NC_079396.1:12025899-12625899 GCF_029220125.1 Pseudoliparis swirei
TGAGGCCAATCTGTGTGTGGCTTTCGGCAGCGTGATGCAACATATTCCAGTATACAAAGGCTAATGCAGGTAAATCACACCTCGTGGACCTGCAGGCTTGACACTAAGCTTCCTGGCACACTAGCTCGCTCAAGTGGGCGAGAAATGAACCCCGTTATGTGTCCTGACACTGGGCCCTGCTCCCCGGCAAATAAAAACATGCCTCTCACTTACTGGCTGCCTGCGCCCACAGCCCCATACATCAGCATTATAAAGGAGCTCGGCAGCCTCAAGGTCAGCTCAATTTCCTCCTGCCGTTATGAAGTATCAGAATCACAGCGAGAGAGGGCACCCACACACATGTTCAGAAATGATTTAGGGAGCGAGGGAGGGGAGGGAGGAAGAGAAAGGGAGGGGGGCGGGGGGGAGTGTAAAGGAGAGGCGGTGTGTAATACAATAGGGAACTGTGACAAATCACCAGGAGAGAAGCAACCACTTCCACAGTAAAGATGTGCGAGTGCGGGCATTTGTGAGAAAACGTAGAGGACATTAAGCCGACTTGCTCATTCCACACACTAAGAGAAGAGAGTCGTCTGCAGCACAAGGAACGGGATTCAAGAGTTTTTGTTTAACAAGCCGATTCCACTTGTGTAATCGCTCAAGTGTTGAGTCTGAGAAACGACAAAGCAATTAGGCCTACTGAATTATTGTTTTAGAAAAATGTGAATGCGATGTTTACCATTTACTGTAATTAAATTCTAAGCTGTTACATGGGCATGACAGCGACCTAATGCAAACTAAATGCCTTTTTTCTCTTTGAGATCTGGGCCTATTCATCACATGCCCAAGCAATTTGATAAATTACACAGAAGCATGAAAGCTGATCATTTGCGTGGCAGAGTGTGGTGTGTGTGTGTGTGTGTGTGTGTGTGTGTGTTGCCTCTGCCTGAGCCGGCAGTCATCCTTGGCTGCCTCACTGGCCGAGGTTTGACATCTTCAGCTAAGAGCCTGGGGAAATATCAGCAAATTCACTTAATGGTACCACCTCATCTATTCCTCGAACAGGCAGAGGAGAGAGAGGGAGAGAGAGAGAGAGACATCCTCCAGGTGTTACAAAATGGCTGTGTGCTCTCTGTGCTGCCGTCTCTCCCGTCCAGGGGGGTGCAGGTGTGTGGGTAAACACAGACTGCATTGAGATCCATCGCCGGCCGTGGTCAGCCACCAGCTGTAGTTCGCAGTCGCCTCTGACCTCTCGCGAAAGGCCAGTTTGCTTGTGCTGTCGCTACAAAGCTTCTTGTGGCGACAGCACAATCTGGTTTGGTGTGTATACGCGGATGTGCGTGAGGATCTGAACGTGCAAAAGACAAAACGTACAGAGAGACCTGAATGCCGTGACGCTGTGCATGGCTGCGGGGAAGTGCATGCATGTTGTGTGCATGTGTGTGTTGAACCCAAATGAGACAATAAATTATAAATGACCGTGTAAACCCTAACCTGAATACATTCATAATCAGAGGAAGCATATCCACATCAAGACATGCATTCCTATTGCGTTATTCAACCGCATTTATGATACATGTCCACCCTAATGCAGCGTTGAGTCACAGCGCGAGCCTCGGCAGTATTATCAAGAGATCGACCCGCTGATAAAACACGCTCTACCACCCGACTCAGCTTTCATGTCGCTGCAAGATGAACAGCACAGAGCTCAGTGTTCTTCCAGAACCCACACAAAGGCTTTAAAGGAGGAGCGACGTGACGGAGAGATGTGGTGCGGCGCTGATGACGGGAGGGGAACTGATGTTGCAACATAATGTGGAGGAGGTGTCTGATGAGATGTATTGGGCTATGCCGCTTTGCATGTAAATGGATTTCCTAACTCACATAAACAGCTAATAGAAATACATATTTAGGATGAGGTCAATTGTAAATTAGCTGCATGTACATTTTGATAACTAAATCACATCTCTGGCTGCAACTGGATGATATTATTTTCATTATCTATTCATCTAATCCACAAGATTTCTTCCCAATTGGTAAACATCACCATTTCCTAGAGGAGACAGTCGAATATTTTTTCTAATGTAGCCAACAGTCACCATTCAAAGATATTCAGTGGACACGGTAAGACAAGGAGATGAAACAAAATCTTGCATTTAAGAAGCTGGAGCCATCAAATGTTGAACAGTTTTGCTCCAACATTACTTATTTATTAATCAATTATCAAGCAGACTGTAATTATTTTAAATAAGACCAAGACGACGTTTTGTCTCGCTGACATGTTATCATTAAGGAAAGTGTTGGGCCATGAATTAAATGTGGAAGACACGAGACTGAGAGCCCTTCTGTTGCTTCTCAACCGCTCGCAACATGAAGAGGGCGAGAGGGCGAGAGCGCTGACGGAGCGAACGGTGTTAACCTGAGGGGACGACGCCGACGGCATTGTAAGCTGTCGCCGCCATGTGAGAGGGGGGGGGGGGGCACATGCACTGAAAGGATGTGTCAACAAGAGAAAAGCTCAGACGACAACATTCTCAATCTCAATCTCTGCTCAGGTGCTACTCCACTAAATCTTCTTTTTCTTTTTACTGGTATTGTAAAATATGGCTCTTTCAACTCGACAAAAGGGGACGACTCCCTCTCTAAGTCCTGCAACAACAACACCGTGTCTGAACAAAAAGACACTCCCACCTGCACAGCATCTATTGCTGTCTTACCACTGAGGCCACTCTGTGGCATTTGCATACATTTCCAGCAGTGGTGTCTGTTAATAGACCAGCTGAAACAGCTGAATAATATGTATCAGTGAGTGCATTGGTGATGGATGCCTCCTGTGTGCTTTCCTCTTATATAAAGCTCGAACTCCTCTCCAATCTGAGTGAGTGGCTCCCCACTACTTGGCTCCCCACGGTTAGCTTGTCAGCAACCTCTCCATCTCTTTTCTCCGCACCTGCACCTGACATTGTGAGTGTTCTGTCACCCACCTGTCCTCACCCCCCTGGAGAAAAAAATGTTCACCCCCCCCCCCCCCCCACCCAACTTGCTCCCAGCAGCCCCTGGGGCATGGGACAATTAAAAAACGAGGCAGGAGCTCAGTCGCGCTCTCATGCCGAGTCTCATATGGGACCTTGCTTGTAATGCTGCGGAGGTAGCGGGAGTTTGCTATTGGAGCCCACAGACAATAATACATAATGTCTGCTGTACTTGACATCAACATTCACTGTAGTGCAAGAGGAGGGCAGCAGATCAACCTCTCCCTCGCTCTCTCTCTTTACTCGTCTGTCTTTAGGGTGTGCAATATTTAGCAGCCCCATCTAAATCCACCTTCAGGCACAGAGTCAGGTGAGTAGTAATGAGAAGGAGTGGAGGAAGGGCTGGTGCGACACCTCTTCAACATTATAAAACCATATCTCCCCTCGGCAGTCCCTGGGTGGTCTCGGGTCGTGTTATTTCGCAGTCAGGGTTCAGTGGCCTCAGCTCCTACGGTTGAGTTTGGCCGCTTTGCGAGCCTAGTGCCGTGCTAAGCAGGTGTCAGGGGAGTTTCCCCTCAATTAAGCAAAGGTAAAGTAATGCCTCTCACCATGGCGGCGCCATGAATACATTAGTCTTGCTGTCACCACAGGCTCGAGCATCGAGACGCATGAAGAAGACAGACAGCTGGTTCGCCTGAACCGCTGCTGAAGCCGATGAAGCAAACTGGCACGGAGATTGTTCTGTATTGTAACTAAAGGCTTATTTTAGGCCCCCGATGCTAAATAGATGAAATGGCCTACAGGAAATGATCGGGAAAAAATGATTTATGTGGATGAATACATCAACATAATCAATTCTAATATATACCAAAACAGAAAACAGCGTAATAACATTTAGTTTTAGAGTTGCTGGGAGTTAGGCTAATGAGTTTGTATTAGCTGTCAGAGTGGCTGAGACTGGAGGACACCGAATCCTTGTTGTGTTAATTAAAGCACAATGAATTGATGTCGATGAAAAATTAGCATGACCCAGAGTCTCAGTGAGAGATACTGCCCGGAAAACAGATCTCTCTGTTTAGTCATTGTCAAGGCAAGACTGGGAGCGAAAGCCCTTTTTAGAAACTGAAATCAATTATCTGATTAACTAGAAGTGGCAAACATCTGAGAAATCAGTTACAACCAAGATAAGACGGAGCTCAAAATAAGCAGATCTCACTATATTTCTCTAAATATATATAATTGTATACTTTTTTCCATTTGTATATTTGGAGAAAGCACCCACACTTCAATTATCAATTCACACCACCTCAATAAAAAAAATGTAAAAGCTTTCTTGACATTTAGAGGCAGCACAACAATCAATTAATGTTACTCCTTCTAACAAAGCCAACTGAAAAAGGGGGATTATAAATATGTCAACAGTAGCAATAATGCCTTCTTTTGTGAGTCCGTATGTGTGAGTATTACAGCGCGTTGAACAGGCTGATTGATGGCTTGGATTGGCTTCACTCGACTGTGTCCACCTCTTTCCCTGGTGAGACATGTCAATGTAAAGACACATGAATGCAGCAGCCTGTCCTCCATCTTCTCCTCTTCTCCTCCTCCTCCCTTGTCAGAGGCAGGGAGAATGACGCAGTAAATACAGATGCTGTGTGCGCCGTAATTCTGGGGCCCGCTGCCTTTTATCTACCATGACAGCCTCTGCTGCTGTCCAAATCAAACGCCCAGGCGCGAGGAAAAAGCTTGTATTCCCTTTAATAAACTGCCAGGCGGAGCAGAGTGAGAGTAGAAAGGGAGGCACTCGGCTCTGCTCGCCGCTGGCCAGGCTCGGCTAAGCAGCAGCTGAGGGGAGCGGAGCGATAGAAACGGCGAGCGCACTCCTTCAGGCGTCAGCTGGTATTATGCCGCGCGCGCAGGCGTCCAGCGTCGTTGCACTTACCGATTGCCAATCGGTCAGCGGGGAGCGCCGGGCACTCTGCACAGATATGCACACGGAGATGAGGACGAGAGGCTGGGCAGCTCAGTCAGCACCTGCTCCCGGACTCCAACGCAGCCCGAGCTGCCAGGGTCAATTAATTACATCCGTCTCTTAACGCTCTCCATTCGGATAAACAGCAAGAAATGAAGAGCAGTCGGACAATGTGGAAACTTCCAACCCCCGAGCAACGCGGCCGACCGGCCCCTCCGTCTGGTGATGAATCAGTCGGTCATCGACAGAAATGATTTTGCAGAAATTAGGACAGCATCATTTATCAGATTCATCATTAAATGGAGAACTGCAAATAACATTTAGTTGCAGCCTCGTTCAGCAAAGCAACGAATGTCGAATAGACACATCTCATCTCCCCAAATCCTCCCGGTGACTCGAGGAGTCTGTGTGTGCTGGACAGGAGGAAGAAGATCTGCTGCTGCTTTGGAAAGAGACAGCTTTTTGTTCTGACCCCACAGCTGTCACTGGCATAAGAGAACGAGTTACTGGCGGCACATATTAGAAAAAAATGTTATCCACACACACGCACACGTTGGGCTTTAGGTGCCAATCATTAAACACCCGGTCCATGTTTAGGATCCCGGTCCACCACAACGCCACGAACACCATTAACGTCCTTCCTCATCATCCCATTATGAGCCATGTGTGTCCACATCAATCAGCCATTCTCATTTGAGCCTGTGGTCGTCTTTATCACCGTTACTGCTGCAGTAATTGAGGCAGCGCTGTGGAGAGGCTGTGCAGTTTACCTCCATCGGGGAGGTCAAGAGGAATGCAATTGGTTGACAATGATCATGCTCTTGCTGATTAGGCTACGGGCGACTGCTGAATATTTAGCACTGATTAGACTAAGCCCTGTAGAGAGCCATGTGGCGCCCAGCCGTAGGGCTCGGGGAGAGGGCGAGCAATCAGCACGGCTAGTTCAAACAGGCTATCACACAGCTGTAATGATTGGATCAATCCGATTAGCAATATTGTTTTATGAAGATATGATGAAGCAGTTATTGGGAAGCGAAGGGAAAGAGCTGTTGTGAATAATCCTAAAATTGAAGAATTTCATTGGAGTATTTACTACAACTGTGAGATTTGACTGCTAAACAATTATAGGAGGTAAAACATGCGACACATAGATGTATATGAACAATCCATACAGATCAGTGGGAGATGGAGAGATGGACAAATTAATAAGTAATACACAAAATGGCTCCTCTAATCCCCTTGTGGAGATGCCAGCATTTTTTCCTCATCGGTGATTGTGATATTTACACAGAAACTGAAGTGCACTCCTGATTGAAATAGGAGGAGAGGGCGGATGAGGAAACGGGGGCGAAAAATATAAACGCGGAGAAAGATAAGCGCGGTGAAAGGGGGAAGAGAGAAGGACAAATGACCGGGAGAAATGACAAGCAGGGAGAGCGAAGGAGGGCGAGAGAGGAGGTAAAGCAGATGGAGGAAGGCAAGGAGACGCGCACTTCTTTGCAGAAGCTGTAACCGTCTTGATCCCCAATGAGGAGGTGAAACTGATGAGGTTTCTATCAAACGGCTGCTTGTAACACGGCGACTGTCGCTGAGAGCACAAATCACAGTCGGGTCAGGTTTTCCTCTCCTCCATTTGAAAGAGCCGGCTCTCTCCTCACTTGTCTCTCACTCCGTCCTCTATTCAACGCCGCTCAGCCTCCTAAAGCGCCGGCTTGTCAGAGTGACAGATGCAGACACAACCACTGACCTAAATCACTCTTTTCCAGCACATTAACCCCCGTCTCACGACACTTTTTACGCAAGGCACTAACACTCCAACACAGTGCTCACGACACAATGCACAATGAGACCCTAGAACCCCACTTTGTTGTATTATCACCCTCCTCCCCGAATGGAGGCTATTCTTGAAATGCTTAAACATGCAGGGGGAGGGAAAACACACACACACACACACACACACACACACAGTCAGGCTAAGTAAATCAGCGTCTGCTGTTCCTAGAGAGACATTTTTCTAACCAGCATAGTGGCAACAACAAGAAGATGCTGTGTTCAGAGGAGGGCAAAGAAAACTCAACATGTTTATCCACCCTGGAGCCAACGTGGGAAAGATCAATAATGCTTTAATTACTCCAGCCCGTGTTTATGAAATGCAATAATCATTCATTAAAAGATGCAGACAGCGGCAAGCAGGCGGCCGGCCGGCCGGGCATGGAGGCTGCGTGCGCGGGCAGGAGAAGGGAGGGCAGCGCCGGCGTAAATAATTCATGGTTTGATATCTCTCCTGCATAATGGGCTCCTCCGGGGAGCTGCCGGGGCCCCGCTGCAGCGACCGACTGCCTGGCTCGCTCCGACTCGGCCACTGCCGCCGCTGCCTGCTGCCCGAGATTAAAAAGCGGCTCACTGAAGACAGCGCGGGGACGGGCACATGCACGCATAAAGGGACGAGACTCGATTCAATATCGTCTGACAAAGTATCTGGGAGCATGGGGGGGGGGGATATCAAAATCCTTCTAGGGAGAAAACATTGGCTGCGAAGATCCCCCCCCCCCACCCCACCCCTTCATCAGCCATGGAAAGGGATAGAAGCGAAAATGAAGAGATTAAGGTTGTAACGTGTTGGGCTAATCATAACATAGACAGTTTAGTGCCATCTCGCATAATTAAATGCTCTGCACTAACCACCTAATGCATACTAATTTGGAACAATCCACTCCTGGAGTTGGCAGACCATGAAGCTCCCTGCAAAGGAGGTGCTCGTTTGAGCACGCACGCCAAGGAGCGAGGTGCTAAAGGCCATGCACTTGAAAGAAAAGGTCAAGCATTATTACAACATGACTGAATAAACAGGCCAAGCCACCGCGAGTGCTCCACGTCTCTCCCAGTACCGACATGCCGTCTGGCTGGTTGGGCTTCAGTTTCATCCCGTGTCTTTATCCACATATCCCTCCAGCTCCGCGGCGGCTGACATGAGGAGGACTGTCATATCCTGCCTAGATTCTTATCCCCGCTGGCTTTATTGCTCTCTTCCTCCTGAGTCGCAAACACACACAGACAAGCAAGAGGGAAAGGGAAGCAGGGCGGGCCGGAGCGTGCTTTAAAGCACATTCATATTAATTGCGGCAGTAGCTGGAGCGATAGCATCGACAAGACGCCCCTGTGAGAGAGCTGGGCTCCTCGTCCGTTAGATGGCCACGGCGAGGCTGCCGAAAGATGAGCATTTCATCTTTGAATCGCTTGTTTCGTGTCAGAGGGGGTCTGACCTCGCTGGTGAGGGGAGTTTGTGTTTGTGAGTACGTGTGTGGCCGCATGTGTGCGTATGAGTGCAGACGTGCACTGGGTGATAACAACTAGGCAAGATGAATGATGAGGCTCGCGGCGAGATAAACAGCAGTCGACATGTGCTTCAAATAACACAGAGTGCTTAAGCGATCCTGCTTTTATCTCTCCTGCTCCTCCTGGCTTGGCTACCTTTTATGTCCGCCACGCTCAACTCAATATTCTGTGCGCAATGAGCTCTGCTGAAGATGTAAATAACCTGCTGTACTGGAGAGAGAACCAGTTTGTTTCTTCTCCCGCAGGAGGAGAAGGCGATCAGGCATCAACACATGACAGCTATATCTCTACAGCCCTCCATTTTTACATCACCCTCTCTTTTCCCCCCCCCCTTTTGTCAATTGCCATTGTGAAAGCTGACACAGTCTTTGCCGCCGCCGCCTCACAGTCGTGGGTTTCGGCTGGATGTTTTTAGCACTGCTTTCCCGATTTCCCCCAAGTCTCATCAATGCCCCATTACCAAGTCAAATCAGGTGGTGCTGCAGAGGTTTGCTGAGAACCAGAGACGCAAGCACCGGCACCGGCACAAACCCCCCCCCCCCCCACACACACACACATCCTTCATCCAGAGCAGGAACAGGGCGAGGAGGTGAACAGAGGAGAAATCACTGCTGGCTAAATGCTCATGAGGGGTTTATGGCTCCGAGGGGCAGCGAGGGAGACGAGGATGTGGTAATGCATCTCTCTGACACTCCTTTAAGCGGCTGACCGGATTGTAATCTCCTGGGTCCCCTAGTCAAATATTATTGTTTCTCATTTCACGAGTCACAAACAATTAAAACACGCCGGATGATTTCCACGACCCATGAGCTCTTTCCCTCCTACAGTATGACCAAAATGCACACTAATCTGGAAAAGAAAACCCCTCCTCGAACCCCCCCCCCACTCCCCCATACACCCACACAGGCAACTGAATTCCTGAGCCAAATTCCCAGAGAAAGTCACACGTATTTCTCACTTTATCTCTCTGCAACAGCGAATACAAGGTGGACGAGCCCTGTGTAATGTAAGCAGCTGCTTACAGAGAAGAGAGGGGGGGGGGGTGTAAAGACGACATGTCCTTTTAGTTTCCTCTGCCTGTTGTCATTGTCTTCACAGCAGCAGCTGCACAGGCGAGACAAAAAAAAGAGGGAAAGAGAAAAAAAAGAACTGAAGAAGCACTGAGCTTTTTTTTTTAGGTACAGATTTTCACAACCCTGTTGCTGATTAGAGGAACAGACCGAGCTAAATACAGAGGGAAACAAGAAGCAGAGGGGGGGGGGGGGCTGCTGGTTCTCCGAGGAGAGGAGAGGGCTGCCAGAGGTGGTGGTGAATCTCATCCCTGTGACAAAGTCGTCGCACCAAGGAGGGAAATTTAAACGCCTGCTTTCATTCCACCTAGCGTCTAAATGCATGTGCACACGCGCCACCTCGCTCTGCCTTCCACATCTGGGGCTTCGCAGCGAGCGCTGGCTTTGTGCCGAGCAGATCATTTGATTTGTGCCAAGAATAAAAGGAAGAGATTGAAACTCTGACAGCGCTCTCCTCACGCTCAATCACAATCAGGAGATCTGTGCACAAACAAAACATCCCCGATGGGATTCATGCAATCGCGCTGCACTATCTCGCCGGCCAATCGTGTCGCTTAAAACGAACCAGAGCAAATCAAGATGGGACGCTGCGCACTAGAGACCCGACCAAGAGCGCTTAATCAAGTCGTCATCAGTAACAACGCCCCACTAACGTAAGAATGGGGAGATTTTGGGGGGGAAGAACTGGAGGAAGCTCATCTGTACAGAGAGGCAGGCCTCAGCAACGCGACGACTAATAGCATTTTCTTCATTTGAGAAGGCAGTGAAATGGGGAGAAGAGGAGGAGGAGGAGGAGGAGGAGGAGGAGGAGGAGGATTTGGCATCCTAGTGCGCCGCGATGCCCCAGCTCGGCTAAGTGACAGTGATTCCTACAGTGAGTCGATTTGCTGCTTTTGAGTGCCTGGAAACTTGTCTGGCAGAGTGCTCGCGAGGGAAAGAGATAGATGGGAGACTGGGGGGACCGAGCCTCACCTCTCTCTTCTATTTGTCTGTTCATCCCTGGAGGCCTTTGGGCTGCTTGGTGCAACAAAGAGGGGGAGAAGCGACAGAGAGAGCTCCGCAGCCAACCCGCAGACAAAGCACAGGCGGAAAGGACAAGTTTACAGGTAAATAGTGAGAAGCAGCCGGCTGGGAGCTGAGGCCAGCTCAGGTTTCAAACAATCAATCGGCACTCACTCCGCAACAACAAAGACGGGGCTTGTGCCCAGTATTCATGGAGCACATCTTTTTTCTATTAAAGCTACTTTGCAGGCCTGCACATTTGAAGAGCTTTGGTGAACACCAAAAGCAGGAGCGCATTACCAACCCGACGTGTTCAAAGACGCGTGCGGTCTTTCTGCAAAGCCACACTTACAAAATATGTAAAAATATCGAGTGTGCTAGGCGAGAGTTAACCGACTTTCAACTCCACAAATGATCACACGATGCTGTTGGAATATGGGCGGTGGATGACAGGAGTAATTTACCACAGCGCCGATTTGAAAAGGAGCACTTGAGGATGACACAGAAAGACAACTGTATTGTCATCTTAGAAAGGCTCTATGAAATCAGTGGGAGGAGATCAATGCTGTCTCTCCCACTCTCTCGCAGCACTTTACATAAGCAGCAATAAGCATCACAGAGGCCATCATCTCTCACCGATTTCCTATGCAGGACTCCCAGACACCTCCAGGCAACAAAGCTTCTCTCCCTCCATCAGTGCAACAGTCACATCCATAACTTCACTCACAAGGAAGGAGGAGGAGGAGGAGGAGGAGGCAGCGAGGGAGAGGAGCTGAGGGGGAGAAAATACCTCAGGCGAGCCAGATAGAGAGGGCTGGAAGGAAGGAGGAGATGGAAAGAGCGAGAGAAAGAGAGGTTGCGGGCGGCTAGCAGAGTGTCTTCATTAGAGGAGAGCAGCTAACTCTGGCACCGACTAGCCGAGCTGCTCGTCCTCTCAGTTAATTAGGATTTCTGCTGCTTCATTTTGGGGCGAGGGACAGGATGTCGGAGGCTTGATTGCCTTTTATTTCCCAGCCTAACGGCTCGGCTGCCTCGACTGCTTTATTAACAAGAGATCTTGCAGATTTACAGCGTCGCAGCAAACATCAATTTCAATAATTACAAGAAAACTGTTAGCGGGGACACAATGAAAAGCTCACACACACACTTATTTTGTTTCTCTCCAGCGCCCCTCCCCTCCTTCACAGGATCTAATTTCCATAGATGTGCCCTTTTCATGATTGCGTATTATAAAAAAACCGTTAAAACACACACTGATTTTCCTCAGTCACACTTCAAACGCTTTCCAGCCCACCCCGGCCTGAAGGGCAAAGCAAATACTGTGAATGTCACATTTACATTCAAACATTAGCGTTCGCGTCATCACATAATAAAACGATAGGGAATTTCTCTGCGGAGCAATTACAGCTGGCTAAGTGTGGTACTGGTCAGAATCAAGAGCAAAACACCTCCTTGAAATATCATCATGTGAGTTAATGGGATAAAACATCTTTGGAGCTATATGGGAGGACACGTCCTCTTTCTAGCCTTATCTTTATACACGGGCATTAGACCTATAATTAGAAATGTTACCACGAGGCAAAGTGCATGTGTGAGACTGAACTGAGTGCTGCTCTCTGACAAAAGCAATTGAAAAAAAAGAATATGAAATCCTCCTTTAAAAGGCGCTAAGATCAGATTCAGAACAGAGAACCGGCGATTTCATTTGAATGAAATCAATAATTGTGTTGACTTGCTGTGTTTTGCCTTCCTGTCGTCTCATCTCGCTCGCTAATGTTTCTTTCATGAGCCGGCCCACTGCTGGTGACATTAGAGCGACGGCACTTCCACAAGTCCCCAATGGATCAGTGAAAATGGTTGGCGTAAAACACAATTAGCACGGCCCATATGGCTGCTGGTGGAGGAGGAGCAGGAGGGGTCCCATGTGGTCCGCATAGAGGCTCGCTCTTTTGTTACCTTTAGGATCAAACTGTTGTCATAATAATGGGGTCATTTCGATTCCGCCGCTTGGTTTTCAACACAACGTCACATCGTGGAATGACTGTTGGCAAATAAATGGACCGACCTTGGCTCATCGCCTAATCAATGGCTCTTTCATCCTGATTAATGGCTCATATTGAATAATGGGGAAATTTAATGTGAGAGGAGCGCTACTTCCTCATTTCAGCGCTCTGCCCTATCGATTGGCTAGAAACCCTCTTTCGGGCCAATGGAATGTGCCGATAAGAGAGCGATGTGTCCGACCTGTGTAAAGTGAGCACAGAGAAGATGATTTACTGTGCTTTAGGTGCATCTCATTCACTGATCGCTCTGTACGCCCTGCCTGACAAGCATTTTCTTGCCTGAGAAACGCAGACACCTTTTACTGAGTAGAAGCGAACAACAACAGCTTGAGGCAACAGATTTATTACAAATTGATCTATTAGATAGCGCTGCTGTGCTTCGCTGTTTTCTCCCGCCCCCCTCCCTCTCTCTGTCTCCGACAGCCTTCCCCTGACGGCAGCGAGAGTGTATAAGAGTTGAAGTGCTACAGTGGCAAATCTAAACCCAATCCTCGGAACTCATTTTCTCTGTGCCGGCTGCGGGAACCCGGGGTACGCATGGAGACGTCCGTCCTTAAACCTACGGCTCAATAGGTGTGCCTGACCTGCGAAGGGCGAGCAAGGACGCAGTTTACCGGAGGCACCTCGCGAACAAGGGATTGCCACAATGTCACCGGGTCATTTCCTTGTGGCCGCATGAGCCCCGAGCTCACCGCTGGCTTGTGTGCCGTCTCTATTAAAACATCAGTCGCGGGTCTGGGCTCTGCAGCTCTGCAAACAAACTGTGCCGCATGTGCGGTCACCACATCAGTGCAATACCCGCATTGGTCACAGAGGCCACAGAGCACCGCCGGCACGCTGTAAAGAGATGTGGGGTTCGTCTCATCCAGAGTGTTGAAAATCATTGTTCTACATACCCATACAAAAGAAATACATCACAAGTAGTGCTGTGAAAAATAACGCGTTAACTGAGTTGATTAAATTACAGGATTAACTGTCAACAACTCTTCTCGGAGCTCTTGCCTGTCTTGAGAGCCCTGTAAATGTATATATGTGATTAATCATGATTAATCCACAGAAACCTGTGATTAACCTGATTAAAAATTTTAATCGTTCCACAGCCTTAATCACAAGCCATTAGAGACACTTTCATGAAAAGACAAAGACATATGTTCGTCTGGACAATAGACAGCCGGCATTGACACATCTATCGATAAAACAATCAATTAAATCAACTGCATCAGGTGGACTTGCTGATCACGGTGGCTCTCTGATTATTACAACAAGGTGACTGCCTTAATCACTCAGGAAATACAATAGACCGTTGCACTGCTTTCCATTCTGTCGCAGGGACAACATTATGGAGCTTAGCCTGCATTATTTACACATTATTAGCCAAGAACAGGAATGAAATCTCTTAGCATCGCTGTTTACACTACAGTCCACAAGGCACAATACGAAATATGACGTGCACCCATGTGCTTATGGGTCCGCTAAAACGGCAGAGGGCTTGTCCGGTCGTGTAGCCTATTTAAAAACACATATCTACGCAGAGAAATACTCTTGTCACGAGTAGCAATACGCGCTGATGGGAAGCTGCACAGACTCCATTGTGCTCCCTTCCTTTAATCACCTCCATCTTTCATCTGCGCTACAGAAGGAGAGCGCAGGGAGAAAAGAGCGATTGGCTTCCGGATAGTTCATGTCTGTGTCTCTGAAAACAGGGCATCATCTAAAGATGTTGAAATGTTCTCGGGGGAGAGTCGATGTCTCTCTGAACATCTCCAGGCAGGCAGCTGCAGGGGGTGTGCACAGTAAAACACTGGTGTGCATTGTTTGTGTTTCTGCACCGCGAGCGCCATGCCGTGTCATTACATGAGGCAATCTATTACCTAATCAGCACTGACACACACAGCGGCAAAGCACTCCTACTCCTCCTCATCTCCCTCCCCCCTTCGCTCCCTCTCCTCGGGGGCGAGCCAGCTGATCCTACACCATTTCATTTCCCTCATTTACCGAGATGGCAAATGGCTGACTGTTATTTTTTAACACTTTCAATTAAGTCTTTTTGGCACTGTAATGGACTAAGTGCTATTATAAGCCCGTCTTGTCCAAATGCGGAATCAAATGTGCTGTCATCTGCACGATATGGTGGTTTGCGATATATTATTTGTGAGACTCGTGAGACATCTAACAATGTGTCAGACGACCAGATATTGGAGACAAAAGTGAATCAGCTTTTCAGTCAATTTCATCACAACTCCTAAATGTATTCATTGATCCGTGTGTGCTGTTGCTTCACAACTCTTACAAACGTGAGCACGGTCTTCAATTCCAGTTTCCACACACACCACCGTACAAAGGGAAACGTGCAGACTGTTTTTGCTGTACCTAGGGCCTGCTCAGAGGCTGGCAACAGCACACAAACACAATGTGCCTAATCAGTTAAGATGTGAATCCTTCCCAGGCCGGCCCAAGAAGACACAGGCGGCATTTGCAAAATGAAGTGAGACCAACTCCTCCGTGGCTGAGATCACAGAAGAAGCCGATTTGATCACATCTAGTACATCAAATACCACCAGCAGTGCGCAGCAAGACAGCTCACAATGGTTAACACGGATAGCGTTTGCCGATACTATCTCCTTGGCACAGTTGTGGAGCGGCAGAGCTATAAGGCCTGAATCAAACAAAGATGAGATACGATGCAGCATGCTTGGATCTCCTCTGATGAGAGGTGAAGGGAAGCTGTCAGAGAACACAAAACACATCCAGCATCTTGCCTCCTCTGACTTGCTGGGATAAGCCAGGAGGAGAAAGAGGAGGAGGGAAGGGTGAGGGGGGGGGGGGGGGTTGCCTCATTTCTGCCAGTGTGCCCTGTGCGTGTCAGTCCAATATCTTAAAACAACACATGCAAGGCTTTGCTACAGCCAATTACCCAGCTCCTGGCACGGGAACTGAAAAACATCTTCGGAGAACAATAAAGAGAGCTCGGCTTGTTGTGCGTGCTGTCAGTAAGTGCTGACAGATTGTTATTTTTAATGAATATATGGCACTTGAATAGTCCATCAAGAGGTCTTTGAGCGAGCATTGCTCCTTTGTTCAGAGCATTAATTTTCTATGTAATAGAATAGAATAGAATAGAATATACACTATTATTTATCCCCAAGGGGAAATTAGTTCTCTGCATTTAACCCTTATATATTTATTAGCAAGCAGTGCGCCTGGAAGCAACTGGGGGTTGGGGGTTGGTTCAGTGCCTTGCTCACGACACAACTAATGGGAAGGGAGGGAGGGATCATCGAACCCACACCTCATGCAGGACGGTCCTCTTACCCCACTGAGCTAAAGCCGCCAGATATCTTGCAATAAAACTGATATCTGTAAAGAAAAAAGGCAAATCAGTGTATTGTTGCTTCCCTTTTGTGTTATCTTTGTAGACGCGATGCAGTCAATAGAATCTAAATAAGCAGCGCACTTCCTTAACTACAAATCTGAAGATGCTCGATTACACATTGTTTCCTATTTTGGCTCTTTCAAGCAGGCATGTCACCTCTTACCTGCCAACATAATTTCATTCTGAATATAAAATTATTGAGCAAAAAGTCACAATAAATCCACCTACCGGTAGTCGCCTTTATTTGAAACAGAATAGCCCCGCTGAGAGTAAAAGGCCCCTTTTCAAAAACAGGCTTGGCACAGCGGTGACAGGTTATAGCGCCATCTCGTACCGCAACACAATGCCACAATGCCTCCGTATTGAAGTAGCCCGGAGACTAGACCTCGGCATTATTATGAGGAATCATCTTTCATGACAATTCATGGCAAAGGAAAGATGCAGTGACGGCGTCTTGGTGAATCACAGCAAGATGCCATTCGAGCGCAGCATGTAAACAGTGAGTTTCCGAACATGTGTATTGACAAATCATCCCACAAAGAGGTGTCAGAGTGCAGTGAAAATGGATTTTCCTTAACATTATCTGGCCCTCCATTTGCCACATAATATGACTCAGAGAGCTGCCGTTACTCAAACACACATTAGTCATTAAGGGGAAATAGCGGGTTTATTACACTTCTCTTATCATTATTCTGCTGCTACTAAAGCCACCAAGCTAGATTAACATTCGATAGATGGGGTGTGTCATTGAATATGCGAGTCAAAGTAATTTTACCCACTGATGCTCTTGAGATCCCATTCAAATTGAAACACTATAAAACACCCTGACTGCTTCTGACCCCTGAACTACATGATAACCTGATAATGCGGATTTAAAAAAAGGACTTAACACAGTGATGTACAAAAAAAAGAATACCACAAATGTTACGTTTCAAGCTTTTTTAAATGATCCTCATGGCTGAACCTGAAACGTGCACTCCCTCTTCCTACGAAAACTAGAAACCAAGCATCGAGGTGCTTTTCTGTCAACGCCGTGCTAAAGTAGTAATCAATCTATAGCCTGTAATGGCAGACCTCTCAAACCTAACCCAGCAAGATACCAGTCTAAATAGTAGTTTAAGAAAATCTAAATCACAACCACTAAGCATCTGGCAGCAGGAAAAGCCACCAAAACATCAGATGTGCCATATGCACAACGTATGGAGCTAATAAGGTGCATGAAAGAGCCCCTTCCCTCACAACTGCATTGGCTTGATACATGTTATGTAGAGCAAAAACTAAAGCGGATTGAATACATTTTGGTTCAACAGTTGTATTTGTTCGACATAAGAAATACATATAACTTGTTGTTAATCTTTTATCAAAACACTGTGTAAAAATAAGCAGTATTTTCTCTCAAAAACATGTCTGTGTAACACCCTGTTCTGTTTCTCCTGTGTTCCGTGTCTCCTCTGTGTCTCCTATGTCTCCTCTGTCGTCTCTGTCTTAATTGTTTAATTCCCTGCACCTGCCCTCAGCCACTCTTGTCTCGTTACTGTCTGATGTCGTACACCTGTGTTTCCCTCCCTATATATTGTGTCAGTCTTTCCCTTGTCTGCTGTCGGATTGTCGTCTCTAGTTCCGTGTCCTTTTCCCGTCGTCCTGTCCGTGTTCCTGGTTCTGCCTGTTTGACTCTGCCTGCCCCTTTTGGACCTTGTTTTTTTGTCAACTGTTTTGCCTCATTAAACAGTGCTTTTTTGTTATTCATATTGCGTCCAGCCTGTCTCTCTGCGCCTGAGCCTCACCCCGTCACAAGAACCTGACAGTCTGACCATATGGGTGCATGCGTATGTTTGCTTACCTAACCCTCTGCTGCTAAACAATAGCGGTTGTAACAGACATTACATGATGTGTTTATAAACGGTTTTCAGTTCAGTGACGTCTCTCTTACGCAGTCATGTCATTATCAGGAGGCTTGAGCAGGTGGCAATGACTGGCTAGTTTGAGTTGTGGTGCAGTTGACTTTAAAGTACCCAAACCTGTTTGTGTCGTTTACAGTCAATACACATAATGTGGTGTTGAGGACGTTTATGTTTTACAATGCAGCGCTGTCAGGTTATCAGATAATGTATTAAAGATGTTCCCATAACAAGCCTAATGTTGTGGCAGTTTCACAAATAAGGAAACGCAGGCTTTGATGTAAACACTACATTACATTCTTTCAACTGAAAGCCGGAAAATAGCTTGGCGTTTTTGGAGCAAAAAATATGTTTCACACCTTTGATCATTGTGAACGGTGCATATTCATTAGGTATATATACAAGTCCACAATTGTGCAGGGCGATGGAGCCTGTAAGGCACAAGTCAGGAGTCATAAAACCTCAATAAATATAAATCACTGGCTATTAATAGCTCTGCCTCAAGTTACAGATATTAACATCAATAGAAACCATCTTTGGAATCTCGTTTATAGGACAGAGTGTATGACTGGAGTGTATGTGCTAACTATTTCCAAACTTACGATTCATAATAACTTTGGACTCATGCAAAGAACTCACCGATAAAAGCAGAAAGTCCCAAGACCCTAAGTGGTCTGTAATGTCACTACTCAGGCGTGTTGAACTGCTCCGCCTGCCAGAGGTGGAAAGTGTCTGCTGGATCTATTTGTTGACAAATCTCTCCCATGAAGATGTCTCAAGCCTTGCATCTTTGTTTCCAAAAGTCAGCATGAGTGAGCCGTTATCCAGCGACAGCTTTCTTTTCAAACCACCCCAGACCAAGCTCGTAAATATCCACAGACAACAAGCTAGATAACAATAATCGAGCACACAAGTCAGCAACACAAAGACAGCAAGTTAGCTTCGCCAGCTAACGTAACCAAGAGCTAATGACAATAGCTGAACCGGGCTCAGGCTACTCCCTGGAAGAGAGCCACTACTGTGGTGGATTCAAAACGGGAACACGTTGCTGTGAGGCAATGCAGCGCAGGGGCACGTTTAACCCACAGTGCGCTGAATAAAACAAAGTCATGTTGTGTGTGTGAGTGTAGGTGTGTGTGTGTGTGTGTGTGTGTGTGTGTGTGTGTGTGTGTTGCATGGGCACTGTGCTAACCGGTGTCAACGAGCTGTTGGCATCCAGACATTACTCTCCTCCTGGCTGGCATTCCCAATCAGTGCTCCTCAGTGGGCTAGCCGCTAACGTCGGTTCGTGGTAACCAGCAGCAACAGTCACCGGGGCAAACAAGTCCACCAGCTAACGAGCTAGCTCATGCTAATGGCCAAATTAGCCAAATAGCTAGCAAGCGAGGGTTAACAGCCTATCGTCCACTAACTGCTCTTTTATGTGTGTCAGTTCTTGCACGTTTGGTTGGTGGATGTTACAGGCAAAGAAGACGGCTGGTTGAAGCTCACAGCACTTACCTTAAAGGGCTTGATCTACAACATCTGTGGTGTGTTTGATGAGAGACTGCATCAACAAACAATAGCAGCAGTAGCAGCAGCAGCGGCAGCAGCAGCAGCGGGGCAATTAGCCAACGTTAGTTAGCCAAGTGTCGCCACTAACGGTGCACAGAGTAGCACAGCAGCTGCAGTGCCACCTGTATATCTTCTCTCATGCACGTTGGCTGCAACGGAACGGACCACGTTTGATGTAATGCTGTCATAAATGATGGACTTGAGAATAAAGAGGGAGTAATCGTTGCTCGGAATGCTCTGACTAGTGTGTGTGAGGGGCACTCAGCATGACAGCATCCTTCTTCATCTTGGGGTGAGAACAGTTGGGGGGTTCTCAAAGTTCAACTGGTGAAATATCGTCACCCACTGGCCAAAACTGGGAACATCCACACGGAGAGGGTGGCGGCGTGGGAGTCCTCGGGGTGTCTATTCTGTAGCAACACTTCCTCTATCTTCATCCTTATAACCCTGTGATACTGCCAGACTATATTTAGACTGTCAGTGAGCCACGAAGAGAATAATACAATAGAATAAAATCTCTCTCGGGAGGTTTGAGTGGACTGCAGTATTGAATATACAGTAAATATACATGATGTGTTACATTATACGGCATGCAGTAAACACATAACTGAATTGGTGGGAACAATAAGACATAATGAGAAATATATTATCACAAAATAGAGAATAATATAATTCCTTCATGGGGAATGAAATGCACCTGGACCTCAGATATGAACATCTGGGACAATACAACACTGCAAAATAGTAATAAGGGTATAATAACACAATTGGAAGAACAACCATATGATAAATATAACAGTATACAATTGAATAGAATAGAATCTCTATTGGGAGATTTGAGTGAACTGTAGTATTGAATAATATTATAAGTATAATAACACAATTGGAAGAACAATAATATGATAAATATAACAGTATACAATTGAATAGAATAGAATCTCGATTGGGAGATTTGAGTGAACTGTCGTATTGAATATACAGAAAACGGCATATGAAAAGGCCGACTGTGAACAAATAACAGAGTTAGAAGACAACAATATGACAGACACTATTTTATCACAAATAAATAAAAATAGATAGAGGTTAATGCCTCACACTATTGAGCAATACAAATGCAATATGAAATAAAGTTAGGCATATTAAAAGAACAATATGGAAATATAATACAATATGATGTGTCAGTGCAACAATGAATATACAGAAAATATAAGAGAAACATTCTATACGTTTTGTATATACAGGTTCACACGAGATGAAATAGTTGCAAATGTAAATTTCATCACATAAATTGATTAGACTCGAATAGTTTTATGAAAAGCAGCATCAACCTACATGTATGACTGTTCATTCAAACACATGTTTTATAGTATGAAAAACAGTTGTGCTCTTCACTGGCATTTGGGTGCTGGCCTATGTTTTTAAATGTTTATGAAAAACTGTCCACATTTGAATCATGCTAACCCCCTCTAATAGATGAGAACTTATTGTATTGGCATACAAGGATTAGCTATTGTATGCTTTATTAAGTTGTTTGTTTTGTGTAAAAATTACGATGCAATTGAAGCTATAGAAGCACTTATATTCCTAATGAAAGACACAATCTGTGTTGTTTTTTCAACGTTTATTAAATGATTCAGTCTCATCTCATTTGCAGTTTTAGAACTCTTTTCTTTTGGTTACTAAAAGACTGAAGATTTAGTTAGTTCTTTGATTTGCCGCAGTAATAAGGATAGATTGTGGGCTTTAATTAAATGGTTTCTTTTTTTCCACTCTTTGGTTTGTGGAGGCCTATTTCAACACCAGGAGCGGCCTTTAGTATTGCCTGATCAATAGTCAATTAAGTTTCAGTCTGCTGATGATTTTATGTCCCACCTTGGTGTCACCTTCATTGGCTTTATATTTATATTTCGAACATTCCAATACGTTTGAATGAAGCCCGATAAGATCCTCTTTAATGTTATTTTGGAAGCCCTCTGTCTTTTTCTATCGTGTCTACGAGGATCGTCAGTGAAGTATACTACATACATCTGACCACCAGATGGCGCAAGTCTCAAGGAAACCAAATTAGCAGAATAAGCATTGCAGTTTCATAGAAAGTCACGTATTTTAAGGCTGTAATCGATGCTATGGTATAAAGTAACACATTTGTACTCCTGAACTTTAAGTAAAAACATTGTTAGTCTATTGGAGTGAAAGGATGCGTTGCTCAAGGACATCTGCAGGAGATGAGTGTCACAGGATGCTTATGTTACATATGCTTGGTAGTTTCTTTGTACCTGTGAGTTGTAATACATCTCCTTGGTGATGACTAAACAATGGAGGCAGATTTAGACAGAGCTCAAAGTGAATTGGTGTGGCACTCATGTTTCTGTCTCTCAGTGGCACTCAGATTACATCAAACACACACACATACATACAAACATACACACTGACAAGAGCAGTTATTGAGAAGGCTATATACACCAGACCCTCTGAATCCACAGTGACTATGACAGATTGTTTATATTGATAGCAATTGGTAATCATTATTATCCATGAAGCTCTGCAGTAGTCCCATGACATAACACCTGAATCAGAAAGCTCAACAATGTTTCAAACTATGTTGTTTATTACATATTTCTGCCAACGCTTACAGCAACACAAGACCTTGTCAGGTGCGACACATTGCACGTACGGGACTGTTGCCACTGCTCGAGGCCGAGCCGTACTACAGTTACAGCAGCTCAAACACTCAGTAGAGGACCAAAGATCACTAAAACTCACAAGAAGCTGAACACAACTCACAGTTACAGACACAAACAGGGACCGACACTATTCAGGAGCTAAGTATAGTTGTAGGATGAGCTGTGGCTGTACTGTATAGCTTCTCCACGCTACAGACCACACTTGGACCTTGGATTTCAGCAGTAATCTCTCCATCGTCTCTCCAGACAGGCAGGCAACCTAGTGTGGCGTACACGAGAGGGGAACACACGGAGGCCCATGGAGGTAGACCAGCTCAGATGGGGTGCCTGAAGTTCTGGCCGGCAAAACGGGCCTTGTCGCCGAGCTCCTCTTCAATCCTAGGAGAGAGGGATGACAGTGAGTTAAAATGGATGGATTAATAGTCAGAGACAATTTGCAACGTACTGCCTCTAAGGAGCCCATAACCTATCCTGTTAATAAAGTTGAGTGTAATTGGAGGCACATGTTTTTGGACCGGACTCACCTGAGCAGCTGGTTGTACTTAGCCAAGCGCTCAGACCGGCAGGGTGCACCTGTCTTGATCTGGGAAAAGAATGAAATGAAATATAAGACCCAGTCTGCAACGTTAAAGCGACACCTAGTGTACAGTTTGAAAAGTCCGCTTTAATAAGCTCATCACTGAAGATGCCGAGCCAATTAATGTCACGGTTAGAAGTTGAGGTTTTACCTGCCCAGTGCAGAGACCGACCACCAGGTCAGCGATGAAGGTGTCCTCCGTCTCTCCGGAGCGATGGCTGACCATCACACCCCAGCCGTTGCTCTGGGCCATCTTGCAGCTAAAAGAAACACATTTTAGCCAACGCATACTAGATTTACTTTCTCGGATTTTGCGGAGAAGTTCGATCACACGGTTGCCGACACTCACGCCTGCAGGGACTCTGTGACGGAGCCGATCTGGTTGACTTTAAGCAGCAGGCAGTTGCAGGACTTTTCGGCCACACCCTTGGCGATGCGTTTGGGGTTGGTGACTGTGAGGTCATCTCCCACCACCTGGATGCTGGTACTGGCTGTGAATTTGGCCCACGCCTCCCAGTCATCCTGGTCAAAGGGGTCCTCAATGGACACCACTGTTAAGATAGCGAGTAGGTGAGGGTAATGTTACGGCCAGTTAGAAATTCAACACGTCAGCATTGATGAAGTAGCAACAGCTGTCATTTACAGACGCCGTAAACCTGCAGCAGTTAACTGTTGACCACTTGGTGGCAGCAGAAACACTCTGCTAATGCTCCAATATGTGTCTCGCTTCTAAATGTGAAAGAAGTCAACAGTGGTGTTCTTGAGAGTTTTTGAGAGTGAACCAAAACAGAAACACAAAATGCATCCGGACATACGGTTCTATTTAGTCTCTATTGCATTGACTCGGATGTTGTTTGTACATGTCCTCACATCTTGTTGTGTTGAATCCCCATAATATCTTTAATAGTTGCATCTTTGGAAGCACTGAGCAGCGAGAGTTTTATTGGTGTAAAGAAGAGGATGTGTGCTGAAACCCACCGGGGTAATCTTTGACGAAGCCCCTGTAGAGGTCAGCCAGCTTGTCGGGGGAGATGTAGCGGCTGGGGTCGTCGGGAGACTTGAAGTCCAGGTCGTACTTGCCACCCTTGTAAAACTCAGAGGCAGCCACGTCCATGCCAATCACGATCTTGTCGGTGTAGCCGGCCTTGCCGATGGCTTCCTTCAGCAGCTCCAGAGCTGGGGCAAAAACAACATTCTACGGTCAAAAATGTGACCAAAGAAAATCGAAACACTCACTTTTCACAAATGAGTCACCACTGGAGACTCTGCTCCGGAGGGGCATTTGCCATATCCTCTATCTGACACTGGATTCAGAGGCTGGCAGTCGGTGCATTCGTTTATCAGTTGAGGCCTTAATTTAGAAACCATATGTCGACCCGGAGAGACACGATAAGTGAAGTACTTACTTGAGACGTCCAAGAATGTATTGCTTTCAAGACCCTCCCTTTTGAGTGGTGACCATAACAACTCTATCCGGTCAACTCGCTCCTCAAGAATGAAAACAACCCTACATCAGTATCCTAGAATAACTGGTGGTGCATTCAGCTGGATCTGAACTCTGTTGGTTTGTATTGAAAAGCTTATTGTCAACCGGCTCTGATAAATCGTTTCCTCTCACCTTCCTTGTTCTCCAGGATGTTGGGGGCGAAGCCGCCCTCGTCACCGACATTAGTGGCGTCTTGGCCATATTTCTGCTTGATGACATTCTTCAGGTTGTGGTAGACCTCGGCACCAATGCGCATGGCCTCCTTAAAGCTGCTGGCTCCCACAGGCAGGATCATGAACTCCTGCATGGCCAGCTTGTTGCCGGCATGGGAGCCGCCGTTGATGACGTTGAAGGCCTGAACAGAGGCAGAGAGAATCGGCTTTCAGCTCAATGGACTCAGGACTGAATTTATGATTCTCTGGATCAATTATTAACGGTGCATATTGGCATTTACAGTCTTTCCAAAGTCTGGGGGACATGACTTGGGTCATTGCACCACCGTACTCACAGGGACAGGCAGGATGACTTCAGGGTTCCCAGCCAGGTCAGCGATGTGGCGGTAGAGGGGAACGCCCTTCTCTGCAGCACCAGCCTTGCACACAGCCAGGGACACGCCCAGGATGGCGTTAGCACCAAACTTAGCTGAGGGAGAGAAGATCCAAATATCTAAATATATTGTGTGAACTGCAAATATGGAACATTATTTTCTTCTAATATCTAAATTATTCAGCGAATACATTCCGGGTTAAAGAGGCACAAATCAGTAATGCATGACCTTGAGATAATTATGTGTGAACTGACATTTCTGTTGCAACTACAAAAGTATTTGTCACTGTTCACTATTCCCTAAAATATAGCAGTCAGCAGTTACTTAAGATTTCTGGCACCTTTACTAGCAAGTTTATATCTTAAATCTAAAACATATTAGGTATAGCATTTGTTAGAAGAAAGAACTGTATATGCAACAGATGTTACCTTGTAAAAGTAAATGCTGGTTCCTTTAATGGTGAATAATTTTCACACAGAATTCAGAAACCAAAGAAAAATGGCAGTTTGCAAATAGTGCTCTATATAATAAATGGGAGGGGGGGGGGATTATCAACACTTTTAAGGTAAGAGTGGGCAATATGAATACAATCCTCTTTCATGGAATATACTGTACCATTGTATATATATATACAAATATTAACATGTAGAACATGTTCTGGAAAGTCTACAGATAAACTGTTTATAGATTAAATAACAAGAAGGTATTCTCATCTTGGCAAACCCCTTTGTAGATAGATCTTTACAAATCCAAGGTCACAACTCTACACCGATATGGTCAAGCCAGTTTTAGAACATGAAGTAGCGTCTCACACTTGTTTTCTGTGCCATCCATGTCCAGCATCAGCTGGTCGATCTTGCCCTGATCGGTAACGTCCACATTCTGGAGAAGACAAAACATGACACATGATGAAATAAAAGATGAACTAAGTTTAATTGTGACTCCTCAGATCAAACAGACTGACATGATGATAGGATAATCACAGCATCTCACAATTATATTTATGAAGCTCCGCTAATGCAGTAGTTTATAGAAATTTATATTGTGTGTATTAATGCAAACGTCAAAAAACTACAAGGTCAATATAAAATGGGAACAACAAACAACTTCAAAATCGTACAGTTAGTAATTTGCTATTTTGGTGTGGTCACTTTGTTTTGACTTTTCAAGATACATTCATAATTAGTTCAAGACACTGATCCATTCCTTCGAGGGCTTTGACCCCAACACAGTTATTAGTCAAACAATAAATGGTCCTACCTTGCTGACCAGTGCAGGTGCAATTATTTTATTGATATTCTCAACAGCTTTTGAGACACCTGCAAGGGACAAGCAGACCATAACTGACCCAGAAGGCAGGAGACCATGCAGAGCAGGCGAGACAGGTGACCACAGTGACCCTCATCCAATCGGATGTGCAACAAAATTATTATTTAGCCATCAATGATTGTGTTTTTTATTCGTCTTTTTTTCTTCATTTTAGATCTGTGAACATCTGTTGGCGCCTGTCGGGGTTAGTTTTCCAAAGCCATTCTTCATGCTGCTGTGCAGACCGACGTGTAAGAGACTCATCCTGTTATCTCACACTTTATTTACCTGGTTACACAAAGCAGGGCCAAGAACTCATTTACATATTTAACTGCTCTTTTGACTCCTGACAGGAGGAAGAGAGATGGAGGAAACAGAAATGAAGAAGGAAGCGACGAGGACAGACGACAGAATGCACGGTGGTGTTGAAATGACAGAACAGAGGGTTGAGAGAGAGAATCAGTAACGACGGCTTACCTTTGCCCATGAAGCGCGTCTTGTCATTGTCACGGAGCTCCAGAGCCTCGTAGATGCCTGTGGAGGCACCGCTGGGCACTGCGGCTCTGAAGAGACCTTGGAGACACAGAGGACATGTTGTTACGGTCATGTCTTAAAGAGCAAATGGCTGACTTTGATGAGTGTTGAAACTTAATTTCCCCTGTCGGTCATTACCATGACAGCGAACTGTGTGATACTTTTACATTATGGACTCTGAAGACAAACATGTCTGATGGAGCATTAGGAGTGGGAGGGGCTGCTTGGTATTCAAGGAGCAACGGCAAGTAAAAGACATTAGGGGACGCAATCCAATCAGACAAAAGCATTCCCAACGTTCGTCGTTTTTCTGACCGGAGAGAACCAAAGCATGTGTGGACGTCGTGGTGTTAGCTGTGCGACAGAAGGCTGTGATGCAACAGGGAAAGACTGGGCATGTGCAGTGCATCTGTGAAGGCATGCGAAGCCACGCCCACACATAAAGAGGACATTTTGGACTCAACCAAGTGAGGAGAAAATGGGGATGAGCACTATTCAGTTTGCTCCATGGAGCAGCAGGAAGGGTGTAAGTCTGAGGGGATTTAGGGTTTAGGACCGGGCGCTTAGGCCATGACTTCAGGCTTAGCACATCATCTGCATCAAGACATTACCTAACTGCAGCTGGCTGAGCTGGCCACGCCCATCAGGCTCCAAACTGAGATGTCATCCAGATATAATGTATCTGGATGAAAACCATAACCCAAACACAAAACA
Organism: Pseudoliparis swirei; assembly: GCF_029220125.1. Taxonomy (NCBI): domain Eukaryota; kingdom Metazoa; phylum Chordata; class Actinopteri; order Perciformes; family Liparidae; genus Pseudoliparis; species Pseudoliparis swirei. The sequence goes on from NC_079396.1 coordinate 12,052,966, forward strand.
AACTAGAATGGGCACTCGATAGAGCGCATACCTTCGCATATCACAAGATTGGGCATTGAATTATGAACATTTTGCCATTAGTTGCATGCCAATTGGATAAAAATTTACCGTGCTATGGTAAAAAGAAGATTTTGACCTTTTCATGACCTTGACCTTTGACCCGATTGATCCCAAAATCTAATCAAATGGTCCCCGGATAATAACCAAACATCCCACCAAATTCCATGCGATTCAAGAAGATGTTGACCTTTTCATGACCTTGACATTTGACCCGATCGATCCCAAAATCTAATCAAATGGTCCCCGGATAATACCCAATCATCCCACCAAATTTCATGCGATTCGGTTTAATACTTTTTGAGTTAGGCGAAAAACACGCATACAAATAAATACGCGGCGATCAAAACATAACCTTCCGCATTTTCAATGCGAAGGTAACTAGAGGATACATCAGTAATAGTGACTGTAGATGCCCTATTATTATCACAGCTACTGGATCTACAATGTTCTAATGACAACCAGAGGAAGTTCTCTAGTTTGACTGTCTGTGATTGAGCGGCAAACTGGTTACATAAGACCCCAAAAGAGTGAAGACAAGCTCTGGGTGAAGCACACTCGCTTTGGTATGTGCTGGTAATGATGCCAAAACAAGTCAAGAAAAAGAAATAAGGTTATATTTACAGTAAACTTGAGAGTTTAACTAACTAAAGACAACTGGGCTGCAGAATAAAGCGGTCGAGTTCCAGCCAATGCATTCAAGGTCGTTGTCGCCTGTTCCACTCACGTCCACGTCGCTGGTCATTGAGGCTGCTTCATTAACATTCTCAGGACATTTCATTTGGTTGAGCTGGTCTTTTGTTTTAGCTCGCCGGAAAACTCAAATCCCACAGTCAGGCCATTAGTTAAATGAATGAATTGAACTAAACTGGAGGCAGACGTGTCCAACATTGCAGAGTTTAGATGTTTACTGTCCAGCAGCTTTATTATGTAAATCAGGCATACATCAGGTGAAGAGCGGTGTGCTGGAGATTTATACTAAATCACTGTATCAAGGATTCAGCTTCGCTCATGGGTTTGCTCGTGCAGACTGTAGGAGCTATCTGTGCTGCCAACCAGGAACCATTAGAGTAACGGAGGGCTGGAAGGGCAGCGAGATATATTACAGGAGCTATTTTCACCATCGGAGCGGATCCAGTCTGGGCCTGCCGACACCGTCGACAACGCACTGGCTTCACCATCCTGATCTACAACTTTACCAGCTAGATCATCGAGCACGACTCAAAACAAGTATGAAGCTTTGCTTCCAATACAATGTCCGTACATCAGCATTCTACATCCTGGAAAGTAATTACATGTTTTCAACTAGAATGGGCACTCGGTAGAGCGCATACCTTCGCATATCATAAGATTGGGCATTGAATTATGAACATTTTGGCATTAGTTGCATGCCAATTGGACAAAAATGTATCGTGCTATGGTAAAAAAAAGAGTTTGACCTTTCCATGACCTTGACCTTTGACCAGATTGATCCCAAAATCTAATCAAATGGCCCCCGGATAATAACCAATCATCCCACCAAATTTCATGCAATTCAAGAACATTTTGACCTGTTCATGACCCTTGACCTTTGACCCGATCGATCCCAAAATCTAATCAACTGGTCCCCGGATAATAAACAATCATCCCACCAAATTTCATGCGATTCGGTTCAATACTTTTTGAGTTTTGCGAATAACACGCATACACGCATACAAATAAATAAATAAATAAATGAATAAATAAATAAATACACGGCGATCAAAACATAACCTTCCGGCATTTTCAATGTGAAGGTAATAACTGGTTAAACAAGCCCAATAAGTACATGAATACATATATACAGTACCTTTCTTGGTGTACAGATCAACCTCCACTGTGGGGTTGCCACGGGAGTCAAAAATCTCACGAGCGTGAATCTTGAGGATAGACATGGTTCTGGAGATGAAACGAGAGAGAGAAGACATCAGTATAAAGCTGCTCCACACCGAGCTGACCGACGGTTACACCGTCACCTGGAGTCAAAACAGTGAGTTGGCAATAGTGTAAACGCTCAATGACACAAGCAGGATGAACAGTAATCCAATGTAAAGCTTCAATGAATGAATTATCCAACTAAACATGTGTGAGCTGGCCACCTGAACCAACTGATGTAGGCTGACCAGGATAGCTGATATGTTAGTCACAGGAAGGTGTGGCTCATGCAGCACAAAAAAGAAGAAGAAATCTCTGCAGGTCTTTTCAGTTTACTTAATGCAGCAGATTACCAAACTTTGCAAAATTATCAGCAAAACTGAGTTGAGCGCATTACTTTCAAAGCTCTTGATAACAGCTGTGAAAGGTCAGTGGAAAGAACAGTGGGTGAATGACTTGGCAAAATACACATTTGGTCCAAGTTGTGCTGTGATGGGAGGAGTTAAAGAGACAATAGAGGCGCAATCTCGCTGAGCCTTTGTTATCTTTCTTGTGATAAGTCCAAGAGTGGAGGACGGAGAAGGTTCTCGGCCAGACGGTCCGGCCATGACACCTGCAGCGCCGCCGATTTAGTGCTTTGATCCGACTTACTTTGTATGCATGCCCTAACTTTCCCCTCTACCAGCCCTGAACACATGAATGAACTTTGAGTGCAGCATCCAGAGTTAAACTGTGTCTACAGCAGAATCAATAGAAATGCATCTACTAAACACACACACTGACCTCTTTAAGCTAAATGGAAATATGTTATAGTTTAGTAACACTCATAGTCCCTGATTTAAATAACTTCACCAAGTTCAGGCAAAAATGCCCACAATATGTTGGATATGAATTGATTCCTGAGATTGTAAGAATACATATCCTCATTTTATGAGATCATAAACTAAATAGCTTTTGGATGTTTTTTGTACAAAATAAACTATTTGAAGAATTGGGATGTATACCAGGTGGGGACAGAGTGCCTGCCCCAAGCGAAGGAGTTCAAGTATCTCGGGGTCTTGTTCACGAGTGAGGGTAAGAAATGTGTTTCCTCCGTAGGGTGGCCGGGCTCAGCCTTAGAGATAGGGTACGGAGCTCGGACATCAGGAGGGAGCTTGGAGTCGAGCCGCTACTCCTTCGCATCGAAAGGAGTCAGCTGAGGTGGTTCGGGCATCTGATTCGGATGCCTCCTGGACGCCTCCCGTTAGAGGTTTTCCAGGCACGTCCTACTGGGAGGAGACCCCGGGGAAGACCCAGGACACGCTGGAGAGATTACATCTCCCGGCTGGCCTGGGAACGCCTCGGGATCCCCCAGAATGAGCTGGAAAGTGTCGCGGGCGAGAGGGAAGTCTGGGTCAACCTGCTGGGTCTGCTGCCCCCGCGACCCGACCCCGGAATAAGCGGATGAGAATGGATGGATGGATGGATGTATACTTTTCTTTTCTGACATTTTATAGATGATTAATTATTCATGGTGAAATTAGTCGGCAGATTGTTCAATAATGCAAATATTTTTTATAGATTTCCCAAAGTAACTAAGTAGTATAAACACTATTTAAGTCACATGTACAGTCAATTAAATTCAGATATTGTTGCTACCAGATCATTGCAAAAGTTGAGAGCAAGGAGCTAAGCTGGCAGCACAAAATGGAACCCAAAGTTAAATAAATAATTGAGATTTGATACCCGACAAGGTTGGGCATGTACATTCGGCTTAATCCTCATTCAGGCTGCATTAGGATCTACCAGCCAGCCACAACTGACTGTTAATAACCAGTGTTGTCTTTTTCTACATTAACAATCCCTTTAAAACTGCAGTAATAAAATACTAACACTGTAACTAACTAAGTGACTTGTTAAAAGTATCTTCTTTGAGTCAGCAAAGTGGACTAATGACTACCCATCCCATAGAGACACGCAGAGTGTATCTTACTGTATTTTTCCTACAAATGGCGACACACCCCCACGGCGGCTGCGACTGCGATCAACTGGTATTCAGCAGGAGCTGCACGCAGCAGCCTCTCTCCCAGCATCACGACCTTGAAGGCCCCGGACGAAAAGGACTCGAGAGGATCTCGAACACACGGTGGAGACCGCTCGGAGTCGGACTTGCAACTTGACGCCCTTTCCCCCCACAGACCCTGCAGCTCTAAATGGAGTGACATGTCGCCAGTTGACGGTCTGGTTTTAAAAATAGACGGTGAGCTACACACTACTCCATCCTGCAAACCACAAAACCAGTAAAAGGGGAATTAACTGACGCGAATAATCAACGACTATAAAGTGTCAGCTCACACAAGGACTCTTTGAGGTTACCGTCGAGGATGAGGAACGGCATTTACACATTTAAAAAAGAAGACAAGTTATTTATAACAACGCACTGTCTTAGAACAGACTCGTTCAAAATCAATAGATGTTATTCTTCACAAAAAACGGTCACATGAAAAGAAGAATTAAGGATATCAAAGTTACCTTTTCCGGGCCTAACTGTGTGCAAGGACGGTGCTGTCTCACTCTCTCTCGCGCAGGCAGAGAAGGCGCTCGTGACGCTCTGTGCTCGCTCCTAAGTGAACGGAATCAGGAAGTGGCGAAGCAGCGGAGCGACGCCATTGGCTGGATCAGGAAGCAGCGGAGCAGCGGAGCAACGCCATTGGCTGCCACCGACTCACGAGGCAGACCAGTGCGTGGAAGGACGCACGTTCACCAATATCTCATCCGGACAGACTTCACATCTCAAAGGGAGCACGAGGGGAATGCGGATGTTTTTAATATTTGCAAAGCATCGTTTTTAATAATCACAAAATATATATATTTTTAAATACGGAGATAAATAATGTAGTATTTGAGGTGAACTGTGGGGAATGTAGTATTTGTTTTCGCATGAGGATGAAAGAGGCAGTATGCGGAAAGATGACGCATTTTGCGTACGTGCAGATGAACAGGCAGGGATCTCCAATGCAGTGGTTCGTCGTTGGTCACATGTCATTTGCGGTCACGTTTTTTGGGACTGACCTCTGTTTTTTCCATTACGAATATTAGAAAAAGGGTGTGTGCTTTTCTCACAACGATAAAACATTCACATGGTGCGACGATTTACGTGTTGAAAGATGTCTAGACATTTGAAGTAAAACTGATACAAATAAACTAGACCTGTTTTGGTTTCAACGGGCTTTTAATAATGATATGTCGTGTTTTACAGAACGTGTTTCATATAATATATAGTCAACTAAATACTAATGAAACACATATGATTATGGGATGCTATATGATCTAAAAACCTTTTCTTTTCAACTAAATGCATCCCAGATGCAATCTAAATATAGAAAATTCTAATCGGCAGATCACCAGATAGTGATACATTGGACACTGTGTTAAAATACGCTGTGATCTGCCCATTTAAAAATGTATATGTTGTATATAAACACTTTAATTTGCCTTACGTTATTGTTAGTATTGGAACATTCATTGGGCTCATTGACAAACGAAGGTTATATATATATATATGTACTTGGCTTGCATTTGCAGGATTGTTTGCCACCTCTTAGTATTTGAAGAGGGAATGCACTGGTAGTGTATGTGGACATTGCAGTAATGAATCTCAACATGAGTGAATACAATGTTTCCCACGCATGTGTCTCATCTTCACAGGACATGGGGTTCATGCGGCTGCGCAGTGCACTGAATGCAGCATCCGTGACAGATCAGAGCTGCCGGGGCTTCGCAGTGATGAAAGCTTTCTGCAGTGACCTTGAGCCTCTTGTCAGTGTTAAATCCAACTGCGCCATCTGCTGCCCACATGCTCTCATTACAATGTCAACAAGTGCCTCCAGAAGACACGTTTGAAAGTTTAATTTCATTATAGATGTAAGGAGAGGGGAATTTATTGATGCAGTATTTGTATCCAGTGCCCCCCTTACACAAAGTATGTTTATTTAAAGTTGTAATCGAACATATAAAAAAAAGGACAATATAAGTCCTGCATTGAAAGTACATAAGTATTATCATTAAAAAAATACTTAATGTATCAAAAGTGAAATAACTCATTATGCAGAAGGGCACCTTTCAGTGTTATATCATTAGACTAGTGGATCATTATTCGTGATGTGATAATGTGTGAGCAGTATTTTGATGTTCAAGTTGATTGAAGTACATTTAACTAATACAGTTCACATACTGTTAAAATAATGCATTACATTATGTATACCGATCATATGTTATATATCAGACACAAATAGTGCTGTTGTGGCAACCCGGGGGACTTTGAAGGGAAGATTCAGAATAAAATCAGGAGACTCAGTCGTAAAGTAACATAAAGTTTCGTTTAATAGAACGAGAAGGGAAAAGGGGGGGATGGGTTTAGAAAGTCAACAAAGGATTCCTCCCGGTCGGGGTCTTTGGCCTTCGATCTCACGCCGTTGTGAGACAGTTTATTCTTCCCGTGCGGACAGAGCAGAGGAGAGAGTTCTCTGTTACCTCCTGGCCTCGGCAGCTCCTCTCCGGAGGGTCCAACGATCCTTGTCGTCCTCTCCTCTCCCTGATGCTTTCCAGTGCAGAAAATATATGCGCCCTCTAATCACCTGATGGGCTGCAGGTGTGACCACTTCCATGTGCCCGTTGGCTGCAGCTCCTGCACTGGGAAGTACTCTCCCTGGATCACCTCCCCCAACCTGAGTTTAGGTTTCCGCCCCCGCTGCTTGGCTTTACCCCTTGGTTTGCCACACTGTAAAGAATACAAAGATGAGTGATGAGCATGTTATTTTTAGTAATGAGCCTTCTTTTTGCCAGCAGACATTATGACTTGTCATAATAGGAAAAACACACGTTACTCCTATAAGTATTGCTCAATTGTATTCAGGTTTCCCAGTAAGTCGTGACAGTGTGACAGTGACCCAGTATGCATTACATTACATTACATGTCATTTAGCAGACGCTTTTATCCAAAGCGACTTACAATAAGTGCATTCAACCAAGAGTACAAACTCAGAACAACAAGAATCCTGAAAGTAAAATTTCTTCAAGAAAGTCAAACTACAAAAGTACCATAAGTCTAAGTACCAGGCCATTTAAGTGCCACTGAATTGCTAATCTGTGTTCTAATCCAGATATAGTCAGAAAAGATGTGTTTTTAGTTTCCGGCGGAAGATTGGAGACTTTCTGCTGTCCTGATGTCAGTGGGGAGCTCATTCCACCACTGAGGAGCCAGGACAGCAAGCAGTCTTGATTTGGAGTGATTAGCTCGAAGTGCAGGAGTCACAAGTCGATTGGTTGATGCCAGGCGGAGCGAACGTGCCGGGGTGTACGGTTTGACCATATCCCGGATGTCGACGGGGCCCGATCCATTCGAAGCATGGTACGCAAGAACCAATGTTTTGAAGCGGATGCGGGCAGCCACCGGTAACCAGTGGAGGGAGCGGAGGAGCGGAGTGGTGTGGGTGAATTTCGGGAGGCTGAAGACCAGTCGAGCTGCTGCATTCTGGATGAGCTGCAGAGGTCGGATGGCCTTAGCGGGTAGACCAGCCAGGAGGGAGTTGCAGTAGTCAAGGCGTGAAATGACCAGAGCCTGGACCAGAACCTGTGCCACCTTCTGAGTAAGAAGAGGACGTATTCTCCTGATGTTGTGCAGCATGTACCTAGAGGAACGTGTTGTCGCAGTAATGTTGGCCGTCAGGGAGAGTTGACTGTCGAGTGTCACCCCTACCAGGAAAACTAGCACAATACCAGGACCCTGAAACTCAAGCAGCTAAATGGAATTCAGCCATCTTTGATATTGTATCCACCCGTTTACTGTCAAAATGTCTTCTGTTAAAAAAAACAATGCTTGAATAAAAAAGTGACAGTGCTCTAAAACCTGCATACATTTTCTGACATTAACCCTTAAAACTCTTCCGTCTCATGGCTCTTTCTACTGGCTATCAAATAATATTATTTAACTTTATTGATATATCACCTTTAAAAACAGAGTGAACAACATACTTTGACTGACAAGACAGCAAAGACAGCAAAGGCAAGGCAATCAAACAGGAAGCTCAACAGTGAGGCCTAACTAGGGTTGGGTACCGAAAAGCGATGCCAATATGGCACCGGTTCCTATACGACTGGTGCCAACTGGACCGAAATGCAACGCCTGAGCCGATTGAAATTGACCAAACCGATGATGACAAGAGCAGTCTTAACTCAGATTAGTGCCGTAATGTTGATTGCTAGTCTTGCATTCCTAAAAGTAGGCCAACAAATAATAAATCAGCCATATTAAAACAGACCCATGTGACCTTTATTAGAAAGTGAGAACGAGATAGTTAGACAAAAGGATTAACGCTCTCTTGGTTATTTTAGCTTAGCACAAAGACTAGACACAGGGGGAAACAGTTATCTTGTCTCTGGCCAAATGTAAAAAATGTCACAGTAATATTTATCTTTGCTGAATGTACCTCCTGCCTGTAACCTGTGGCTATTTCTAATCCTAATCCTAATGCCGGCATCAGCACTGTCCCTCTGCTAATCTGTTGATCAATATTATAAAGCTGTACCAGGATGAGATGAAGCATAACAGAGTTGCTGATCTGTAGCATGTAGCTGTAAGTCCATTCAAAGCATTTCCCCATAACCAGAAGCACATGCCCTTTCTGATGTCAGGCAGCCTGGGAGGAGGGAAAGAAGCCAGAGTGAGAGCTGCTTTGCTGCATATTCTTTAGAATGTGGCTGTATATGAGCTCCTTCATCTCCGCCCTCTGGCTCCAACAAATCCTCTATTGGGAGTCTACACCGGCCATTCTTATTCTAATACCCAAGTGTGGTGTTCTTTCAGGAGAAGTAGCGTCCCTGTTTATTAGGAACACACGAAGGAATTTGTTTGAGTTACTTAAACCAAAAAAGAACATTCAAACAAAAGTGGCGTGCAAATCCCACTTCCTTTCCCTTTGGATGCTGTTTATGTCCCACCAACTGTTCCTGACTAACATATTTACAATGTTTCATCTTGAGGACACACTGATCACATTCCCTCTCTCTTTCTCCCCTCAGAGAGGTCTGGGCTCATACAGCTTTACAATTTTTTCCTTCATCTGTTTGGTCACGCTGATCTACATCTGGCTGGTGGTATGAGATCTTAAATATATTGAAACTTGATGTGTGCACTACATGCAGCCTCAGAGAGGTGTGAATGGGTGTGTGGCAGTGAGCTGTGTTTTGGCTCGGCTGCAGAGTGGGTGTGGTTCAGGGAACGCTGTCGGGACCAGGTCTAATTGGCTGCAGCTAGTGGGGGATTGTTAATCACTCCTCCGGTAGCCCGCCACAGTTACGTGGACGTACGCAAGGCGATGATGGATTGGCTGGATCTGACCCCAGAGGATCTCTACGCTCAGCTATTGACCAAGTGATACGAATTGATAGTCAGCTGGTGCGCCCTGGCGTAGCGCAGTCATATCCGCACTTTACATTGATTAGGGACCGACTGTACTGAGCTGTGACGCTCAGACAGTACAAGAAAACATCCAGGTGCTGGTGCTCACTATAACCTGATGGCTGGGATACGATAAAACCCTGGACCGGATAATGACCCGATTATATTGGTTGGGCGGACGTGCGCCATTGGCGTGCGTCCTAGCCGGAGTCTCAATTGGCAAACCACCCGGCCATTCCAAGGGCGCCTTTGCGTCCTCTGCCATTAATGGAGGTTCCATTCGAGCGAATTGCTATGGACCTCATCGGGCCATTTCACTGGAGTGCAGGCAGATATCGCTTTGAGTTTGTCCTCGTGGATTACCCAACACGATATCCGGAGGTGGTGCCATTGCGCAACATTTCTGCAAAGAGTGTCGCCAGGCGCTGTTTCAGATTATCTCCCGAGATTCTGATTTACCAGGGTACCCAGTTCATGTCAAGAACACAGAGAACTTTACGGGTCACTGGGCATCAAGTCTATTCGGACCAGTGTGTACCACCCACAGACCGACGTTCTGGTGGAGCGTCTGAATAAGACTTTGAAGTCCATGATCCGTAAATGGATTAATGATGATGAATGCAATTGGGATAAATGGCTTAAATCTCTGTCTGCAGTACGGGAGGTTCCCCAGGCCTCCATGGGATTTTCTCCCTTTGAACTGTTGTTCGGCAGGACTCCGCGGGGGGTGAGCACCAGTAAAAACGAGATCCAACACGCCCTAGACCTGCGAGCAAAGCTACACATACTGGGTCAGCTGTCATGTGAGAATTTGCTCCAGGCCCAGGAGCGTCAACAACGGCTGTACAAGAGAAGAGCCAGGCTAAGACAATTCACACTGGGAGAAAAGGTACTTGTATTGCTTCCTTATTCCAGCTCTAAACTCCTTGCCAAGTGAGAAGGGCCCTTTGTGGTCACACGGCGAGTGGGGGATGTCGACTATGAGGTGGTGCGTTCTGACCTCATAAAAGCATGGAGGGAGGCGGAGTCTGTTTCTCCGGTGTCCTCGGTATCTTGATCCACCAATCCGGCCTCGCTCCTTTGTGAAGACCGTCTCTCCGGGCGGGACCCAGAGAACAGACATTGCCCAGTTGCAAGAACAGTTTGCTTATGTGTTCTCTCACCTTCCAGGACATACATAAACCTCATAGAGCACCAGATTGAGACTCCTCCGGGCGTGACGGTGTGGTCACGACCCTACAGGTTACCCGAACACAAAAGAAAAGTGGTTCAGAGGGAATTGTCTGCAATGCTGAAGATGGGGGTAATAGAAGAGTCCCACAGTGCCTGGTGTAGCCCCATTAATCTTGTGGTCCAGAAGGATGTGTCTATACGGTTCTGCGTGGACTATCGCAGGGTGAATGATGTGTCATGTTTCGATGCTTACCCAATTCCCTGACAAACTCCTGGACCGACTGGATTTAACCAAGGGCTACTGGCAGATACCTCTGTCGCCAGAGTCCAAGGAAAAAACGGCCTTCTCCACTCTGTTTGGGTTATACCAGAGGTAGCCAACACGGTGCCCACGGGCAAACCGCAAGGTGCAGGGAACGGTGGCTGGACCAGGTCTAATTGGCCTTAGCTGGTGGTTGATTGTTAATCAGCCCAGCTGTGGCCAATCTGTGTGTGTGTGCTTCTGTCCCCATAAAGGCGCAGTAGGGGCTGAGGAGCGGGAGAGTGGGGAGCAGAGACACAGTCTGCTTGGAATAAAGTATATCACCGAATACATCCTTTGTGCATGCTCATCCTTTGGTGCTTGGGGAAAGAAACCTACCTGTGACAGCCACAAACGTGTTACAGGATCATTGTGGTAATAAACAAACACAGAAGTCACTTGTAAGACTTTATTGAACTGTAAATATATGAGTACAATACATGGCAAGACTTTTTTATCCTCCATCAAAGACATTCTAAATATCCCACCATCAGCAGTGACATTTTGTATAATGCATCCTTTTAGAGCGCATGCAAACAGAAGCAGCCGATCCATTCAGAGGCATCTGTACTGGCTGTCGAGCTGCACCCCTCCAAACAGACTGAGTTTGGTTGTTCCCCAGCTGAACACATTTCCCATCATGGTGCTGTTTCTCTCACACGACATCTGGTCCCGGATATCTGCTGTGGACAGTACATAGTCCCACACGTTGACATCAGTCATCTTCCCCACAAAGGTGTCTGCGTTGGAGATGCCCAGTAGCCCATCCTGGTCTTTGCCCACAATGAACACACCGTCGGGGCTGACTGTGTAACCTCTTTTCAGATATCGCTGCTCCCCCACCATGCCGTTGATCCACAGGTCTGTGCCGCCGGTGTTGGACGACCAGGTGATGCAGAAGTTGTTCCATTCGTGGAACTTGAAGTTGTGCGGCAGATTGATAAACTCATTGCCAATCCAGAGGCCGACTTCTTTGGTATACTTGTCCACAGCGATGGAGATCATCAGCTCGTGGTCGTTGCCGTTACTGGCGTAAGAGATGACGGTGTGGACCCCCTTGAGCTGAGGCAGGACATGCATGCAGACAGTGAAGGAGTCAAGCTTCATGGGATGGCTGAGTTGGGCCAAGGCATAACTTCCAGAGTTTTTCTCCTGGAAGTCGAGCACCAGAGGGAACAGAGCGCGAGGTTCTGATAAAAACATAAAACAAAAATAGAATCAGACGTCCACCATTAATCATCCACAGTCAGAAATCAGAGTTGGATCTCAAATGAAACTGAGGGACTCACCATATCTGGTAGGCTTTGAGTTACAAAGTCCACCTTAAGAGCATAGATTGAAAGAGAGTAAGTACTTTCATTTACATCTCGTCATTTGTATCAGTTTGTACGACTCACCTGAATGCATATGCTTTCCAAGAGACGTTATCAGACCCTCGATCTTCAGGAGCCTGGATTCAATCTTATCTTGACGACAAAACGCTAAAAAGTAAGAGGTGGATGAAAAAGGAGGAGGATCAGACACAGGCTTTATTGCCCTAGTAAATTGTGGGGAGTACATGATATCACCCTATTGTGTAATCACTCTGCAGCAACATGCTACATACTTCCTTTTCCGAGGCGCGGCAAGAAAGAAGACTCCACCACACGGCTGTTGAGAGGCTGAGCCATGCGGTAGTCATTCCACAGGGTCTTGTTGTTCATGTCCATCAGTGTACTCTCCAGTTTCCTGATCTGAACACATCAGATAAGAAGAGTATAAACTCTGACATCGCTTTATGTTAAAAAAATAAGCACATTTCCTTTAAATAGCGAAAGTTCACTTCCATAAAAGGCAAAATAGTTGAATAAGTTATCTTTTTTTGTCAGCTGTAGTAATGCGAACACAGACTTTTGTTCAAAATGTTGACATTTTGAGAGAAAGGGCTTCCTGTCTGCTGCACCTGGTTATGTGAGAGAGTGATGGGAGTATCAAACACAGTCCAGAGGATGCTCTCGTAGCAGGGCGGCGTGGTGAGGGAGCCCTGGTATCTGAAGAAATGGTTGATGTTCTCGGGGAGCATAGAGCGCACATCAATGCTCGAGATGTTCATGGACTGACCTGTCAGGATCACATTAAAATCACATTTGACCTCAAGCTTCAGAGGTCGGTTGATTCACGTGTGCAGTAACTCGCCTGCATATTTGATTTTGTCCAGATTGGAGATGAAATCACTGTAGTAGGTGTTCTCAAAATGCCCGTCCTGAAAGTAAACCAAAGATGAAGCTTAAATGTTCAGTTCAAAAAGAAAGCACAAGTGTGTGTGCAAGTATGTGTAAAGGCATAGTAACGAGGTGTGATTGTTCTGGCTCATTATAACTTGAGCCTTTTTGTTTTCGTTGGGTTCGCCATTGTACCTATATGTATATACAGTACGTGTGTGTATATATATATATATATATATATATATATACAGTATATATTGTATAAGTAATGAGTAAGATCTGGGAATCCAGCAACATCACACAAGTCAGAAAGTGCCCTTAAAGGTCCATCTCATTGTCTGACCGCTGGTGCTTTGTTGCCCCATTGGACTTCATTTGAGTGACGTTCCCAGATGTAAACAGTAAAATTGGAAGTGTCTATTTAACACTTAAAGAGTACATTTGACCACTGAGCCAGTGAACGTATGGTCCCTCATCTTTAGAGTGTTAAAGTAATAATGAGCACAGTGTTAACATTTCAGAGTTAACACAACTCTGGTAAGAGTTATTATTCTATACTTCTCAGTGTAATGTTATCACTATGTTCAGTGTTACTTTACATTACATTTAGCTGACCATTTTATTCAAAGTGACTTACAATCATTTTACAGAGTTATTCTAAAATGTTGCTTCTGCTGAAATATCAACATTCGATATGAAAAAGGAATTTAGAGAAAATTACTGCACTCTTTCCAGAATTAAAACGCTCGTGAGGAAACTGAATTTGAAAGCAGAAGGAGGGGGCGGAGCTTTCCAGAATAACAGTGAAGGTTGTCATCACTGGGGGTTTTACGCGAGTTTACGAGTCAATTCACTTTAACTGCTTTTTTAACACTAGGGAATTAACTCTGAATATTTACACCAAAACTGGGGACTATTTACTCCTGCTACTGTTGTAATAACTCTGAAAGAGTTAATCTACTTTGACACAGAATTTTTAACACTGGGGAATTTACTGTGTAATTAACTGGAAACCCTTTCAAACTTCCACATCAGTGACTGGGTTTGCCAGCGGTGGTGTTGCTGCAGAGATGACTGAGACCCAGAGCATTCTTCTGCAAACAAGCTTATGAAAACATGTTGAAACTCATTCAATACATCGACATGTAAATTAACACTGAAGAGAGCCTTTAACCCAGTAGGATGACTGACACAAAGTATCATACACTTCAAAGGGAAAAATACTTTTTTACAACAAATACTTTTTATTGTAAGCTTCCTATAGCTGAACTGAAGATAATGCACCAGAAGTAGTGGTGGCGTCCTGTATATCTATCTATCAACAAACACTTTACAGATTACATTAAAATCTTCATCCTCACAGACTATAACTCTAATATATATATATATATATATATGTGTGTGTGAAAGCCTTTGTGGTCCGACAAAGCAGATATTAGAGGAAAGGGAACAAAAGTATTTGTGGCGTACGTACATCATAGAAAAAGGCGAGTACTGCCAGCCCGTCGGCCTTATCTCTGGCTTCAGTAAAGCTCTTGTACTTGTCAGAATTGTAGTGGACAACATGGAGCTGAAAGACAAGATGGAAAATACTTCAGGTGCCAAAATATGACCAATGAGCTGCTTTGCAAATGAGAAAAACTCTACCAGTGTTATAACTTTAAATTAAAAACAGGCAAATAAATGAGGTAACTTTTCCAACCTCTGCCATGTAACGGGTGCCGTCAAGGGTGTGCTCTGCTCCACTGGCCTCCATGTCCGAGCCGCCCCAGTGCAGGTGCATCTGGACAGCGGTGTATTTTCCTGGCAGGCCCTTAATGATCGCCATAGTGGGAGGCAGGTTAATTTGAACTGATGGAGACATAAAGATATTCAGATTATGTCATAAAAAAAAATCAAAAACACAAAGGAGGCAGTTTACACATCACAAATACTGTTCTTAACTGAATGTTTCCCAGGAGGCAGTTTACACATCACAAATACTGTTCTTAACTGAATGTTTCCCATTTTTAAATGAATATCCTTCAAACCATTGTTTGTTTGAGTTCTGTAATACACCACAGTGAATGCGTCTCTTACAGTAAACATAAGGTCTGCAACAATGTACGTCAAACTCGTATAATTTTGTAGTAAAAGTTCATTCTGTGAAGTAATTAAAATCAACAACATGCATTAATATTAGAGCTCTGAATGAGAAAACGTATGCGGACTTCGATTTACTTTAATGAATTGCACAATTTGAGAAATATTTGCTAATGTGCTCATTCAGTTTGACACCATAAAGAAAAAAGAAAGAAACTTCAAACATTTTAATTTCTTGACATTAAAAAGTGTGGGCATGCACATAACGTTTGGTTTATAGTTCACAAACCTTTGGTTAATATTAGTTCTAGTTAATATTGAGTTTGAGTCATGGATGCATTTTCTCTTACCGGTGTGCCCGTTATTTGCCATGAGAAAATTCCCTTTTTGAGCATCATATCCGTCGAGCTCCAGCTGCAGCATGTCTGGGTTGTACTTCACGCTGCGCCGCTGGATGTCTATTGGAGACTGCTTCTCTCCGCCACATTCAGGGTACTTGGTTGGCCAGTGAACCTGGTCCAAAGCTCCCTCTGTGGGAGAAAATCAAGCCCCAGAAACTATTATGACATCATTATTAGGGTGAGCGCTGTCAAACTACATGTGCCCTTGTTCGTGAGTGTGGAACCTGTTCCCAAGTCTCGTTGGTTTCTCAAGCATACCAGGACTTGTTCAACTGGATATATTGAGTATTCACTCTGTAGTTATTTAGTAGCTATTGCTGCGCTGTAACCAGCCTTGATCCACTGACAGCGGCTATAAGGGATTTGGCCAATTCAGTGCGCTTCACAACCAGCGGCCAAATGTCTCGAGTGAATGTTGAAGAGAAGAAACAACTTGGCAGCTTCTTATACCAGAATAAATAGTCAGGACAGCTTGTCCCGCACCTTCACACGCACCACTTTACATCTCATAAAACTCTCTTACGTTTGGTGTTTAGTTGCAACAAATGAAATTATACAAAATAAAAATACAACATTTGGATATTCAAAAAAGCCCACCTGTGTATGTCCAGTGTATTCCATCATGAGGAATCCCAGCACTGTGAGCAGAGACCAAAACAGCGGAGACCAACACACAGAAGAAGTTCATCGCTGCGCTTCTGATCCTTCACAAGGGACTCTAACACATCCAGAGGTGTTCTCTGTATTTAAACTGCGAGTGGAGGGAGGTGTTGGAATCTCCTCTGAGAACGCCCATGCAGAGATCAGCCAAAAAGTGACAGGAAAGGATTGGCTCATCTTCCGTCAGTGTTTTGGCTCGGCTGCAGAGTGGGTGGAGCGGGGGTGTGATTCAGGAAACACTGTCTTATTGGCCCCAGCTGGTGGCTGATTGTTAATCAGCCCGGCTGAAGCCAATCAGTGTGTGTGCCTTTGTCCCCATAAAGGAGCAGTAGGGACTGAGGAGAGAGAGAGGCCCAGTCTGCTGGAATAAAATATTTTACTAAATACAACCTCTGTGAATGCTCATCCTTTGGTGCTTGGGGGGAGATACCTGTGACAGCCACGAACCTGTTACAATCACTAATCAAGGCTTTGTAGGTTAGGAGAAGAATTATAAATGTGATTCTGGATTTTACGGGGAGCCAGTGCAGTCATTTAGTCGAGTAAAGTCTTCCTAAATATATTAATACATATCTCCTGTGCATGTGTGTGTTTATGTCTGCTTGTAAACTCTTTTCCCCTCATGGTTGGCCGTCCTCAAAGAAGAAGAACAACTCATGTTGTCATTTCATTTCTGGATATATTGTACTTGTGTGATGTAATGACTGTGTATTGACTCTGTGCAGGTGTGTCTACATACAGATGTTCCAGATGTATATGTGTGTGTGTGTGTGTACGTCTGGCTCGGCGAAATGAGGTGACCTCTTTGTATGTATTGTTTATGTATTTAATGTCCTGTACTCTAGTGTATACAGTGGGAGGGGTGGGGGGAGTGGGTTTGTTATCTGATATTTCAACAAAAAGATGATAAACAATGGAAATATCAGTTAATCTTTACTGTGTTATGTACCTGTCAATATTTCTAAATAAAAGAATACATTATTTGTTGAAAGAAGAAGAACAGATGGACTGAAGACTTTACTCAAAAAGATAATGGACAGTATTCATTTGACCTCTCTAGCAGTTTCAAGAAGTTGAGAGGGGAAACGTAGGTGTCAAATAAATGAAGTTTAGTCGGAAGACCATACACCTGCAAGCCCGCGTCATCTATTTCTCATCCATCTGCCAAGTACAATCTGGTGCAATGCATCAAATGGTGACATTTGTTTTACCTGTATATGGTCCCTCTGAAATAATAAGATTATAATATATAATATAATATATTTCATCTAGCATACAGTTTGGCTTTACAGCTCATTCAGCTGTACTGAATAGCAACAGATTACTGAGAAATAATATAATAATACTCATAATAATACTAATAAAAAAATAAAAAAATAATAATAACTCGTATGAATCAAATATATATTTAAAATATATGAGGGAAATAAATAATGCCTCTCTGTATTGCTCAATCGCACGCACGCACGCACGCACGCACGTGCGTCAATGCCATGGAAACCGGACCGAGGTTATTTAAGGCCGCGGAGGTTCTGATTCTCCCCTTTGCACTTTGGACTTTGACGCGAGCGGACCTCACCTGTGAACCCTCCTGTGAACCCAAACCTGTGAAGGAAACTCTGAGACTTTTACACTGCTTGAGTCTTTTTGTTGGAAACAAAACTTGTCTTACAGAATTACACGAGATCCGGACTACGAGAGACCTGAGACCCCGAGGAAGGCCCTCCGACGACCGAGAGCCGAGGACGAGCGCCTGCTGAAGGGACCGGGCGTTGATTTGGACCATAAGGTAAGACCATTTCTACATTTAATTTAGCATTTTTATTATTAACGTATCCCCTTAAATCCATGAAAGTGTTCTCAGTTTAGAAATCAGTGAAACCTTTTGAGTTTTAACGTTTATAATGTTGACAGGACATTTTGGGGAAACATATTTTGTGAAAAGTGACACTCGGTCGATGATTCGTCGTGTAAAATGAGATTTGGGCTGCAGAATGTCTTGAAAATGTCAGGAGATGTGCGGAATGTGTTGACAATTATTGCAACGCCTCGAAAACCCTTTTATTTTTGTTTTAAGACATCAAAGCGTCGAACTTTAACTTTGAAATTACAGAAAAAAAGATGGCGCCTGAGCCATTTATATAGAATTCTCAAATATACCTTGTAAAATGCATAAACTCGGCACCATGGTAACCATCGGGAACGCGCGGGCCGCCTGACCTGAGCTGCGCGTGACCCTGAGCTGCTCTGTTGTGACCGTTGAAACGGGCCTTATTGTACACACGTCTGCTCCTTTTACTTTATCATATTAAAGCGGTTTATTTAACATTAACATGCTCTGTGCTCGTTGTCGCGGTGCTTTGTTTGTTAAGTTAACTGATGGGGTGCACGAGCGCGCGCTGCCTCCAGCATCTCCTGCACGCGCTCTGAGATGCACCTCGTGAAGTGGAGAATAATGAGTTATGAACGAAAGAGGTTACCGTGGTCATGTTGGGTTAATGTCGCCATGTTCCACTGCGCCATGACGCGCGTGGTTTAACCAACCCGGTATCACAAACGGATCATATGAATTGGCGGGAAGACTTATTGCTGGTGACGCTCCTTTATTTTCTTTCTTTAGGTGACAATACATTAATTAAAACTCGTAAACTATCACCACCTTATCACCACCTTAAGAGAGTTAGCCTCATACGGGTCCAATCAACTCTTCCACTTTTTATCAAATGCGCATCTGTCCGTGAGATCTGTAGCCGGATACCATAACGTTCGCATGGACCTGTTTTTGGGGCCCTTAACTCAGAGCGATCGGTCCAACCCGAGCTTGAGCCCTCTGGTTGACCAGAGCTGTGAGGCTAACTCCTCGAGCTGTTGACCGCGAGCTGAAAGTTATCCTTGAATCTCGTTCTAGTGACTGACTTCCTCTTCCGCGGACCACCGAGAAGCCGGAGAATGGAGGACCACCCCGAGGCCAGAGGTAAGTTTTATATTTATATTTATCATTTTTGTTCTTGGTTCTTACCTTGAAACCATTTAAAACTTTCTCAGTTGAGAAATGAGTGAAACCTTTTGAGTTTATAGTTGAACAGTTCACAATGTCAAGGGGCCTGTTTGAAAAACACAGATGTGGTGGAGGTTTCTCCGTGTAAAATGATTATTTGAGGACCGGAATGTCTTAAAAGTCGCTGGATATCTGTCGTATGTGTTAACTATTAGTGTAGTGGATTTAAAACACTGTTATTTTATTTAGAGGCTATTAAATATGACAGATTTTACCTTGACATTTCTGATAAAAGATATTCTTAATTCTGAAATATAATCATGCGTCAGCGTGACATCATCACACCAGGTGTGTTAGAGGCGCATCTGATTGTGAGAATGAGTTGGTTTGTTTTGACTGTTTGACTGAAACGTCACTTATTCAACAAACATCTGCTCCTTTTACTAAATACTATCCCATAAACTATTTCTTTAACAATTAACCCTCCTGTTGCACAATGAAAGGTTTATAAAGGGGAAAGTGAGAAGATATGAAACATTGTTTAGTCTGGAAGGTGTGGCTCACGAGTCTAAATAGTTGCACATTGACCTGCTAACTGATAGGTTAGCAGCTGGAATCTGAAACTATTATTGCTCAATGTAATCCAGAACTATTTTATGTAATAAAGAATCCTGTTTGAATGTTTCCCTGCAGCTGGTGGCGACTTCGTTGGAGCTCCGCCGCCCCCCCCTCCTCCCAGCCCCCCGGCGGCAGCCATCGGCATCGACTACGGAGGTAAGAAATCAGAGCAATGCACAATTAAAGGTTTATATTGGGGGAACTTGAGAAGATATGAAACATTGTTTAGTCTGGAAGGTGTGGCTCACGAGTCTCAACAGTTGCATAATGACCTGCTCACTGATTGATTAGCAGCTGGAATCTGAATCTATTATTGCTCAATGTAATCCAGAACTATTTTATGTAATGAAGAATCCTTAAATGTTTCCCTCCAGCTGGTGGCGACTACGATGGAGCTCCTGGCCTCCCTACGGCCATCAGGTTAGTCCAGGAAGGTAACGTTGCACAATATGAGTTTAACCATGTGTATGTGGATTTGTTGCTCTTCTTGGCCCGTTTCCCAGCAGATGACCGTCGGTTCCGACCCGTCCGAGCCCGACTCCGCCGACTCCTCCGACGCGCCCGACGCGTCCAACTTCGACAGGCCAGACGCGGACTGGCCCGCAGGTAAGTTATCAGGTTAGTAAAACACTTGTCCCTTTAAACTTACACTACACTGTTTAAAGTACTGTTATTGGTTTGTATGTGCACTTTATTTTATATTCTACTGTAAATGTAAAATGTTACAATTCTTGCACTTTGTTGATTGTTGATTGTTTAATGTTGTCTAATGTTGCACCACCCGCCATGACACATTCCTTGTATGTGAAAATATAGTTTACAATAGATAGATGGATAGACAGACAGAGAGATAATTGATAGATAGATAGATAGATGAACTGTAACACCCTGTTCTGTTTCTCCTGTGTTCCGTGTCTCCTATGTCTCCTCTGTCTTCTCTGTCTTAATTGTTTAATTCCCTTCACCTGCCCTCAGCCACTCTTGTCTCGTTACTGTCTGATGTCGTACACCTGTGTTTCCCTCCCTATATATTGTGTCAGTCTTTCCCTTGTCTGCTGTCGGATTGTCGTCTATGGTTCCGTGTCCTTTTCCCGTCATCCTGTCCGTGTTCCTGGTCCTGCCTGCTTCGACCCTGCCTGCCCTGACAGACGATCCTCTGCCTGCCCTTTTGGACCTTGTTTATTTTGCGGCTGTTTTGCCTCATTAAAGAGCGCTTTTTGTTGTTTATATTGCGTCCAGCCTGTCTCTCTGCGCCTGAGCTTCACCCCGTCACAAAGACCTGACATGAACAGATACTTTATTCATCCACAGGGGGAAATGTGGTTGTAGAAGCAAGGTTACAGAGTAAATGCACAATATATACAATAAAATAGTAGAGCAGGACATATTCAATTTAAGAAAATTAAGTGATGAAGAAAATGCAAAGTCTATAGAGTTAAAGGGTTATTGATCAATTTAAGGAGGATATGGTCAGAGGTGATTTATTATAAAGTCTTGGCAGGAATGTTCTCTCGTATCTTTCCTTGGTTATTCCGGTCCTCTCACCCTCTCTTTAGCTGTGGAACGTCTTGAAGCAGCTCCGGCCCCAGCCCCCCAGAAACCAGAAGAGTCCACCAGGAGCAGCAGGAAGAGGAGGAGCCCGACTGCCCGGCAGGACTGATAAAGAGCCAACCAGCCTTCCCCCGCCAGGCGCGAGGGAAGGCAGGTTGGTGTGGTTATACCTACTAACATTAAGAAACATCGATTGCTGTGACACAAGAAGCAACTTCTAGGAGCTGCTGGACGACGACGAAGAAGATGACGAGGGAGGACCACATGAGAAGGATGAAGGACTACAGGACCAGATGCAGAGCGGCGGTTGCCTTTCTTTTAGTGGGCGGAGTAAGTAATCCCTCACTCAGACTACAGAAGTATCAGTAATACGATCCCATCACTGGAGGCCAGATCCAACACAATAATGTAAAGGTTGTGTTGTTCAGTTCAAACGTATTCATCTCTGGTGTTTGTGTCTCACAGGGCAGGACTCCTCTGTCTCTCTCCCAGCTGAGGGTGGATGTCAACCAACCCGTCACCCTCAGCAGACCACGACACAAGTCAATCAGGACCCCCCCCCCCCCGCCCGTCCACCCAGACCCCCGACACCGCCCGCCCCGCCCACACAGGAAGCAGCTGTGAAGAAGACGGACGCTTCAGCCTGAACAAGACATAATAATTCTTTCATTTGTCACATGGAATACTGTTTGTTCATGTAAACTGTGTACAGTATGTAGATTGTTATCTCCTGATTTTAATGAATACATTTACCACATCTAAATGTCTTTTTATTCAAAACTACTGGGTCACAAACACTGTGATGATGTTCATATTGGGTTATAAATCAACTTTAATGGTTGAGACTTATGCACTACAATGTTATAGTTTTTATATTTACTTATTGTGTTGATTCTTAATAATTAATGTCTCATATATTGTTAGTTTATGCCAGTGCTAATTCTTCATCTTCATAACGGGTAAATGATTAAACCAAAAATTATATTTTTGTTTTGTGTTTTGCCAAAAATAGCTTAAATGACCACAAAGATATTTTGTCGTACAAAACATCCTACATGGCAAAACGTCAACATGTGTCATGTCAGTTGGCAACAATCAGTAACAAATACCAACATATATCTTCACTCTAAATAGTCCAACTAAAGCAATGCATCATTTATATTTACGAGATTTTCATTGACAAAAATAGAAAATAGGAAAGTAAGTAACAGACCCCGGCAGTATATGAAATGATGCTTTTATACCAACCTCCTAACTGGATGGAGAACATTGAAACAAAACCAAAGAACAGACAACATGGAGGAGGACGTCTCCACAGCCGCTGGACCTCAGCAGCATGAATGACGTCCTCTGGAGGCTGAGGACAGGAGACATGAGCCGGCATCTCGTCCAGCAGCTCCTGGAGAGTCCGTCTGGAAGCTCCTCGCCTCCCAGCAGCCGGACACAGGGCTCGGCCTTCTGGACTCGTTGAACGTGGCATGTCGGGTCCAACCTGTAGAAGGAATCAAACGGAGACTTTCATCGTCCCGTTCATCTCTGGGCCGACGGGCTTTCTGTAAGAACAACTCCTGTCTCACATCTAAAAAACAGAAAAAATAAACCGGAGCATGACGACCACAATAATTTGACTTGAATACAGAAAGGGCACTTTTCTCATCCAGGGCAAAAGGGCAGGTGCTTGAGCACCACTAGGGCTCTACCTGTGCACGCGCCTGGTGTAGGCTATTCACAGATCACCTTCTGTGGGATTTATGAATCCCACAGAAGGGGAGGACAGACGCACACACATACAGTATAAGTATATATACATGTATATAAATATATATATATATATTTGTATATATATATATATACATATGAATATATACAATTCTGTATGTACATATAAGTATATATGTACAGGCATACACATATATACACAGTCATGTATATATATATATATATGTATATATATATATGAATGTATACATTCATATATATATATATACATACGAAACATTTTATATATATTGTGTAAAAAAATAAAAACATATATACAAGTGATCAAAAGATTCACCTTGAATGAAGACTCGTTGTTCAGCTCACATCCTTCCTCTCTGGACTGGAGTTACGGCCTCTTGGCAACTGGCACTTCATTAATGCCAGTTGTTTTCCTGTTTGTCTATCGACGTGTACGGGCTGATTAAAAACTATTTTAAACCAGCCCAGATGGTGAAAACAGAACTGACCATGTGTGAGCTGAGAGGAGAGTGTTTTCAACTCACATAAAGTTTAAGATCAAGAAGAAGCCACAGGTTTGATGCCCCCTCAGCACTCGGCTTGCACAAGCAGAAATGAACAGAAGCTGTCCTCTTCCTCAGTAAATCAGGAGGTTGATCTTTTCCTTGAGGACGACAACAGTTTTTACAGTCTTGCTGTCATACATGGTGTGGTTGTACTGGCGAGAAGAGCCTCGTTATGTCACATATTGTGAGCTTGATATATTGTATTTAGCTGCAGGTTGTATGTACAGTGTCCTGTGCTGATCTTGGTGAAAAGGAGAAGAAGAAAAAAAGCTGCATTCAGTGTGTCCAAAATAAATAAAAACTAGATGTTTCTTTGTACGGGATCAAATTGACCCAAGGTGAGAGCTCAACCTCCTCAGGTAGATGCGACGCCTCATCACAGGGATCCTGAATTTGACCTTTAAAGTTGCCTCTTGCATTTTTGTCAGATGTGAATTTATGACACTGAAGGACACTTTTTCTCCCATTAACTTGAAGCAAGAACTCATGACTTAATAAGGTAGTGTTGATGCTGTGTGATGGCAATACGGTGAAGAGACCGATTCAAACCATAAGACTCAAGATCCATCAAGCATGAGAAGAAGTCTGTGTGACACTCAACAGTGAGATGGGAGGAAACGGTGTTGACTGTGATTATTAAATCAGTATTTTAGAGA
Source organism: Pseudoliparis swirei (assembly GCF_029220125.1). Taxonomy (NCBI): domain Eukaryota; kingdom Metazoa; phylum Chordata; class Actinopteri; order Perciformes; family Liparidae; genus Pseudoliparis; species Pseudoliparis swirei. The sequence continues at coordinate 12,077,283 of NC_079396.1, forward strand.
AAACATCTATAGAAGAGAAAACATCAAATCAGCCGACACAATAAACATCACATCTAAAGAAAATGTGTATGTCCTCTTCCTAAATGTTGGCTGTCGTCATTTCTTTCATCTGCAAGACATCAGTATCTTTTTTAAAATGTTGTCATCATCCAAATTCAAATCTGTTTTCACTATTCTTTACACATAATATTTTTCAGATGTTTTGGGTATTTCCGCTTTGACACAATTTCCTTGCAAAGCGTTGGTCCCCTCTTTCCTGGCAACGAAATGACCGAGATGATTGTGCTTTACACTTTTCATCTTGTGTGACAGTCATTATGGCTTTCATGGTGCATCTGAAACTGTGCGTAATATTGCTTAATTTAAGCGATAAACAATTAACGTTGTCATTTTGCCGACATTAACTGTCACTAATGACGTCAAGCTGACTCAGACAACCGGGGAAGTTGTGCTATCTTGTTATTGATGGTAACTCATGTTATTTTACATGTATGAAAACATAGTGGTTGTTGGTTGAGCCGACTGGATCAGGACTTGAATAGCATTGAATTTATAGAATACAATTAGCGTGGCTTAAGTCTTTATTTGCCTTTTTTTAATAACTATGGTCCATTTAGCATATAGTCTCTTTCCTCACACAGTTTGACATATTCGGGGGCTGCACAGTACAACCACTGAGTCAATGAGAAGCTCCACTGGAGCACATCCGTTTTACATCAGTGCAGCTTCACAGTGGCAATGACATTTAGCACATTCTGTATAATTCTCTGAAGAATAAAGGTTGCAGGCTGGTGTGAATCGTATTAAACAACCATATGATTGACATGCACATAGTCAGTGGAAATATATATGCATGCGACTGTGGCTCAGGGATAAGCAGGGCCGTCCTTCAATCAGAGGGTCGGCGGTTTGATCCCTTTCTCCGCTAGCCCATGTCGATGTGTCCTTGGGGAAGATATGTCACTCCAAATTGTTCCCGTAGCACAACCACAACACTCGAAACACATTTGTACTCTTCAGCGTCACAGTGAGGATGTTCATGTCTCAGACGACTGAGTGCAGATTTACAAGATGTCTGGGCTCATCCAAACAACACGTTGGCTAATGGAGCACATTGTTGTCATCAGTGTGTAAACAACCACTAGCGGGGTCGGACTCACTGGGTCCAATGGCGTGTCCGATGACGTAGACGATGACACAGGAGATGCTTATGTAGGGCATCCATGTCACGCTCTCCTGTCAACATAAAACACAAGCTGCAGTTACCATTAACCTGACATGCTGATGCTTTCAAACAGGAACACACGCAACAACAACTCTGCTCTGGCTGCACTGTGTGAAGCTTCAAACCCACTGGCCTGTTGAACGTAACGTCTGTCTGAAGGTGTTGGATCCAAGTGAGATTAAAGGGTAACAGGTGTGGGGAGGGGGGGGGGGGGGGCAACACTGGTATTGTGATTGTCTAATGTCCAGTGTTTGTTTCCTCATTAAAGGAAGTAATAAAAACCATTAAAAATAAGTCATACATATTAAAACGAGAATCAGTTTGCTGTGCAGCGTAAAGTAATACGAATGTGAGAAATAATCGACCCCCTTGTCACCTTTTTCACCCCTCATGAGTTTGCAGGTATGATTATAGATATCAGAATATTGTAAACAATACAACATAAAAGTCCTCAAATTGGAGCAAATGTGTAGATTGTTTTTCTTGATACATGATTTTAACGAATTATAATTGGTCATTTTGGCAACAATATGGGTTATTAAATTGCATATTTTCTAACTGGTTCGCAAACATTGTGGTCAAAACCATGAAAGAGTGACTTCTATCAATAAAAACACAAAGCTTTGCTGCAGTTTTGCAAACACTGAAACCGACTCACTTTTCTAGTTCAATGATAATTGTCAGAGAACAGCAATAATCCAGAGAATCAGAGAACTAGAGGATTAATATTGTTATACAGAAGAAACCCAAAGGGACACAAAGAGACAAAGAGAAACAAGGAAGAGCCGACTGCAGAGAAATGATTGAATATGGTTGGAAACAGAGAGAATGGGAGAAAGAGAGAAAGACCACAACTTTATGAATGTATTCTTCTGCCTATTGGAGCTTGTAAAACAACCCACTGACGCATTACCGCCATCAAGTGGTGGGAAGCTATATTGTAACTGAGCGTCTCATGGATAACAGCAATATCTCAGCTGTTTTAAATTGATAATGCGGTCTCGCGGCCCACGGATGTAAAACTCTAAGTTGTTTGCGGCCCTCTAAATGGCGCTGGCGGTCCAATCAGGGGCCGCGGCCCCATGGTTAAGAATCACTGCTCTAGTGGGAATGAGCATAAACACACTGTTTACTCCTTCATGTCATATTGCTTCTCTGAGAGATGTGATGATAAGTTCATAGATGCAAAAGTATATGTACGATATATTATGTTGAACAGTGTTGCTCCTCGATGGATCACCGCCAACCAATTATTTTGAACACAACTCCTTGTCCTTGCAGGCCGTGGTGGCCATATAGCACTTAAAACAATACACGTAATTGTCAAAATTATCACCCTTTCCTTTTTTAATAGCATTTACTTATACTTTTACTTTCAATACTTAAGAAATTTTATATCAGAAAATTACTTTTGATACTTAAAGTACAATAAATATCAGATACTGTAATACTTTTACACAAATAGTATTCTCAAGTATTGCTTGCGAGTACTTTAAACTGCAAAAATTTAACACTTGCAACAAAGCTCAGGGCTGTGCGAGAGACAATGCTGACGGATCTTTGTGATCTCGAAGAACTCTCTCTCTCTACAAAACGCTAATCTAACTGATTTGGCTCCTTCCTCAATGGGATCTCGGAGGAAGGGCCATGTTATCCAGCTAACTTAAGTTAGCCTGTGCGAGAGCAGGTTCAAGTTTATGGATGAGTTTCTAGTGATTTTGCCAAACCTGCTTCGTGGAACCGAAAAGCCTGATTGATGTAATCTTATCCTGAAAATGGTTCGGCTAACTCATATAGCCAGGTATGCTCTGCAACCATAAATCGAACACACCCACATTTCTGCATGTGACACCTTCAGGGACACAGGGATGAATGGATGGCAAAACCATTCTTGTACGGCAGGGGCCGTCACGGTAACCAATTTACTCTTGATCAGTTTTTCGTGAACATTCTAATAAAAATCCACTTAAAATATTGATAACAATTATTCTATATTGTTTCCAGTTGATTTAATGGTGTTAAAATACTACTTATAATAATAAAGAGACAATTGTCATCACTGTCAGAGTGGAGATGTTCTCTATGTGTAAACAAACTGCATTGAGTATTTATGCACAGTGTGTGTTATTTACTGTCTTCTGTATCCTGATAATACGTGGCGGAATTCTCCTTCCCATCTTTCCTTGATCCTGTGACATTTTCCACAGAGGTGGTTAGGAATTGACGTGAGGTGGTAATTATTTGTCTCTGTGATTTCATGTGAAAAATGGAACTTCCTGAACATCACTTCCAGTTACTCTCTATGTATTTACGATTAGCTCACTTCCGCTTCAGTGTAGCTATTCACTAACGCCACTAGGTGTAGCTAGAGAACATATAAAATAAATAAAATACTCCTTGCATATTAAGAAATATGCCACTATGTACAGGGGTGCACATAACTGGTACGCAGGTACGCATGCGCGAAGATAATCAACAATGCGTAATGCCACTTTTGTTACTTCGCGCCTTTGCGTACTTGACTGATCTGTTATTGATCGTCTCCACACAGCATGTCATTCTGTCTCTACGTGTCGCGTTAACACTTCTCGGCTCTCTGTCTCGCGCGCCGCAGAGCTCCGATGCCGGCGTGTGCGCGCACATCGGGACGGAGCAACAAAAAAAAGTCACTTGACCTCCATGATGCAGAGACTGTTGAGTTGAATGAGAACTTGTTGCCATTTCCATGTCTTCCTGGCAGAAAAGCAGGACCACCTCAGAAATGTGTCTGGAGAATATCTTTACCATCTGATTTCTTGTCACTTCCACCTTTCTGACAAAAATGTCAAATATGAAGTCATATTTATCTTTGCTGAATTTGCTTCCAGCCTGTCACCTCTGCCAATCCTGTGAAAGACTATTTCTAATCCTTTGACAAATTTCCCCTTGGGGATTAATAAAGTATATATCTATCTATCTATCTATCTAACCAGGGTAGGACATTTACATATTTTTTAGGGGGCAATTTTTGCCCCCACTGACTGAAATCCAGGAGCATTTAAAAATAAATTGGGGGCACTTTTTGAAACTTGCGAAATAACATTTAAACTTTGTTCAAAAATAATAAAGATACGTATTTAGGCTTACAGTATATGAGCAATTGTTTTAAAAATGGCAATAATAAGACTATTAGGCAGTAGTCTACAGATTCAAAGTTTTTTCTTAGATTTTTTAAAACAAAAAACATAAATCAGACCATCAGATTACATTTTATTCTCATTTATTTGTGGTTATTTATTATTATTACATTATTTTTAACACCTATTAACAATTATAACTTATTTATCTGTTTTTTATCATTTAAAATGATATTTATTGATTTTTTTGTGTGTACCTACCTAGTCATAGGCAATACAGATAGGACAGACACTACAAAGAAAAACTCAATACGATTAAATTATCATAATAATTACAGGAAATTCTCTCTCTTGGTGATATCAGGGGCACAATTATATTTAGGGGCAGTTTTGCCCTCGTGTATTTCCGACGCTGATCCTAACGTACCATCTACTTGCGAAAGGGTTGCCGGCAGCAGCACTGTCCCTCTGCTCATCTGTTGGTCAACATTAGAAAGCTGCACCAAGATGAGAGGAAGCATAACAGAGTTGCTGATCTGTAGCATGTTGGTGTCAAGTATGTTCTCGTGACCAAAGCACATGCTCTTTCTGATGTCAGGCAGCCTGGGAGGAGGGCAAGAAGCCCAGCCAGAGTGAGAGCTGCTTTGCTGCAATAAATAACACCACTTCCCCAGTTGTCTGAGTCAGCATGATTTTATTGGTGATAGTTAATATCTTCAAAGAAATTCCAAGACAATTTGCAAAAGAAAAATGACAACGTACATTGTTTATCACAATCAATCTCGGTCATTTTTGTTGCCAGGAAAGAGGGGAACAACGCTGTGCAAGCAAATTGTGTCAAAGCAGAAATACCAAAAAATGTCTGAAAAATATTATGTGTAAAAAATAGTGAAAACAGATTTTAATTTGGATGTCGTTTACGACAACATAAAAAAATATATACTGATGCCTTGCAGATGAAAGAAATGACGACAGCCAACAATTACTTTGAGCTGTGAACAGTTTAAATGCAAGTAAACATGTAAAAGCACATACACATTTTCTTTAGATGTGATGTTTATTGTGTCGGCTGATTTGATGTTTTCTCTTCTATAGATGTCTTCTCTAAAATACTGATTTAATAATCACAGTCAACACAGTTTCCTCCCATCTCACTGTTGAGTGTCACACAGACTTCTCCTTTAATGCTTGATGGACCCACCTTGAGTCTTATGGTTTGAATCGGTCTCTTCACCGTATTGCCATCACACAGCATCAACACTAACTTATTAAGTCATGAGTTCTTGCTTCAAGTTAATGGGAGAAAAAGTGTCCTTCAGTGTAATAAATTCACATCTGACAAAAATGCAAGAGGCAATTTTAAAGGTCAAATTCAGGATCCCTGTGATGAGGCGTCGCATCTACCTGAGGAGGTTGAGCTCTCACCTTGGGTCAATTTGATCCTGAACGTTTTATTAATTTTGGACACACTGACTGCAGCTTTTGTTTTGTGTGTTTTCGTCTCCACACCATGTATGACAGCAAGACTGTAAAAACTGTTGTCATCCTCAAGGAAAAGATCAACCTCGTGATTTACTGAGGAAGAGGACAGCTTCGGTTCATTTCTGCCTGTGCAAGCCGAGTGCAGAGGGGGCATCAAACCTGTGGCTTCTTCTTGATCTTAAACTTTATGTGAGTTGAAAACACTCTCACCTCACACATTATGGTCAGTTCTGTTTTCACCATCTGGGCTGGTTCAAAATAGTTTTTAATCAGCCGGTACACGTCGATAGACAAACAGGAAAACAACTGGCATTAATGAAGTGCCAGTTGCCAAGAGGCCGTAACTCCAGTCCAGAGAGGAAGGATGTGAGCTGAACAACGAGTCTTCATTCAAGGTGAATCTTTTGATCATTTGTAATACAAGCAGACATAAACATACACATGCACAGGCGATATGTATTAATATATTCAGGAAGACTTTACTCGACTAAATGATTCAAAACTATGTTTACCTTGGACATTAGTTTAGTGGAACGCTAAATTCCATTCCTAAACCAAATTCAATCCTAATTTTAAGACAAATTGTTGTTCTTCATGAGAAAAACCTTGTGTTCCTGCTGAAAGTTAGATCAGAAGCTCTATACCACAATACTTTAATTATGAAGCTACATTTAGCTTATTAACTGCAAACATGGGGAAACGCCAGCCTGGCTGTCCAAAGGTTGTTAAGGAAGAAAAAGTTTAGCGTCAACTTGTCTTTTTACACTTTCTTTATTCGATGTGTTAATAAGTGAGCTCTTTGTCACGGCTCGGCTGTGACTCATGTCCTTTTTCGTTGTTTTCCTGTGTCTCTTGTGCCCCCTGTTTGTTTCCTGTTGCGTGTTTGTGCGTGTGTGTGTGTGTGCGCGCGCGCGTGTGCCACGGGCGTGGCTTCCGGCACCTGGCCTTATCTCCACACTGAAGGACACCTGCACGCCATATCCAGCACCTGTCTTCAATCACATCAGTTCCTTCCTGTTAAAACACTTCGGCTTCCCTCTCACCAGTTGACAGATTATTATCAGTGGTATTTAGACTCTCGGCCTCTCTAAGTATTTAGATTGCTCTCGTATTGTGTGTTTGACTTCCTACCAACCTCTGTTCCCTGTGTGCCAGCTCAGCCACCTCGCCGTTCTACCACCTCACCAGTATCCTGTTCAATAGAGCCATTCCCTTCACCCACCTTGTAGTCCACGTGTCTACGCTGATATCCACCAGCTGGTGGAAAGGTTTAATCAGATATTAAAATGCATGCTGCCAAAGTTTGTCCCCCAAACAGGCTCGGATTGGGATCGATGGTTACCGTACCTGCTGTTTGCATACCGGGAGGTACCACAGGTTAACAGGATTCTCACCGTTCAAGCTTCTTTACGGATGCCAGGTGAGTGGGCCATTGGACCTCCTAAGAGAACACTGGGATAAACCAACTGGAGACCAGGAGGATGTGGTTTCCTATGTGGTTAAGATAAGAGAGATTGGATAAGATGACATTTCTTGCACAAGAACACATGAGAACGGCACAAGCGAACCAGAAGACCTCGTATGACAAGAAGGCCAGGGAGAGAATGTTTCAGCCAGGACAGCAGGTCTTGCTTCTACTGCCGTCCAAATGGCAGGGGCCTTATGAAATCACCAAGCGCCAGGGTAAGGTCACTGTGGCAGCTGTCTCCAATTTGGCCTCGGCTGCTGGTGATTGGCAATCCCGTGGGTTTCCCCCAAAAGCCCCAAGGATCAGCCATGACCAAAGAGGTTCCGTTTGTCAACATGCTTTATTTTATTTTTATTATACACGTGATGGTAGATTGGTATCAATAGTTTGGGGTTTAGTCGGATTAGGTAAATAGTTAGGATACATATTTGGTGTTACATAGACTCACCTCGGGAGGGTTGATCTGGGTTAATTGGCAGCACATGGTGTGTATTTTTTTTAATATAAGCTCACTTTTGTTTGAGAAGGGGGCTGGGATAATGAAGGAACAAAACAAACTTGAGTTTCTTCCTGAATGCTGACTGTATTGCTTCATTTGCCTCCATGGCCACTCAGGCACCCTGACAGAAGATTAGATTAAAAAAACCCAGTTTAACTGGTTTCTCCCTTTGCACTTACTTTTCAAACTGCAAACCTTTGAATTGAACAGTGAGCATGTGAAGTGAAGAGGGATTGGACACGTTGCAACTTGTATGCATGAACAACTGATACTTGCATTATCCTATTACTTATCAGCTCTCTTGATTTTATCTTATCAGAAGCAGTCAGGGTTTTTTTCAGAATTGCGACTTTAAGTGAAAGTGCCATTTATGCTTTCATGAGGACTCAGTTGAAGACTTGGTCAGCAGAGGTTTTGTGACAATTTTGTGTTAAGTATAATGAAACTGTTGGATGCTGAACAACAAAGGCAACATTAAAATAATATACTATAAACCGTTATCCTCAATAACAAAGGTAACGGATTTATTTCAAGTATTAACGTTATTACATGTAACTCTGTACAATAAGCACGAACAGTTGTTTTACACCGAGAAATAACATTTCAACTCTGCCCTCCAATATTGAAATACGGAAGATGAGCCAATCCTTTCCTGTCACTTTTTGGCTGATCTCTGCATGGGCGTTCTCAGAGGAGATTCCAACACCTCCCTCCACTCGCAGTTTAAATACAGAGAACACCTCTGGATGTGTTAGAGTCCCTTGTGAAGGATCAGAAGCGCAGCGATGAACTTCTTCTGTGTGTTGGTCTCCGCTGTTTTGGTCTCTGCTCACAGTGCTGGGATTCCTCATGATGGAATACATTGGACATACACAGGTGGGCTTTTTTGAATATCCAAATGTTGTATTTTTATTTTGTATAATTTCATTTTTTGCAACTAAACACCAAACGTAAGAGAGTTTTATTAGATGTAAAGTGTGTGGTGCGTGTGAAGGTGCGGGACAAGCTGTCCTGACTATTTATTCTGGTATAAGAAGCTGCCAAGTTGTTTCTTCTCTTCAACATTCACTCGAGACACCTGGCCACTGGTTGTGAAGCGCACTGAATTGGCCAAATCCCTTATAGCCGCTGTCAGTGGATCAAGGCTGGTTACAGCGCAGCAATAACTACAGAGTGAATACTCAATATATCCAGTTGAACAAGGCCTGTCTGTGCTTGTGAAACTAACGACACCTGGGAACAGGTTCCACACTCACGAACAAGGGCACATGTAGTTTGACAGCGCTCACCCTAAATAGCCTAATAATGATGTCATAATAGTTTCTGGGGCTTGATTTTCTCCCACAGAGGGAGCTTTGGACCAGGTGCACTGGCCAACCAAGTACCCTCAATGTAGCGGAGAGAAGCAGTCTCCAATAGACATCCAGCGGCGCAGCGTGAAGTACAACCCAGACATGCTGCAGCTGGAGCTCGACGGATATGATGCTCAAAAGGGGAATTTTTTCATGGTAAATAACGGGCACACCGGTAAGAGAAAATGCATCCATGACTCAAACTCAATATTAACTACAACTAATATTAACCAAAGGTTTGTGAACTATAAACCAAACGTTATCGATTACAGTGAATCTGAGTCTGCATATGTTGTATCATGCAGAGCTCCAATATTAATGCATGTTCATCATTTTAATTACTTCACAGAATGAACTTTTACAACTAAATTATACGAGTTTGACGTACATTGTTGCAGACCTTATGTTTACTGTAAGAGACGCATTCAATGTGGTGTATTATAGAACTCAAACAAACAATGGTCTGAAGGATATTCATTTAAAAATGGGAAACATTCAGTTATTTGTAAGCTGCCTCCTTTGTGTTTTTGATGTCTCCATCAGTTCAAATCGACCTGCCTCCCACTATGGCGATCATTAAGGGCCTGCCAGGTAAATACACCGCTGTCCAGATGCACCTACACTGGGGCGGCTGGGACATGGAGGCCAGTGGAGCAGAGCACACCCTTGACGGCACCCGTTACATGGCAGAGGTTGGAAAAGTTACCTCATTTATTTGCCTGTTTTGAATTTAAAGTTTTAACACGGGTAGAGATTTTCACATTTTCAAAGCAGCTCATTGGTCATATTTTGGCACGTGAAGTATTTTCCATCTTGTCTTTCAGCTCCATGTTGTCCACTACAATTCTGACAAGTACAAGAGCTTTACTGAAGCCAGAGATAAGGCCGACGGGCTGGCAGTACTCGCCTTTTTCTATGATGTACGTACGCCACAAATACTTTTGTTTCCTTTTCTCTATTATCTGCTTTGTCGGACCACAAAGGCTTTCACATATACAGGACTGTCTCAGAAAATTAGAATATTGTGATAAAGTTCTTTATTTTCTGTAATGCAATTAAAAAAACAAAAATGTCATGCATTCTGGATTCATTACAAATCAACTGAAATATTGCAAGCCTTTTATTCTTTTAATATTGCTGATTATGGTTTACAGCTTAAGAAAACTCTAAAATCCTATCTCATAACATTTTAATATTTCCTCAGACCAAGTAAAAAAAAAGATTTATAACAGCTGAGTGTTTGTCAAGGCTCAGGAAACCCTTGCAGGTGTTTCGAGTTAATTAGACAATTCAAGTGATTTGTTTAATACCCTACTAGTATACTTTTTCATGATATTCTAATATTTAGAGATAGGATATTTGAGTTTTCTTAAGCTGTAAGCCATAATCAGCAATAAATCAGAATAAAAGGCTTGCAATATTTCAGTTGATTTGTAATGAATCCAGAATGCATGACATTTTTGTGTTTTTAATTGCATTACAGAAAATAAAGAACTTCATCACAATATTCTAATTTTCTGAGACAGTCCTGTATATATATATATATATATATACAGGACGCCACCACTACTTCTGGTGCATTATCTTCAGTTCAGCTATAGGAAGCTTACAATAAAAAGTTTTTGTTGTAAAAAAGTATTATTCCCTTTGAAGTGTATGATACTTTGTGTCAGTCATCCTTCTGGGTTAAAGGCTCTCTTCAGTGTTAATTTACATGTCGATGTATTGAATGAGTTTCAACATGTTTTCATGAGCTTGTTTGCAGAAGAATGCTCTGGGTCTCAGTCATCTCTGCAGCAACACCACCGTTGGCAAGCCCCATGAGAGCAGCACCGAGTGGCTGAGTCTTAGTGCTATTTGGAAAAACTAATTTGGCAACAAATGATTCAGAGTCACTGATGTGGAAGTTTGAAAGGGGATTCCAGTTAATTACATCTGGGAACGTTACTCAAAAGAAGTCCAATGGGGCAACAAAGCGGTCAGACAATGAGATGGACCTTTAAGGGCACTTTCCGATGTTTCTTGCCTTTTTTGACGTGATGTTGCTGTATTCCCAGATATTACTAATTAGTTTTGTGTATACAATATTATCAATATATATATATATATATATACTGTATATAGATATAATGGCCAACCCAACGAAAACAAAAAGGCTCAAGTTATAATGAGCCAGAACAATCACACCTCGTTACTATGCCTTTACACATACTTGCACACACACTTGTGCTTTCTTTTTGAACTGAACATTTAAGCTTCATCTTTGGTTTACTTTCAGGACGGGCATTTTGAGAACACCTACTACAGTGATTTCATCTCCAATCTGGACAAAATCAAATATGCAGGCGAGTTACTGCACACGTGAATCAACCGACCTCTGAGGCTTGAGGTCTAATGTGATTTTAATGTGATCCTGACAGGTCAGTCCATGAACATCTCGAACATTGATGTGCGCTCTATGCTCCCCGAGAACATCAACCATTTCTTCAGATACCAGGGCTCCCTCACCACGCCGCCCTGCTACGAGAGCATCCTCTGGACTGTGTTTGATACTCCCATCACTCTCTCACACAACCAGGTGCAGCAGACAGGAAGCCCTTTCTCTCAAAATGTCAACATTTTGAACAAAAGTCTGTGTTCGCATTACTACAGCTGACAAAAAAAGATAACTTATTCAACTATTTTGCCTTTTATGGGAGTGGACTTTCGCTATTTAAAGGAAATGTGCTTATTTTTTTAACATAAAGCGATGTCAGAGTTTATACTCTTCTTATCTGTTGTGTTCAGATCAGGAAACTGGAGAGTACACTGATGGACATGAACAACAAGACCCTGTGGAATGACTACCGCATGGCTCAGCCTCTCAACAGCCGTGTGGTGGAGTCTTCTTTCTTGCCGCGCCTCGGGAAAGGAAGTATGTAGCATGTTGCTGCAGAGTGATTACACAAAAGGGTGATATGTACTCCCCACAATTTACTAGGGCAATAAAGCCTGTGTCTGATCCTCCTCCTTTTTCATCCACCTCTTACTTTTCAGCATTTTGTCGTCAAGATGAGATTGAATCCAGGCTCCTGAAGATCGAGGGTCTGATAACGTCTCTTGGAAAGCATATGCATTCAGGTGAGTCGTACAAACTGATACAAATGATGAGATGTAAATGAAAGTACTTACTCTCTTTCAATCTATGCTCTTAAGGTGGACTTCGTAACTCAAAGCCTACCAGATATGGTGAGTCCCTCAGTTTCAGTTTCATTTGAGATCCAACTCTGATTTCTGACAGTGGATGATTAATGGTGGACGTCTGATTCTATTTTTGTTTTATGTTTTTATCAGAACCTCGCGCTCTGTTCCCTCTGGTGCTCGACTTCCAGGAGAAAAACTCTGGAAGTTATGCCTTGGCCCAACTCAGCCATCCCATGAAGCTTGACTCCTTCACTGTGTGCATGCATGTCCTGCCTCAGCTCAAGGGGGTCCACACCGTCATCTCTTACGCCAGTAACGGCAACGACAACGAGCTGATGATCTCCATCGCTGAGGACAAGGATACCAAAGAAGTCGGCCTCTGGATTGGCAATGAGTTTATCAATCTGCCGCACAACTTCAAGTTCCACGACTGGAACAACTTCTGCATCACCTGGTCGTCCAACACCGGCGGCGCAGACCTGTGGATCAACGGCATGGTGGGGGAGCAGCGATATCTGAAAAGAGGTTACACAGTCAGCCCCGGCGGTGTGTTCATTGTGGGCAAAGACCAGGATGGGCTACTGGGCATCTCCAACGCAGAGAACTTTGTGGGGAAGATGACTGATGTCAACGTGTGGGACTATGTACTGTCCACAGCAGATATCCGGGACCAGATGTCGTGTGAGAGAAACAGCACCATGATGGGAAATGTGTTCAGCTGGGGAACAACCAAACTCAGTCTGTTTGGAGGGGTGCAGCTCGACAGCCAGTACAGATGCCTCTGAATGGATCGGCTGCTTCTGTTTGCATGCGCTCTAAAAGGATGCACTCATACAACATTTCACTGCTGATAGTGGGATTTAAAAAACGTCTTTGATGAAGGATGAAAAGTCTTGCCATGCATTGTACTCGTATGTTTACAGTTCAATAAAGGCTTACAAGGGACTTCTTGGTTTGTTTATTGACACAATGACTCATTCACACCTCTGAGGCTGTATTTAGGGCACACAACAAGTTTCACTATATTAAGATCTTATAGCCACACAAACAATACACAAAGAGATTATGTCAAGAGTCCTTGTGAAGTACAAGATAGAGGCTGAAGTTAGACCTTTCCAGTCCATTACAATCCTCCCCAGTGTGAAGACTTCCTCTCCTCAGAATGCTCTCCTGCTCCTTCACAAGGCCGTGACCCTTCCTGCATCCTCCAGGCGTTCTTTGCTCTCTTTCAGCGGCAGATCCCCAACACCCAGTTTGATCTCCACTTTGTTCCTCTTGGCGAACATCTGGCATATCTCCAGGAAGGTTTTGTTCTTTGTCTCAGGGACCACCAGCCAGATGTAGATCAGCGTGACCAAACAGATGAAGGAAAAAATTATAAAGCTGTATGAGCCCAGACCTCTCTGAGGGGAGAAGGAGAGAGGGAATGTGATCAGTGTGTCCTCAAGATGAAATGTTGTAAATATGTTAGTCAGGAACAGTTGGTTGGATGTAAACGTCATCCAAGGAGAGGGGAAGTATGATTTGCACGCTACTTTAAAAAAAAAAAAAAAAATGTTTTTTGGGTTTCAGTAACTCAAACAAATTCCTTTGTGGTTTTTGTTGTGGTTTGAAGTCTTGATATCAAATAAACATGCCACAAGCATAAGTGTTGTGTTTATTTCTGAGATTAATAATAAACAGGGATGGATGCTACTTCTCCTAAAAGAACACCACACTTGAGTATTAGAATAAGATTGGCCTGTCAGCTAGTTGTGTAAAATTACACCTCTACGTCCAAGGGTGAAAATGAGATTTGAAGATAAATGCGAAAACAGCCTTTGAGTGTCAAACTCTGCACAGATGTCATTCTGCACAGTGAAGGTTCAGAATAAGTGTTGTAACAATGAGCAAAACACACTGGAACACTGAAAAGCAAATATAAATATACTTAAGTGTAATCTGTTTCCACAAATCCAATAGTTTGTTTCGAATGAAGTATGACTTTAATTTCTTTGTGAAGAGCTTTTCAAGTTTGGATATGAGACTTGGATTTGTCCCATTTACATTTTTTGTTTGTTGATAAAACGACATGTTGCATGGCCTATTCAGTAATGTCTATTATAATTGTAGTAAGTAGTTAGAGTCGTAAGACAATATAACAATGTGCATTAAATATTAGGGAACACAGTGAGCTCAGCATAGAGACAGAGGAAACAACTCGCTCTGTACAAAGGGAGCAACATTGGACCATTTGCAACATAAAATTCAACAATAATGTAATATTAATAAAAGATTTAATATATTTTGTGTTTGATACTTACGAAAAGCAAACCCCATTTGTTTCTGAGTGAGACTTTAGTGGCTCAGAGCAGTGTACCGTGGGGTACGGTTGTTGTGACTTACTGCCTCTTTGACTGTTTAAAGCACGACGGATAGCTCAGTTTGTCTGGACTCCATTACAACGTTGGAGGCTCTGTTCTCTCTACAGCCCCCCCCCCCCCCCCCCTCTAACCTCCACCCAGCCAACCCATTGCATCGGGTCCCACTCCCAAGGCAACTGCATTGTCTGAGTCTGTGGCCCCAAACATAGACAGACAGGTCTATAGTCTACAGGGGTTTCCTGGCAACCTCATGGTGAAGACCAGACGGTATCTATGGCCGTGTCATATATGTTCTCATCTTCCACTTGGAAATAGATAATAATAGAATTTAAGAAACTTTAAAATATATTGTTTTTCAATTATTGATGGTGCATTTGTCTCCCGTTTGATTGGTTGTTGCGGTCTGTGTAACCAGGATATTGTTTCATCGTGTGAGTTCAATACTTGACCGAAACGTTTTATTTTCCATCGGCTTTGTGCTAGGAGTGTTAAAGAATTCAAACTTTATTTTAATGGGTTAAATTAAAATTCTGCACATTGTAAGACAGACAAACCAGACATGCATAAGTAATTAAAAACAAGATCGAAATGATTATGCTATATAAGCAACTTAAAAAATATCTAAACAATCCATTTCAAAATAATAATCTTTCATTCCCCCATGTAAGAGTTCTTATAAATTGTGTAACTGACCTCTAGGAAGGGGAAGACAAGGCCAACAGTGAAGTTGGAGAGCCAGTGGACGGAGCCTGCGGCCATGAAGGCAGCGGGCCTGGCCGACTGCCTGAACATCTCAGTAGTCACCACATAAGGAATGGGACCTAAAGAGCCCAGATGTGGTTAACTACAACCAAAACACTTGAGACACATCATTACTCTTCAGGGTCACAGTGAGGATGTTCATGTCTCAGACGACTGAGTGTAGAGTTACAAGATATATCATTACATGTCTGGGCTCATCCAAACAACACGTTGGCTAATGGAGCACATTGTTGTCATCAGTCTAGGTGTAAACAACCACTACACTCAAAGAAATGACTCATTGGATGAACTCAATTAAATTGTTGGCAGGTTTTCCATCCAATAATTATATGCAACTCCAACTCAAATTTAGCACATCAGTGCAATAAAATGTAATTAAGTTAGTCCAACTCATTTGTATCAAATACATCTAAAATAAAATAACGATATTCATTAAATTAAATTAATTTGTGTTTGTCCAACTCAAAATATAAACTAACTAACTAACAAAATATGCAAACTCCACACAGAAGGAACGTCCCAACTGGGAATTGAACCCACGGACCTCTGGCTTTGAGGCGACAGCGCTAGCCACTACACCTCCGTACAGCCCTGAAAGTGTCTTCACCTTGTAAACAACTGATTCTCAGCTGGCGCATGCGCAAAAGGTAGCCCTCAATGAAACACATTTATTTTGAGTTGATATGCAGACCATCTAACCTAAATAAATCTAATAAATGAAAGTATTCATACATTTTGTGTTACACCCATTAAATATAAATATCTATTTTTGTAATTGATTTATTTAAATGTATCAAACAATATTTAAATGTATCACCTCGAAGAAGGGCTTGAATCGTTTTTGTGAGCGTAACCTAAACATATCTAATAAATGAAAGTATTCCTACATTTTGTGTTACACCCATTCAAAATAAATATCTTCGTTTTGTAATTGATTTATTTAAATGTATCAAACTATATTTAAATGTGTCACCTCTAAGAAGGGCTTGAATCGTTTTTTTTAGTGTAGCGGGGTCGGACTCACTGGGTCCTATGGCGTGTCCGATGACGTAGACGATGACACAGGAGATGCTTATGTAGGGCATCCATGTCACGCTCTCCTGTCAACATAAAACACAAGCTGCAGTTTCCATTAACCTGACATGCTGATGCTTTCAAACAGGAACACACGCAACAACAACTCTGCTCTGGCTGCACTGTGTGAAGGTTCAAACCCACTGGTCTGTTGAATGTAACGTCTGTCTGAAGATGTTGGATCCAGGTGAGATTAAAGGGTAACAGGTGTGGGGAGGGGGGGGGGGGCACTGTGATTGTCTAATGGCCAGTGTTTCCTCATACTTTAGTGGTGGGCTGCTCTGTTTGTGTCTTAAAGTTCTCATGACCCCAGCAAATAAAGATGTCATGTCATCACATTTATTTTCCAAACCAAGTACAACATGTAAAATGTATTAAAATTACCGTCCAATAAGAATTATCGTACAGTGACACAATTCCTGTTTTGTTATTTATAAGCCAGTTTTTCTTTCACCATCATCAGATCTCCACATTAACTTCAGCTCCTCAGTTTATACACCTTAATACCCTTATGTCTTGTTCATGTTATATCAGAGTTGTCATAGTTATAAGTGTACCTCTTGTAAATAATGTTAACGTCAACATCCAAGTTGTAATTATGGCTCAGAAACCTAAAAACTATACAGTTTAACACAAAAATACCTAAAAACCAAGCAACTATTGACCTCTTACATCGGCCAAAGCCTTAAATGTAATCAAACCCACATTTATGGATATGATGTTATGAAGATGAAGATGCAGTCAGTAACTACAGCCGGTCATACTATCGTGCACTGGGGCCTGTTGTAACTTCACCACTGTTTGAGACACTCTTGACATAAAACAGCAGATTATGTTGAGGTGCTGAACCGCTAGAGGGCAGCAGAGTAACATGTTGAGGATGTGAGATACAGAAGCTTTCCCATGGTGCATGGTACCTGGAAGATGAGTGCGACTGTGAGCAGCACACAGGCTACACAGCAGATCCCAAACCCCCAGAGGAGGAGCAGCCGTCGTCCCCAGGCCTCCACGATGAAGACCTGGTGAAACAAACTCTGTTCAGCTCCATCATCTCCGGCTGATATGATCAAACAACAGCCGGTAGATATCAACAGAGTACTCACAGCAGCTATGGTCATGAAGACATTCACTGCACCTGTCCCCACAGTGACGAACTGGATATCATCCTGCTGGACTCCTGCAGTGGCATATATGCTATCTGCATAGTAGTAGATCTGACACGGGATAGAAATGTGTTATGACTAAATAATTAGCTCTGAGTTGAAGAACAGAGGTTCAATACAGGAAGGAGAATGCAACAGTGGAGTAGCTGAACATACAGTACAGAGGACATTGTTTTTAAGCAGTGCATCCTGATATGTTTAATCTGTAACAGAGGCAGTGTGGTCATCAGTGGGTCAGGGACGAGGGCAACAGGCCAGGCTCACCGCGTTGACCCCCGACAGCTGCTGGCCCATGTTCATGACGATGATGGAGACCAGCTGCCAGCGAAGGGAGCGCTGGGACAGCAGGCTGAGCACCGACAGGCGTCCCTCGGCCCTCTCCGACTGGTCCTCCAGACGCATCTCTGAAAGCTCTGCGCTTACGTCTTCCATGCCACGCAGACGCTGTAGCGCTTTCTTTGCCGTCTTCTCATCTCCTCTCTGGATCAGCATGTACCTGGGGCTCTCTGGGAAGAAGGGCAGCAGCAGGAGCTCGATCAGGGCGGGGATACCGGTCACACCCAGCATGAGGGTCCAACCTGGATACACAAGGCACGGTCCTGAGTCTCCTCAAGTCAGCTTCAACAACTAGGAGGGAGCCAATCAGTTACCTGTGGGGTTGCCCAGTATGTTTCTCATGCCCAGCACCTGTGCACTAAGGATGCCAATGGTGATGAAGAGCTGCGGGATGATGCCAAGGGCTCCCCTCAGGTTTTTGGGGGCAAGTTCTCCCAGATACATGGGAACCACATTTGATGAGAGACCTGCAGAGAGAGAGAACTTAGGATACATTCAAATGACTTATGACGTGTATAAATCCTGATCACTCGAACAATATATCTGACCTGCACAGATGCCCACTATGAATCTGGCCACAATGATGATCTCATACGACCTGGCAATCTCACTGACTCCCATCATCACAGCGGGGGCGATGGAGAAGATGTTGTTGAAGAGGAGGGTGCCCTTCCTGTCGCCGGGTAGATGCAGTTGAAGTCATGTTCGACCAACAAGTAGACGCCTCTTATGGTGCGTGACACATGTGACCTATTACCTCCCTAGCTTGTTGACCAGGGGGGCCACCATCAAGGAGCCAAAGAAGCCTCCGAGCGGGTACATGGACACAGAGAGGGACCACAGCAGAGTCAGGAAGTCCTCCTCCATCGGCCTGCCGTGACGCTCCAGGTAGGTGGTGTTATAGAACTGCTGCATGAACTGAGAGAGCAGGACAACGCTGATGGACACACCTCAACATACGAGTGACGCAGGACTCTCGGTCACTGCGTGTTACAGTAAAGCTTGTGTTTCTTTGCTTGGGCTACCGGTGATGGAGAGTTGATCACAGCCACATTATAACCATACTGGAACGATGAGCCAAATGCAGATATGAGCGTTGCCAACACCAGCACCGCCGTTAGTCTCTGTCGGGGGACAGGGAGAGCTCAGTCTGCGAAGCCTCTTTTTACAACACAAGCATCCCCCGTCATGATGACACCACACGTTCCCACCGTCACAGAACACACTGAACAACCCGTGGTGTGATGGCGGTGACAGTCACATCTGGTGTGTCACTCACCCCTTTCAACTCCGCGGGCTTTCCCGACTCCTCGTTTTCCGCCATGGTTGCGTTTGGACTCTCTTTCGGCGATGATAAGAGCACACTTTGCAGCACCGCATTCCGTCTGCCCTTTGGACGCCAGCTCAGAGAGCGGAGCGGCGCTTTACGGCTTGGCGACAGTTATCGTTTTCACGTTGCTGACTGTGGGCCTCAGGTTCAGGAAGTTTGGGATTCAGTACATTCAAGATATTTGATCCTGCCCTGGGCTGAATGTTAGTATCTGATGCTTTTATTTCACGGCACCATCAACTAAGTGAGTTAAATTGATGACATCTCCAGCTGTCAGTATGGAGTTATGTTATCATCCAAATGATAAAGACACGAGAGTCTGTGTTGCTGCAGGCTGGATTACAGGCTGGATGTTAAAGCAGAACGAAGACACAATGCTGAGATCACAACATCAGTGTGGATCCTTGTACAATTAGAGAAATGCATCTATTCTCACGCTAAAGACACCTGCAAATGTCTCTGTGTCACGTGCAATGCCTCTTATCTCTGAAGCTGAGGATGTGTGTCAGGACAACGGCCCCGAGGCCGTTTACTCTTCAAGTTGGAACTACGCTAATAAAATGGGTCGATGAGTAAACAATGCTGGCGGGATATAAGAATAATTAAAGGTTAGAACTATGTGTGCTAAGAGATAAGACCAAAGATGAAGTGTTAAGTGAAGCAGGATGAGCTGTCAGAACAAAAGTCTACTTTTTTTGGAAGGTAACTTATTTATATATCTATTCTATGAACTAAACCAGAGAGCCGTTTGATTTATTTTAAATACTTAGAAGATTCAACAGACTTTTCTGCATCTAAATTGTGCTTCCAACAGTTTGTTAACAGCGACGTCTGCCAGCAACATGAAAAAAACACGTTATTATATCCTGTTCTTTTAAATCAGTGTTGGGCCAAGTACAAGTTGTTTATGTGAAGTGGTTGCAATATTAGCAGTTACCGGTTGGTGGAGCTAATGGTTGGTTGTAGGAAGAAATATCCTGTCTAAGGTGCAAAGTTTAGTTCCACCGTGTCACTTTAATATTTTACAGCTTAATTATTCACACTGAGACCAAACAGTAACTTTTGGCTTGGTGTTTTGAGAGTTTCTGAAGTTTTTCAAGACACTTGTGAACATTGTTCTGCCACTTCTAATCTAAATACAGCATTGCGGCTCTGAATGATTGCCCATTACTTTTAGTGGACAGCCAAATGAACAGCCTGTGTTGTGAAAAAATGTACTTCCATTATCTTGACTGGTGAATGGTCACCTCATGCAGTGGAGTGCAGCCCTCTTGTCCTCTTTAACTTAATGAATGAAGTGGGCAGAGAGCCAGCGGGGGAGACAACATAAACCCCTTCCTTAAGTGTTTCCACGAGCTCCAGTTACTTCAATGTCGGCCAAATCTCACCACCGACACAATGGATTCATTCCTGCATAAAATACAGTAAATGTCGATCGTCTGCCGTCCTCAAGGACAAAAAACATATCACTGCAGTTTTAGAAGTCATCCGCATAAACAGCATTGACTTCCTCCCATTTGCCTAGACCTGGTATCCAGTGCTGTCAGAGTTACTGATGGTCCTGAGAGAACGACCTCTGCTCCATCTCACATAACTTGAGACCAGAATGACCAGAATAGATGGAACTAGATCGAAGGAAAACACCTTATTCTGTAAAAAAACCAGTGTATTTATGTGTTTCATATTTCTAGTATAAACAGCATAATTTTTTATTTATTTATTTATTTATTTAGAGAATAAGGGACAGTGCATATTGATTGACAGTACAATGTACATGTGTAAATATGCTAGCCCGAGGCTAGGAGGCTAGTTTCCTGTAGGGCAGATGTAATGTAATTTAAGAATGCAAGCAGAAGCAGAGAAAGCACACAACATCACACAGTCACACAACAGTACAAAAAAAAGAAAAAAAGAAGAAAAAAGTGCATTGCAATACATACATTTGGAACTCTAAATGGTCCAGCGGCTTGGATGA
This sequence comes from Pseudoliparis swirei, assembly GCF_029220125.1. Classification (NCBI taxonomy): domain Eukaryota; kingdom Metazoa; phylum Chordata; class Actinopteri; order Perciformes; family Liparidae; genus Pseudoliparis; species Pseudoliparis swirei. The sequence goes on from NC_079396.1 coordinate 12,098,611, forward strand.
AGTGAGAGGCCATGCCCATGCCTCTTTGGTGACCAGGTGACCAGGTTGGGGCTTTCTAGAAGGAAGAAGGAGGTAGGCTGTTCCACATCATTGATCCTTTGAAGGACAACATTTTTGCCCAACAGGGTTTTTCTAAACGGGACCTCACAGTCCCTGTTTACACACAGACAGGACAGAGATAGTACGATGTTGTTATCGATAAAGTTTTAAGGGGGTGGCTAGGCCATTTAGTATTTTGAAAAATCAAATCAACAAAGCAATTGAATTTTCTAAAAATGGAACATTTTGTATTTGGAAAATACACCTTATTCTGTAAAAAAACCAGTGTATTTATGTGTTTCATATTTCTAGTATAAACAGCATAATGTCTCCATGTTCTGGAAATATCATGTGAGAACTGTCCTTATAAGAGCACAGTGCTGTTTTACTGGAGTAAAAAGTCTGCCTGCCATGATATAAAGGCGTATTACAACTAAAGCAGGCTAACAGAGCAAGGTATATTAATCCACTTTCTATGATGTCATCTTCACAAAACAAACAGGGGCCTGCCCTCTGTGTGAGTCAAACAGCCAATAATCTCTCGAGAATAAAAGATACCTGGCTGTCGAGGTGGAATTTCTCCACAGAATAAATCAGAATTTAAATATCGCTGATCATCTCTGAGAGGCTCATTAAAATGGATCCGAGACAATATCTCAAAGAGTTGAAGGACCTGTGGGAAGTGGCAGTCTGGTTGTGAGCCCCGTGGAGTTCAGTGGGTTCACGCTGCCCGCTGGTCTGCGTTCGGCCTGTGGCTCGGTCGGGGGGACGGGAGCCAACGGCAGCCGGGGTCAGAGGAGAAGTGAGGCTCAAGGAGGAAGGATGATATGATGAAAGCTCACACATCCTGACCACCATGACAGTTATGATGACGTGTCAAACACTCATGGGATTTTGCAACTAAAGTCTGAAAAAGGTTAGGCAAGTATTGCTTTCTGATATCGAGGGAGTGAATACTCGATGGATTAGATACAAATTTTTATATATTTTAATGTAATGTTTAATGTGTTTCAGCTCATCATACTGTCTGTTCTTGTATCGTGTCATTTTCTTTTAAGAGACGATCAGGTATAATCTTATAATAATTCTTCCACAAAAATCTCTTAAACATACCCAAAGTTATATTGGACATGAGTAGGAATTTTATTTTTGGGGAATTGAAGTTACAATGCAGAACATATTAAGGGATCTACTCAAAATGTAAACAAACAAAAGGTGTAGCAGGAAGATGTAAGATGCAGTTTCCTCTCTTACGGCGGGAGTTCATGGTTCACGGTTATTTCATGAAAATTCTTTGAACCATCTCAAAACAGACTTCATCATTAACAAGCGTTGAGGAAATTAATCAAAGATAATCCACTCTGACGTGAACACAGATACCAAACTGTGGGTAATACCCGTAAATAGAATACTTGAATACTCACTCTAGCAAAATAAAAGTGATAACACCAGAATGTAATTGAGTCAACACAGTCCATACAGCTGCTGACCTCTCCTTTGCAGAGTGCACAGCTGTTCAAAATGCAATCAGAAAACATGTGCAAGTTCACAACTTAAAGTGTAATGTCCTTTTAAAGTTTGATGTGCAGCACATCTGTGACGCCGCAGCATTCACGTGCAACATATTCAGCATGCGACACTCAAACTCCTTCATCAGATGTTGGTGCAGAGCCAGGCAGTATCCCCCTCATCACCCAAAGTGCAGACATGTGACTTTTCTTGTGACACAGATGTGCATGCGCCTGCAGAATCTCCAACCTTCTCTGCAGCCACTTTCTGTCATGAGGTTAAATGTGAAGCAGAGAGCTCCATCACGCCCTCCACCTTTGCCCGTCTTCTCATCCACACAACGTCATCGATCAGTCCCGACCCGACTGCCGCTGTCCTCTTCCCTCTGCGTGGAGGTGTCCTGTCCGGGCAGCAGCCGGTGAGGGGCGCCATGCGAGGGCTGCTCGCCCACTGGACTCTTGGAGCAGCAGCACAGCGCGGCGCAGAGGCGCGTGCGGATCGGCCGAGTCAGCAATACGAACATGATGCAGTTGGCTGCTCCCTGCGAGGTGTTGCCAATTCCCTGTTGGACCCAAACAAAAGCCTTTGAGGGGAATGCAGCAGTTAAAGATAATGACTTTAATGGGTTGAAAATGTTACGAAACCATTTCATTTTATTATCTGAAAAAGTTAAAACATCATATTATGAGTTCAGCTAATGACGGTCATAAGAGTGTTTTATTTTACTGCAATATCGGTTTTATTTAACCAATACATATATAAATACTGTTTTTATTCTTATTAATTTTATTATTATTATATTAAATAAAATATTGTACACACAGTAACAATATGATGGAATAAAGGTAACGGTTTTATGTCAACTTTATTTATTTTTTAATGGATTCAACTTTATTTATATATAAATTGATTAATAATTATATTGTTTAATCCATTTGAAAAAGTTATTAATGATACTTTTTAGATGTCCAAACATATCAGTATACAAAGGAACTTTTATGATGAATATGCGGTGATTCACAGACTTGACAGCATGCAACCGCATCATCACAAGTTTACCAGCACATGAACAACCCACACAGGTCGTCATACACACAAAACGGATGAAAAGGGGGATCAGTATCACAGAAAAGAGATGGCATACATTGTAGGTTAGTAATTGAGATTAAAGAAAATTAGAAGACACCGTTGGTTTAAAAGAAACTTTAAACTTACATGTAAGGTGACCAGCACGGGGTTCAGTCTGGCTTGAGAGCCGGCCAGCAGCAGTATGAAGCGCACTGTGCTCCAAATGCGAAGGACGATGAAGATGATGGGAATGAGCGTGAGCTTCATATCAGCCATGGAGGAGAAGGAATGGGACGAAGGCCTGTCGGCCAAGATGGGACGGTACTCAGACAGGGCAGCATGCTGCGGCCGACACACAGGAGTGAGACCGGATTTCATCATAGAAAAAAAACAATAAAATAATGATGTTTTGACACACAAAGCAGAAACTGAAAGAGAATAAGATGTGTGTAGGATAGCAGGTGTAACTTAAAAACAAGAAGCTGTGACTCTAATGTTCTTTTTATCAGCTGGATATCTTCAAAAACAGACTTGGAGGCCACAGGCCAGCAAACAACTTTTTTACTGCACTTGCATGAATGAAAGAAAATGGCATGTGCATATCATTTTTATTTGTTTGTGTATTTTGCTGGTGATCTAAACACAGATGAAGATTTTTGAATTCTAAACATTTTCCATTTCTTAAAACAAATTTACAGAGCAGCTCTGGCTAAAGTATGCACTATCTTCATGGTTTCTAGTTTTAAATATCTAGAATGTATTATACATATCTAATATTGTTTATTTAATATAAACATAATTCAACATTTTCAATGTATGAGTGATGCTTCTTTTGTCTTCCAATGCTCATGCCTTAGCAAGTGGCTGTGATAAGAGCAGTGTATGTAATCTGCACAGAGCCCATGTATCCTCACCGCTATGTGGATGTGCCTCTTGATGAGGATGTAGAGGACCGGCAGGGTGAGGTAAGCCAAGAACTCCCAGATCTTTCCAGTCAGCAGCATCCACAGGACCCGGTCCGGAGCGTGGATCCTGACCCAGCACCAGCCCACCGACACCTCTGACGCATCGTAGCCAATTTTGTTGAGGCACACGGCTGCAACAGTGATGGCCAGAGGGACACCCCAGCTAGACCAGAGCAGAGGGTTAAGCAGAACTTCTTCAAAAGGTCAACTTCTTATCTTGAAACATCGACATAAAGTGTGAACAGAGATGCTTGGAGGGTTAAACATCCACCAACGTTGCAAAGACATGTGACATCATGTGATAGATTATATTGCGCTTGAGGCTTTTGTGTGTTGCATGGTGCACTATTCCAGGTCATACCACTTGTGTTGCTTTGGCTTTGTGCATCATAAAAACACTTAATGCTTTCACTTCAAGAATCAATGTTTACCCCCAAAGAAGTATTTCTCATTGTAAAACAACTTCTACTCCATTTGTCTCTTTTTAAATTCCATTATATGTCTTTTTACATTGCACTGTGTTGATTTAGATCCAGCCATAATGCCTTCTATGTCTCAAAGCTCCTTGAGTTGCTTTGTTGTTAAAAGCTGCTGTTTATTGCTTATTCAAACCCACTTTAAGCACATCAGGGAAGTTAATCATTACGAACCAGAGTGGAAATACAATGTCAACTTCAAGTTGGCCAAATACCAAGTTAGTTTGAGCCTCAGTCGTTTTCTGAACAAGAAGATGTAGATAAAGTTACACATGATGCTGTTGGTAGTAATTAATAGGGCTGTCAAGTTAAACGCGTTATCTATGGATTTATTTGCCGCGTTTTAACACTAAAAAAAATAACCTAGCATATAACGTAATTTTTTTTTTTTTTAATTTTTTTTTTTACCGCGGCAGGCACAGTTTGACACTGTTGTTTTTTTAAAACAATCATTTCATGGAGCAAAAAAGCACTAAAAAAAATTCATAAAAAACAGTATAAAAATCCTGCTCCTCCTCTCCCCTCCTCCTTCCTCCCGTCTCCACTCTGATGTGGTCGATCGGAACGTCGCGAACGAGAGAGCCGCCTCTAAGACGGTTTGACGAACGACGAGCTCGCGAAGGAGTTTTCTTTTCTTTTTTTTTTTCTTCTCCTCTCTCTCTCAATTGGCGCCTTGTTGTTTCAATATGTATCGTGTTCGTCGTCTCTGGGGGCGGGCTGGGGGAGGGGCAGCACACACAACACACACACAACACAACAGACACACGAAAGAGAGGAGAAAAAAGAGAGAAAAAAAGCAACAGAAAAAAAAAAAAAAAAAAAAAAATGAGAAAAAATGAGCATCAAAAGAACATTTCAAAAACATTGACCAAACAAGGCAGAGTGACCAAACAAAGGCAGAATCTAGAGTCTGCACACTACAAAAACAATACAACACAAACACACAAATCACCTGCCGTTAGTAAGAAGAAGACCAGAAAAAGACGTTGGATAAAGAAAAAGACAGCCAAGTAGCCAATATGTCTACTGCAACTGTGCATGCAACTGCACACTGTCTGCAACTGTTGCTGCCACACCACCACATACAGCCTAGGAAAGTACACCCACCAGAGCTCTATGAGTACATTTTTTTCAAAAGTCTAAAGAAGAAGAAGTCAAATGAGACAGAATTGAAGAAGACAAATTTTCAGTTGTTGATTGAATGTGATTTCCAAGAGGTTTCATTCATTCAGATCAAAAAATGTTCAGAAGGAAATTATTCATGCTCAATCAATCATCAATGCAAATCAAGTAGAGAACAGAGCTCCCAAGGAATCAGAGAGGCCAGTAAAAGTTGACACAAGCTTGTCTAACAACTGACAGCTGAAAAGCCACACCACCATGTCTAACAACTGACATCTCACTTTGTTAGTTACATCCAAATTGTGTGTGTCTACCGGATTGTTTTGAGTTGAAAATTACAAAATGAGACAACTTAGCAGAGGAGCTTTTCAGTTCAGTGGACCTGACAACTGGACAACTTAGCAGTTTGCTGTGAAAAAAACAATGCAGCTAACATAAACAAAGAAAATTAAACTGTTAATGACAATGCAACACCATCAACCTAACACAATCAACCTGTTTGTAACCCTGATTGTGCACACACACAAAGTGATTTTTTATGAGGGCTCTTTTCATGATGGAGCCCTGTGAACAAAAGCTGTGACAAACAAGAGACGATAGTGCAGGTTTCCACAGAACTACAACAGCTTTCTGCTCAAACAAGACCAAACATGCAGGTGCTGATTCAAACAAGACTGTGTCTGAGGACTTGTCGGATTTCATAACTCCCCAACCTCTGATATGACAAAAATAGTTTGTCTCTGGGAGGGCTGTTATGAATGCCTGGTTGGAGGTCTGAGCATCAGAGGAATCGAGGTAGAGCAGGAGGCATGCAGTCACTGCAGGAGGATGTAGCAGGTCACTGTGGAGATTTGTCAGATTATTATTATTTGTTGTTATTGCATGATTGATATTATATGTTATTGTTGTTGTTGTATTATTTATGCTGCAAAATAAATTTTAGCATAATTTATAAAAAAATATATACTTTGTATAAACAAAGCATAATTTTAACATGAATCAAATCTTTTTCAGCTATCACAGCTGACTTGAGCACCAGATGCTCTCTGTGAACAGAGAGAGTGACAGCAGCTGACGGCTGCACAACTGCGCATCAGAGAAAGTGACAGAGAGTTATATTGAGTTCTGTGTTACCATGGACTCTCTAGTCCACAAATTGGGTATAACCCTATCTGATCATCCACAGACCTATAACACCGTGAGATTCAAAAGAGCCTTTCTGGCAGCAGCAAGCAAGAGCCGCCAGCCAACTTCACTGCCAGAGGCAAAGAGGGAGAGAACAAGCACAGCACTGCCAAGAACACAAGAGCAAGGTAGAGAGGAAGAAGAAGCACGCTGGAGCATCACAAGCAAGAAGGAATTGAGAGTCTGCATTCAGGTATGAAGTGAGGAGATTAGACCCAGAGAACCTTTTCAGAGAGAGCCACCACTGAGCACTACCGAGCCCCTGGCACGGAGATGCAGACCCACTGAGCTGGTGCAGACCATTGAAGTGATGTAGCAACGCCACCCCCCTAGTACAGAGACTCAGTGAATCCAGCCACAAAGAAGACTCAGAGAATCTTCTCAAAACAGGCAGGACATTTATCAGGACAAAGGCACTTGATCTTTCTCCGCTGATTTACAGTCTTTTTCAATTAACTTTGTTTTTTTTACAAAAGCTGTAGTTTTTTCTATTTTTGTTTGTGTCACTAATATATGTATGTATTTTTGAAATTGTTTTGTTTTAACAAAAGTTATTTAGTATATTTTTTTAAAAGTTATAAAAGTGTTTTTAGTTAAATTAAGTTTTGTTTTTTCTAATGTAAATAGTTAGTTCATTTGTTTTAGTGTACAATTAGTATTTGTTATCACTCTGTTTTGTATAAAGTGTATTTTTAAAATAATTATTTGTTAATTTAATTTAGTAATCATATAATTGCCAATTTACATCTAAAATTGAAAGAGCCGGTTCAAAGCAACCAAAAATCTGAAGAGCCATTACATCGTGTCAAATTCACTACAAGAAAGAATTCCGGACCAAACAAAACAACGTGAAGACGAAGGCGGCGAATTTGACGTCAAATGGCTTCAGAACACTTGGTCCATCAAAAACAACCTGATTGGTCACAGGTGACATCTCACCAAAATTTATTGAAAAACTCAGAAAGACTCATCACCAGACAAACCACACAACAGTCACAGGAGAGGCTTCATGGTCAACCTTGTTTTGAGAGTAAGAGCTATAATTTGTGTCATTTCAGAAAACTTCTTTCAACGGTGAAAACATTAACAATGCTTTATGCAATAACACCCTGCGTGTGTGACATGCATAATTGGACTTAGGTGAAATGGTTTTATTTTGTAATGTTCAAGGTTAACGGCCAATAAATTTATGTGTTAAGTTAAATAATTTGAATGTTCTAATGTTTTTTTTACACTATTTTTGAACAATGGGGTTTCATTGAAATTTTTTTTAATTTCTGTTCAATGGAATTAAATTTTTTACTAATGTGATGTTTCATAAGAACCGCTGACTTTTGTTTCACTTTGTCTCCTAGTAATTAATCATATCTGAAAGATCACGAGGCCCTTTGGGTGACACGCCCCCACCGCAATAGTGTTACCATGGAAACGAGGCTCTGAAGGCTGCGCTGTGGTAGCCGTGGTCTTAGAATTACTCTCTTTTAAAAAAATAAGTAAAGTAGAAAACTTTAACACGTAAACGAAGCGGACACCAACTTATGTAGTTATACTCTGTGTTGTAGTTTAAGGAAGTAGGTGGCCAACGGGTTTCAATTTCGCTCCATGTCCAAAATTAATAATAATAACAATGCGATGTCAGCTCTGCTTCGAGCCTTTTAGTGTCCCATGATGCTTCACGGTACAAGCTCACCCAACGTAAGAACAAGGGCCTCATAATCCACCTGTAGCTTATGGTTCACATCCATTAAAAATAAACTAAACTAACGCAACTTTCTCACCTGACGAGGTGGAACACCCACACCAAGCTGTCCGCCACTCTCTGGCTGGACCTCACGATGAACACGTACAAGTAGACCGCAATGGCCACGGTCCAGAAGAACGAGCTGGTGTTGGCGAAAGTGGAGATGGCCCCTTGAGCCACGCAGTCCAGCGAGTTGGAGCGGAACATCCTCCAGACTCCGAAGGCGTAGGAGACGGCGGACAGCCAGTCGGCCACCGACAGGTAGACCAGCAGTCTCCTCGGAGTCGTCCTCAAGTCCGACCACATGACGTAGGTGAGGATGATGAGCGAGGAGCCCACGACGGACAGCGCGCACGAGCACAAGACGACCACCTGCTCGGACAAGTACACCACCGTCTGGTTCCCCTCGGCCATCGTGGTCGAGTGATTCTCAGCGAACTCCCATGCTGCGCGTGTTCTGGACGACCACGGCCCCTCCGCGTGGAAAGCCAGGAGAGCTAAATGACTTCACGCACTTCGTCCATTGCTTTTAAAAGCAGCCAAACAAACTTCTCCTCCCGTGTTTAACCCCTCCTTCCTCGCCTCCTCTCTCCTCGGCTCCTCTCTCCTGCACCCAAAGCAGAAGTCAGTCAGCTGCTAATGGGCTCATAGCGGTCTATTATTGGCTCCAATGCTTGTTACTTGTGCAACTGTAAAGCTATGACAAATGTGTCACGTAAAGACAGATGACATGTGGTAGTTTCCTCCATGCCAGGCATTACAAAATATATTATTTCAATCCAAGCATGCTGAACACTCTTAGGTCATGTGAGCAGTAAAGTGTATAATACTGCATCTGATTTTATTGTATTTTAATTAGATTTTCACATCGAAAATGTATGACTAATGAAAGCTTGGCTTTACAGCAAAAGTAATAAAGGTAATACAAAAATAATGTAGAAGAAATCCCATACAATTGTAAAAACGAAAGTACAAACATTACAAATAGTGTCATCAGGTAAGATAAACTGAGACAGTCAATCACTTAAAAGCACAGGTGTGCAAATATTGAATTCACCAATACATTTAATGATATTAATGCTATTTTTTTCATTAAAATCCAAGCAGCAGAACTGAAAGCTGGAAAGAGATTTTGTTTTTGAAAATGTCTTGTCTGTTTTTGTATGTAACTGTATTAAAGTGACAAGAGGCATCCCCAAAAATATAATGTGGACGACAGCCAATGATTATTTTCCTTTTTATTAAATCTTTCAATACATTTGGTGGTGAACTAGATTCATTGTATGTCCCAAAAAACATCTTAATAATACTGAAAAAGGGCTTTCACAATATCTTAAAATAACAAAGTATTTAACTTAGTTACATTAAAAAACAAACACACATCCTGTAGTTTGAGGACCTTTAAGCAGTGAGTGTGTTAGGTTTTCACACACACACACACACACACACACACACACACTGAACGCAGATGCAGGTGAATGCAAAGTGTGCTCCTGAATTAAGATCCCAAATACAGCCTTCGTCTACAGAATCACATAATCTGTGAATTGGATTGGATTCAATTTATTTTTATTTTTGAATGATTGAAGGAGTATCAAAGTTGTTATTAAAAATCAGTTATTTATCAAATAAATTAACAGACTGAACATGTAAGTACAAATGAGTGTGTTAATAATAAGGTGGTTTATTAAACGCCCCGTGCTCGCTCTAACTGAACAGACTAAAAACGGACATGCTTTTATAGATGACATTTCTTTACTTATCCAACATCGACGCTTCCCAAGAAAACCTGAGACTGTCTCAGAATTCTGGGCAGTAAAATACTTTTTTAATGAAGTTATTATACAAATTAAATTCCATTGTGCTGCTGGTGGTCATCTTTTACCTCAAAGTAAATGTTCTTTTTATCAAGCAGGTTTTTGGAATCACAGGCCGCCCATAATAAAGTGCACATTTGGGACATTTGTGCGTAATGTCTGCCGTGCTTTGTGTCGAGCAGCTGCTAAATCGTTGGCGTACTTGTAATCGTGGAACCAAAGAGTTGAAGTGCAGACAGATTTAAAGCCATTAAGCAACAACCTTGTGAGAGAGGAGGATTTTATTGCTTCTGAATTGCTGCAGCCCCGTGAAAAACTGCACACTCTTTGTGTTTGCAGCAATGCAGTGGCACTGTGTCCTCTTTCCTGCAGTCTGCAGCAAACACATCTGCATTATCTTTATCACGCATTACCAACAAACTGTTTTACAATACGGAATATTTTCCATCAAGTGTAAACAATTAATCAACTAAAGATTATGTTATTATGTTACGAAGGCTGTATTTGGGATCTTAAATCAGGAGCACACTTTGCATTCAGCTGCGTCTGCGTTAAATGTGTGTGTGAACACCTAAAGGAGTGTGCACCGGGCACATATATATACGCCATTCTGCCTCATCTGCACTCATTAGGTCTCCTCTGTTCACATGGCGACATCAGTTTTTTAACTCAAAGTGCTGCTTTTGCTTTTTTTATTTTTTTATACAACAACATAATTACAAAGTGCATGTGTCCTGTGAAGACAAACAAGTCCAATGAATACACTTTTAAGTTATGTCACTTTTATTTACTTTTTGTTGTTGTTGCAATTACATCTTATGGCATACGGAAATTGTAAAATAATACATTTGGAATCAACCACAATAACACAAAAAGTACTAACAATTCATGAAGAAAAATGGTATTTGGTGACAAAAACAACCTGCATTTGCAATTGAAAAGTAGGACTCTGAAGCCGAGCCATATTTTTTTTAATGAAAGGGTTGTAGGTTTTACTGGTGCTGCATTGTTAAATGAACAAAACACATGCTGCTATGATTTATGGCACAAGATGGCAGCAGAGGGTCGTAAAAGTACAGTTTGATGCTTTGACCCAATTGTAAATATAGTAGATGCTGTTGACGAAAAGGCCATGCGCTCAGGTGATCTATCCTCCTTTAATTCTGTAGCAGGTCCTCAGCTCCTGTTAGTGTCTCCTACAGTGTCATCACACGTGTAAAAATGTACAGTAGCAGTTGGCTTCATCGCTGTTTCATGTTATCCCCTCCCTCTCGTGATGGCTCTGATCCCTGGGCCTCTTATTGCGAAGAATTTCTGCGGCAGTAAACTTGCTGATTGCTTCGTTCTCACTCTCACAACAACCAGCTAAGACACTGCCAGAGAAACACCCACAGCAGCCGCGTCCAACCGTCTGTCCCTGCGCCTGCCTCTCACCTGCAGGATCCGGACTGGTGTTTGTCGTACACCTCCACCCGTGAGTCCGGCACTACAGGCGCTCACACTTTTAATGCCCAGCGTCCTGGGGGTATTGGTTGTTGGAAGGCAATGGCCTCACACTAAAAGCCCCACCAGGAGTCGGCATGGTCCGACGCCAGCAGCTTGAAGCTCTATAAGAAAAGAAAAGTAGGGAAACATAATTGAGTAAAAATTGGTCCATGGACCTCAGGGACTATAATCCCATCGCTATCAGTTGTGTTTCTCGCTGCAGGGCTATTTTGGGCCGGCTGACCACTCCATACTGTCCTTTCCCTGTGGATTCTGCTTTGCTGACAGGACAACATGGATACTATGAACAATCTGCAGTCATGAGCAAATAAAGGAACAGAGGGAGCTCTGAAGGATAGAGAGGTGTCAGGGGGAGGTTTGTAATGCGTACAGTTGGATGACCGTCCTCTATCTGTGTCTTTATTGTTGGAATCCTGCAGCAATGCTATTTGTAGCTCTCTACGTCTGCTTTGGGTGCATTTTATGAGGCATTGTTGGTTGTACAACTGGAAATTCCTCGCTTTATGGGTGGTGAGAACATCTTGACCCTATTTGATGTCTAAAAAAAGTACATTTTGATACTTCTAAAATAAATGATGTGTGATGCCCTGAGGCTGATGCTGACACTATATATGTGTCTGTCCCTCTCTTGCACACAAATGATGTCTTGCAAACACTCGCTTTCACTCTGCCAAGCTTGTCGCGAGCCAGAAGCTCGCCGCGAGCCAGAAGCTCGCTGAACACATGATGACAGGAATTCCTTCCTGCTCAGGGCTTGATGTAATCCCGAATACAGGATTGAGGAATGTCAGTGAAAACAACACCCTGCTTGCTAAATGAATGAGTGGCTGCCTCACTGCATCGCTTGACTCTCAAACCTGTACACAAATACGTTCCGGACTTCAGCTTTACTGGCACAATAATGTCTTACTATTTTTGTACTATTGACCAAATGGAAAATGTGTCAACAAATATAAGTGGAAGGTGTGGATGAATATTGCATTATTAATATAGCTTTTTAGGTTTGCCAACTTTAAAAAAGGCTTTTATTTTGACATAAGTATAAGCTTAATTAGAGATATTAATATCCAAGTAGCATACAATGGATTACTCATGCAGCAGCGGGACACTGGTGTAATAATTACTGAGAGGACTGGAGAGATATCCAAATGGATCAGAATGAATATGGCATCTGCTTTCTTTCTTTTTTCTTTGTATTTATTTGCAGATAAAACAGAACATTTGACAAAAATATATAACTAATAATTCATTTGTGAGGGTGGCCAGAAACCTAAAAGGCTTTTCACGTGTCTCCCCCAGTTTTAGTTTAAACAAACAAATCAAATAAACTTAACTTTTAAAATGCTTTAATATGAATCAACACATTTAAATGTGTTATTTTCTCTGACTAACTTTTAAAAAATCTTAATTTCACCAATGTATACAGTCCTTACAATAAAGAAGTTAGAACACAGAAATATCTGTTATTTTTACTTTGATCAAAATAGCTGTGGATAATTAATAGTCTGGATAATTTATAATGGTAATCTATTGTTATTTTATAAAGAAATATTCTTGAGTTAAGATAACTTAAAACCCTCCTGCTAAGTTAAATTAAGTTTGGCTGATAAAGGACTTACATGGGAGCATCGTTTGGTTTTTAGATATTTAACTGACAAATGGTTAAACTTTGTACCGTAGAGGTGCCTCCTCAAACTCAGACTAGAAGCTTTAAAATATTTTAAAATCTTCTTTATTTTTTTTCTTCTTTCATAAGAGTTGATATTTGTCAGTTTTTTAGAGTATTAGTGTCCGTAGCCACAGTTTCAAGTGTAATAGTACACAGAATGCAGTGTGTGTCTTTTTGCTTTTGTTTAAGTGACCATTTAACTCTTGTGTCTACAGTTTACGCAGGTTCCACCTACAGACCAGTAAAATGGGAGATATCCCATCACAACACCAGAAAAGACTTGTTTGTAAATATATATATACATATATATATATGTATATATATCAACATACACTTATATTGAGCACCGTAACCCCCGACCCACCTAAAGGCCTGAATCAGCTGGGTCCCTCTGCTGGAGAACACCCCCCCATCAGCCCTCAGTGCACGTCACCACCTCGCTCCTCTCCGCGGGTCGTTCCAGTTTCAGGTAACAACGCTCAATCAGTCACGCTGCAGTCCCATTCCACCAACGTAATCATCTTATGGCTAACAATGACACCAGTATTTACTGTGGAGCCGTGTTCCTGAACAAAGCTACACATGACAAGAATGCCGATGGCATGCCTGCTGCTGGAGCTTAGCCTCTCTTGAGGTTTAAGTACGTATATTGATTGAGCTTTTTTAGATGTTTTACTGTCACGGTGATGATTAAAATCTATCGCTGGAGGTGTTTAAGTTGATAGAAAATGATCAGAAGTAATAAAAGCCTTGTCATGACATTTATTTTCTATTTTTGTTGGCATGTTTTAAACCTTTTGTGGGGTGATCATTTGGTTTGTGAGCATTAATTATCAGTATTGCAGTGTGTTATTTATGATATGGTTTTGAGTCTTGCCCACTGTGCCCACTTCACCCGGTTACCAAAAAACAAAGTTGCCCAGTGACTATATGCAGTCTTGACGACGCTCAAGTGAAACACACAGATCACAGTACACAAGACATTTGAGCCCCATGAGTGATTTATGTATTCTAGTTTTGACCTGAGAGCTAACCAGTGTGACAACGTGGATCGGTGGTTAAGGTCGTCTTTATCTGCTTCTCTGTGTACCGACAGTAAATGTATTCGCCCGGACTCAAACAATCATTTTCATTTCGAGAGCAGAAACTAAAATCAGCTCCTTCTCCCCTCCTGTATTTAAGCAGATATAAATCATGAGAAACTCCAAGTCTTTATCTCTTTGGTCTCAGCTTTTCGGTGAAGGAGAGGCAGCCTGCTGGGTCTCCTGATGGAAACTGTGTTTCAGTCTGAACAGAGGGGGAAAACAACAACAAAAACAGCTGTCCTTCTCTGTGAGGATCAAACTGTGGTCATGGCCGAGTCCCCGGGGACATGTGCAGTGGCCACTGGGTGAGTGGTACCCGTGTGTTTGGCCCTATCACACTTCTCTGCATTCAGGAACCTTTTGTATATAGTTACCATGGCGGCACATTAGCATCAAGACTGGCTTGGACGCTTTCACTACACTTCCGCCTGTGCACTCCAAGATCACATTTGACCATTTACTCTTCAATGAAATGACAGGCCGCCTTTATTAAGCAGATCTGGAGGCCTTATTTCAGCATGTGTATATACAAACTGAAGTTCTACCTTTTAAAGTGAAAGAGCACTGTGCTCCTCTTTGCAAAAACAGAAGTGCTCAGCTGTAACATTATTCATCAGAGGTGTTTATCCACACTCAGTTTTGACACTCACCGAGCGGCGAGGCAGCCGTGGAGCTCCTTCATCCACGCTCACCTCCAGCGAGTGCACTCTGGGGTTGACGTCAACAGGAGTCTGTCCTCAGGTGCAGCAGGGTCACTTCACACCGGAGCACTGTTGACCACACGCCTCTCCTCTTGCCCCCTCTCTCCTTCTGTCTGTGTCTCTCTGCTCCTCTCAGGCAGTACAACAAGTCAAGGCATGTTCCAACATGCCACCAACAGCTGGACCGAGTGTATGAGCCTGCTCCTGGAACACAGAGGGAGGAGCAGGGGATTAGAGAGGGGGGAAACCCAGAGGAAGGCATGACTCAGCCTGCTTCAGTCAGCATGCACAGCTTTTACTTTGAGCTCTTTGACACAGGAAGGAGTTATTGTTTGAAGCTGCATTAAGATTGATTTTCTGGTTGACGTGGTTCATATTACGATTATTATAACTATATTTCTTTATAAAAGCAGAGGTGGTGAGATGAAGTGAGGGATGAGGGCGACTGACTGAGAAGAACGTTGCTGTATCGGACTGACTTGTCAGTTCACCTGTTCATAGATCATAAAGAAGTACAGTTTGTCTTCGGGCAGAGACTTCTCTCTCTTCTCTCTGCCCACCAGGCGAAAACATTTCTAGCTCATTACTGGTAAATTGACAGGCAAATGAATATCTACAGTATTGTTTTCCATTCATTCTCTTATTAGCAGGTAGTTCTGTTTTCTTTTTATCACAACAGAGTTAATAGTTTACAGAAGCTGTAACTGGGCACCGGCACAGCATGCCGATGAGCGCTGCTGATTCATCACATTATCTCATGACCACGGTCGGTAAGGCCACTTCAATTCCAGATGAAGCTCAACCGTCTGAATTACTTGACTGTGAACATCGTAGGGAGTGCATTAGCAAAGACACTGAACACCTGTGAAATATTCACATTTTGATGTTTAATGTGAAATATTCATTTAAAAGCAACTCATGTAACGAAGAAAGAACCCTTTATGTAATCCAGTAGAGAAAGAGAGAGAGAGAGAAAGAGAGAGAGAGAGAAAGAGATACAAATGTAAATTTTATTCTATTTAGCTTCTAACACACATTCAACCATATCAAATGTGCAGAATCATCACCACCCGCGAGTGCTGATGATGCAGAGCTGCTCTAATGTAAGCTGGGTTTGTACTAGAGGAGGGATGATGCCAGTTCATCACTGCTGTAGTGGAAGTTGATCACTAGGCAGATTCTGGGTGCAGTGGCAGGAACCAGCTCAGCAAAACTCACCTGCTACAATACGGTCTCAGTCTGGCTGCCTGAGCATCTCTACATCCCTGTACTGTACATCCCTGGTGCTGCTCTCCACTGCAGCCCGTCATCAGACGGATGACCTTATCAATGAAACAGCAAAGTCACCAGGATGTTACGTCCAGAAAGAACTCAAAGCACTTTGCTGCTGCTTGGACGTTTGTTTGTTCCCCACTAACAGCGACTAAAAAAGCTGTACAACTTTGTAAAAGAGCAGAAGAGGCCTATTTGCCTGCAGATACGTGTTTAATTTATTGGAAGTGGTGATGCGGCACTGCGCCGCTCAGCAGCGCTTTGACAAAGTGCCAGCAGTAGTTTCACCAACTGAGTTGGTTCTTAATTGATGGAAGCGTGAGTTTGCAAAAGAGGGAAATATGGACAATCATGCTGGCCCTCCGCACTTTTAGCTATATAATGAAATAAAAGTTGAATTCAATCATCTTCCTATACCTGGGACACAGACTGCAGCTGAGGCCTCACACTTGCATCCGTGTTAGTCAGGAGAAATCAGAGGGGGGTGGGGTGGGGGAGGAGCCCCTAGCCCAGCAAGTTCAAAGCTTGCTGCATTGATTACATCATCGGAAATGGAGTGCTGGAATGGGACAATGCACCATCGGTGGCTGGGGGGGGGGGGGGGGGGGCAACTATGAACTAATCTCTTCATTGCCTCCCTGTGGAGATAATGAGCAGTGTGAGTGTGTGTGTGTGTGTGTGAGTGTCCCTTTCTCCTCTGTCTTTTTACTTAGCTTGTCCGGTCCAGAGTGAGACGGCCCGCTCTCCCTCATTTACCACTGTGTCACGTGACCGAAGGAGTATCCGTGTTTGAGATTGATGGATGCGTGTGCGTGTGTGTGTGTGTGTGTGTGTGTGTGTGTGCATGTGTGATGTTAGAGGCCGGGCTGCAGGAACTCAGCTGCTGCAGGATACTGCAGGATTGCTGCTCTGCTGCTGGCTCACTGGCTCCTGCGCTCTCTCTCTCTTTCTCTCCCCCCCTTCTCTAGTCACTCAGGCAAATTGCTCAAGGAGGATGGTGAGAGCATGTGCTGCATACTTTCTTCGTCGGGGAGAGGGTGTGAGTGGAGGAGGGAGGAGGAGGCAGAATCACAGGGGTACAGAGCATGCCGGTGATGCGCTGTGCCGGGCAACTGTACCTCTAAGAAAGACTACAGTAGAGAAATTGGAGACGAGGAAGGGGGAGGGAAGAGGAGGAGAGCGGGCGGGAGGTGGGGGAGGGCAGAAGAGAGGTGCAAGGAACATCAGGTGAGTGCGGCAATTTCCTTTGCTGGCAGTGCAGCACCCCCCCTCAGTGAACGTGGGAGCAGGAGAACTGCAGATGTTCCAAAATGATGTCAGGCTCCGGATGTGGTGCGGACCTGATGGACAGCGTGCTATCACTCTGACCCCTCGCACTCGCCTGCAGTGTGGAGACATCCAAAGGCCAGAGAGATGCTTTGGACTCCTGCCTCACACTGCTGACGACGCAGGGCCGGCTTTCTCAAGGTCTTAGCACAGTTACCTGAGGTGAACTCAGAGCAGACCGAGGCGACACACAGGCGAGCTGATCCCTCTAAATCCATCATCCAGATGGGTTTCAGGGCACATTTCAAACTGACTCACTTTAATATGTTGCTTTTTCGCCCACAAATGTATCAAAAAGATAAATAAAAACTTTATAAACGCATGCACAAACACTTCACCACAAAGACACTCTCTAAAACTCTGCCTTGGTATCCACTTTTGTGATCGAAGAAAAGTCCTATAGCTACAGCACAGTAACTTCATTACTACACCACAGCTCCCCTGTCCCATGCAGGCCACTGTCGCCTCATTCTCATCCTCCCATTTTCAGCCCTCAGACACCAATCTTTCTCTCCTGTGTCAAGCATCATATTCACAACTAACACATGCTGATAAATACAACCTCACGAGCACCAGTAAGAAAGTATTGACTATGTTTACTCTTCTCAATGCCAAGTCAGCAAAAATTAAAGTCCTCTCTAGCGAAGGAAACTTTGCGTCCTGATTAGTCTCTTTGTCCTTGTGTCAAATACAGAGTCTTCTCAACCTGCCGCTATTTGACACGCCGGCTGCTATTTCCAGCCCGTACCATGTGTTAAACATGGATGAGGGAGCTGCGGAGCCTGACTGCTAACTGACTGGCCGCCTTGCTGGCTGCTGCATGGTTATTTTTGGTGCAAAGGAGGCTGACAATATTGAGGCAGAAGCAGCTAGGAGCTTTAACCCTGCAGGCATGCACACACCGACAGACATAGACCAAGTCTGTAAGGCTGATTTAAGAAATGTGCAATCCTACACAGGTAGACACATAAGAAGACAATATAAAAAGGTAAATAAGAAAAGAGAGAAAATGTTTACCCAAAGATGAGTCCCGGATGGCATCGCACACACAGGGACGGACAGGAGGAAAACTTCTCTGCACTCTGAGCTCTGAGCCTCTTGGTGGCTGGTGATGTGCTTCCTTGGCGGTGCAAAGTTGACTGCAGCATTGCCTCCTGAGCAGAATGACATTGTTTGCTCTCTCTCTCTTCACTCCTCCTCCTCCTATACGCGCTTGCTCCCCCTCCTCTTTTTTGCACGCTTGCTGGCAGCATAAACTGCACCGCTCAGCAGTGTTCCCCCACTGCCGCAGCAGATCCTGCATGAGCTCTGCGTATCTGTGTGGGATGGGACTTTTAAAGGGGAACGCAACCTCCAGGGTCAGTGCGTGTGCACATCCTCAGTCTGCCCTCCTCTCCTCTCTGTCCTCCTCTGCAACAACCTCCCCTTCCCCCGCAATCCCCCCTTAGAATTATCAGTGTAAAGGACACTTCACAAGAGAGATCCCCTCCACGCACACATAACTCTCCATCCCTTTTTATTCATTTTCACACGACAGCAAAAGCTGCTTTGAGGTATGAGTGTGCTCAAACCTGAATGAGGAACCGTTGCTCTAGAGAGGCCATCTCCTCTGGTGTGCTTTGATTCTTGTCCCCATATGTCTGAAATCTAATTTCCTAAAGGGATTTCATGAGGTATAAGTTTGACCATTTAATAAAAAAAAGACAATTACATTATTATTTTTAATAGGTGCCAAGTTAATTGAAGAAAATTAAAGACCTGGTGACCATTTTTAAATAAAAATAATTGTCACCTGGCGTCAAAAACGTACAAAACACGAGGATTATTGCACAAAGACCGCCACACAACAAATGAGTAAGTGAATGTCGCTCTCTAGAAGCTGCTATCTCAACGCTGCTATCTAAACGCTCAAAGTTTCACAATTCTCAAAGGTACACAATCCCCTTCTGTAAAGTGAAATGTCCTTAATCTGCAATCCCTATTACCTGCCTTTCATTACCCACGGTGCAGTGCGCTACTGGTGCTATTCTGCAGTGCGCTAAAATATAGAAATATCTTGACCGACCAAATTTGTCTTTTGCACGTTGCACAACTCTGTGAGAGAGAGATCATCCATCATTTAGTCAGCCAATAAGGGTGAGCTTCTCTTTCTGCAATGTCTTTACTTCACACAAGCGCACTTTCTAGTTCCCTTCCCAGCTTTCAGGGATGACATTTGTGGTGCGCTGCATGGGCTTTGTATGGATACTGGTGACTTCATTATACATGTGTTTTAGGCATCAGCCTCTGCAGCAGTGCAGCGTTCTCTGCTTCTCACTGCAGGAGCAAGGATTTTTTTTGTCATGACTTTGTTCTGCCTGGGCCCCCACTTGAACCCTGTGATCTTTCATCCTTTGGTGCAAAATTAGAAGCTGCATGTATCGCATATTAACCCATAAATCCTTCAAGTTACGGTGTGTGCTTTCCTGTTTTAAGCACATTAGAGATTGTGTTTTTTATATCAAGGCTTTTCTCCCCTATTAGCTTGTATATCTGCCCTTATAAGGTACGCCACTGCTAGAACAGATCGCTGAATCAGCAAAAGTCTTATAATGGAACATCTCTGACGACCGGGGATCAGCTGCATGAGGCTGTCCATATCAGTCGGTGTCGGTATTAATCATAGGTATGCATCATGCAAATCATCCATCAGCTGAGAGCGAATCCTCGTTCTCTGCATGTGCGATCTGCATGCAGTGCTGCTGCATCAGTCTCCCGCCGAGGCTCCCACCATATGTTCTCTCCTCTGTACTCTGTGAGACCGGGGGAAATGCTCCCGCCAGCATATCCCTCACATAGCCAACGCCATTCTCGGTAATGGCATCCCCTGTGATGAATAAGCCATGAGGAGAGGCACTTTTACATGTCCTATTAAATTACCTCCCTATGCTTTACCTGGCTGTACTGTCACCTCATCACCTCTGGCTCCGCACTCTTCTTAATATTCTCTCTGGTTCGACCAGCCAAGGGCATGGTGTGTAAATGTGTGTTAGGGCTATTAGATCGTAAGAATGGAGAAGTTTGGAGTTGAGTCATCTTTGCAGTTCATTGAATGTGTATATAAACACGACTCTCACTCATGTTTATGATTCACATTAAGCTCTATACAGAACTGCCCACTGATTAGCACTTGTTTCACTTGATAGGAAATATTTAACTAAACAGATGATTGTTTTTGTGCCTGGGATCGTAGCAGGCCGACAACATTATCTCATAAAACCTGAGCCATAACAAATCTGACATAATGCTCAGCTGAAGGAAATGTTTGAAGTATCGACAGTCTTTACATGAGCAGAAAATTTGAGTCGAGTCAGACCATCGGGTGGTGAGTTTGAGTCTTTTTCTTTTCTTTTTTTTGCCAGTCACAGCCCATTCCTCAGCCCATTGATCCGCCCAGAAAAGATAATAGACACATTGATTCACAAGCTCAGCAGCTTGCTTGCTTTACACATCAATTCAGAGTATTTCTCAATAGTCCTCAGTCAAGGAGGAGAATTGCCTTGGCTAAGGACTGACTTTTGAAATGGTCGACTCAAAAGGCGTGCTGAGGAGGTTTTCTTCTCGCTCTCTTTTGGGTGTACAGCACAGCAGAATGTACTTCTGAAAATCTGATGTACAATAAGAACAAATATTTTGGAGTGCATGAATGATCATATGGTTATAAAGGATATTATCAGGGGGAACCTGACATTGACAGTGGGAGATGGAGTCAGGAGAGGTCATTGAGCTAGCAATGAATTAACTTTACACACATCTTTCTCCATCTGCTGACTTCAGCCAGTCTGACACGGAGATGGACTGAATGATGGGATATGATTTTGTAGGAGGTGTGTGATGTGTTTCACTGCACCAATGCTTCTTAGTTGATCTCATTGACCGTGTTTACATGCATTCGAATAACTGGCTTAATCAAATTATCCGTTTCATGTAAACACCTTTGTTCGACTATGTGCGGTCCGACTACGATCCGATTAACACCCCTGGATAACTCGATCCGATCCGGTTGATAATTCAACTATTGTATGTAACGGTGAATTGGATTAGGAACTGGACTTTGCGTCTTTGCGCATGCTTGAGATCCCGCCGCCCTTCTCCCCCCTCCCTCCCATGTCGTGACCCGGAAGTCGAAAGAGACGATAAGTTGTCACTGCCGGGAGCCTGGCCGGCAGAAAACAAACAAACAACGCCAATAGCGCCATTTGCATTCGCTGTACTCCTATTAACATCATGCAAGAATAGTAGAGGGATGTAGCTTCGCCTTGCTCTCTGTTCGCCATCTTTCTCGAAATGTTGATGTTGTTGTTGTTGGTTGTTGTTGGTAGTGGTGAAGAGGTCAAGCGGAAATGGCTGTATCACCACGAGTTGTAATGAAAACAGCGCCACCTATCGTATCGGATATGACATGCTTTCAAAGGCCAATGATTCGAATTACTCACTGCCATGTAGGCCTATATTGGGATAACAGCAGATCCCCCAAAAGATAGCATAGTCCGACTAAAGCAAGATTCGAATTATACCATCATGTAAACGCACTGATTGTGTAAAGCTGATCAGATTCCTCCCAAGGCGGAGTGAAGAAGATTCCTCCCAAGGTGGAGTGAAGAAGACACCGTCAACAGCAAAACAGGTCAAACGTGGTCGTACAGAAATGACTGTCAGCAAGAAGCTGTTCAGAACACATTGAGAATAGTCCATTGATCCAAGATGGATCATCCCACATATAATTTATTTTACTGACATGGAAACACTGTTTTCCATTTATCAAAGTATCGCTCCTGACATTACTCAACCAGCATTTCAAAGATCCCGTTTTGAGGGGCAGAGCTCGGCATGTGAAACACACGAGGAGTCATCAGTTTCTGCTTCAGTATATGAAAGAAATAGTTGTAGAAGGTCTGTGATGGATTGACACGATGAGAGTGTCTGAACTTCTGACAGCTGGCTGCTCTGTTGTGGCGAATGAGCAGCCGCTCTGTCAGCTGTCGTTATCGGCAGCAGCCAGTTTGCTCTCTACAGAGGTGTCGAGGCAAAGCATAACGCACCGATCAGCTTTTACGGGGACACTGAAGCCTTTATTAGGCCTTCACAGAAATTGAATATCAATTCCAAGCATTCCTAATATTTCAAGGTAAACTGTAAGTTGTGTTTTGGTCTGGATTTCTCTTCAACATTGTATGTATTTAAGTTAACTGCAGTTAAAAGTCCACACTGTTGTGCAAGTTAGGGGATATATTTCTCTGAATAGTGAATAAAGACTTTGGACTTTGGGTTCATTTTATCTGTTGCAGTCGCCCATGCCATTGCACTGTAAACCAACGACATTGCACCTATAAATATTACGTTTCAAGGCTGAATTTTCACTCTTTTCTTTATGTTGAAGATCTTCTTAGTAGATGCAAGTTTACACTGAAAAACAAAACAAAATGATCATCTTCAAAACACTCAAGCGTCTTCATTTGATGAGAAATATCTTTTACAAGGAACTGCCAGAGTCCATCACTGCAATGCTGCTTTTTTCTATTTGTGTGATTGTGGGCCAGAAGAATATATTGTGTTGGATAGAAAATGTGCCTTTCAACTGAATAGTTTCCAGTGTTCATTGTGCCTTTTTCTTCTGCATAGATGGCTAGCAGCTTGCTATTTCTGTCTCCTCCCTGCTGCATTGTGTTCTGTGTTTCAGGCTCTTGGAGGTGTGTTGCATATCCACAATAATCTGTGTCCTCCTGAGATGTGTGTTGACTCCTGGCCTACATTCACCACTGTCATTTGTTAACGTCAAAAACCGGTATGGCACAGAGGGACAAAGATAACTAGCGGGTTCCTCCAGAGTAGCCTGGTGATGTCTAAATCTGCCTGTGAAGCGTTTCAGTAGCAGCTTCGGGACGATTCCTGACATCGGCACCTTCTTCACCAAGAACCCGGGAACTCTGAGCATCTGCTGCTTAATGAGAGAGTCGTAAACTGGAGGAACGGACATTCAGAGGAAATCTGGAATGGAAACCAACAATGCGATGGTTGAAAGTTGGTTTCTTTGTATTTTTCGACTTACCTATCTGTAGCTCTCAGCCCCAACAACATGAAATGCTAACGAAGACATGAATCTTTACAGATAGTTAATAAATATTTTACTTGGCAGTGTAGTTTTTAGCAAAGGGGATTAAAACAGGAATAACTTGTGCTTTTGTTGAGAACTACTTCACCCATGAATTAATACACACTCTGTGTGACAATGAGCATTTTCTGGCAGCAGGACGCTGTCTGTTGGCTCAACTCTAGATAAACTACAGTAGCTCAGGATGTCACAAAGATATATTAGTCTTTGGATACAATACTTTCAGATTAGAACTTGTGTTTTGTCTTTCATGAAAGCTGACAATAATATAGATGTAAAACATCACCGGGCGTATTGTTTAAACTTAAATGTGGACTGTCCATTTGTTTTTGTGCTTGCAAATAGTAAATGCATCAAGTGCAACAAGGCGGTCAGCTTTAATATCAGGACAAATACAACAATAGTAGTTTTGAGCAACAACTACACAATGTCTTTTTTCTCCAATCAGATGATTCTGTAATATGTGGTTTTGTTTGCCAAGGTTAAGGATGCACCGGTCTTATATGTGAGAATGATATTGGCACAGACACTCATACTTATTAAGCAGATTGGGTGTTACAATTAATCTATACAAATACAATACAGTCTTTTTCAATGTCTTCATAACTATTTTGCGTCACTGTGTCTGACCGACCTTACCTTATATAAAAAGTATTGTCATGAGCTCCATGCAAAGGGATACAGTATGCAGCTCTTAAATGTGTGAAGGAGACCTCTGGCTTCAGATTGTTATTTTCCTTGGGTAAATACAATGAGTGACTTAATGAGAAAAGTCTGTGAAAACAAATCATCCCTTTGCTTATGTGTTTCTGAAAGGAATACCACGCTCACATTGTGATCTCATCAAAGAGCTCGCCTCTCTCAGGGGGCTTGAGATAACAGAATATGGGGTTATAACATCTTCATGTGCCGCAATCCGGAGAATATGACTGGCAAGAGTGAGTTTCTGAAATCTATTCGGGACCTCAGTTCAAGGCAGCTCCATTGTATCCTGCAGCTATAGAGACTATGATATGCATTTCCTTCATTCATCTTCATATTTGTTGTTCACATTCTCTTCTCTGCCGACCAGGAAGGTGTTGCCGCTGCCAATTTTCATTCTGGATGAGTCCCACGCGGAGCTCGTCTTCACAACACTGCCTTACGTAGGCGGGTGGGAGAGCCTCAACCACGTGAGGGTTTGTATCCGCCATCTGCCAAACCCCTGTGTGACGGATGAGGAGGGCCGGCCCGTGTCGTGGCTGCTGTCTGACGAGCTGTGTGAGCTGAGGACGGCCTTGGCTCTACCAGAGCACAGCCGGGCCGGTCACCTCCTGGCTCCGTCTCTCGCTCTGATCCGCAGGATGACCTCTGCGGGTCTTCCTGTCTACTGCAACATCAACCAGCAGAACCAGGCCACCACTAACGCCGTGACCAAACCTCTGCTTGTCCCAGTACGGAGGAGATGTCAGTGCTGCTAATATACAAGGACAGAGTCTGAGTCTGGGGGAGCCAAACGACAACACAATCTAAAAACGTGAGGTTTTATTGTAAAAGTTGAAAATGTTAACAATCCGTTTACTGTGCAGTCCTCATGGAATGCTGCACTTTAGAGAGTTTAGTCCAGTTGTAATAGCAAACTGCAAATAGGACAAACTAAAAAAAATTATGTTGTGGCTTAAAGGGTGAAATGTGATGCCGTGCTGATCCTTTTTTATTCACTGTAAACATGCAATATGAAATTAAATCTGTAAGGACAAAACAAAACTTCCTTTGACCATCTGGCATGTGCATAAGATCTGCAGATCAACCAAGGAGGCTCTCGTCCACCTGGGACCCCTCCCTGGAGGTGTGCTGTTCCCCTGCTGATTGTCTCTTTGTGTTTTAGCAGCAATGCACCACTCAAGTCTGCAGGCCACTTGACAAATGAGCAGCGATCTGAGCAGAGGGGATGCTCATACTGCACCACACATCCTGTCCCATCCACATCCCCCTGCCTGCAGTGGTGCACCTCTTTCAACACCCTTTCCTTTCTCAAGACCTTCAAGCGCTCTTCTCAAAGTCACACAAGTACCGTACAGTCTAAATGCATGCTAGCTGACGCATACAAACACACAGCTAAACACAAATCGGTATATTATCAGTTTCTTTACAGAAATGTCATTCTGTATTGAAAACAAGTTGCATACATTACCATATCGTATACTTTAAATATGTTTGTTTTATATTTTATTCATGAATATCATGACATAAAATAACTGCATGGCAATAAACTTATCAATAAAGCTGCTAATAAACCATTTTGAGAACAAAAAAGCTTTTCTCTATTTTTATATATATTTTTTGAATTAAATAATTTTGAGGGGTTTTGGACAATAAATTGTAATTAGCCACCTATGTCTGATGAACTTTGACAGACATTTCAATTATTTTCTGACATTTTATAGACTAAATTATTAAATGCTTATTGAGAAAATAGTACCGGGATTAATCAGTCATAAAAATAATAGTGTTTAGTTTCTGTGAACAATAGTGTGATAAACAGTTTGTTTAAAGGTTGAGAAATAATTACTGTCTAAACCTTACTCTCCATGCAAACTACACCCGATAATAACTGAAGATTAATTTTATCGCTGTCATATGATTTCTGCTTTACAAAGCTGGACTGCATAGGTCTTATATTGCAAGCCATATCCTGAAATATGAGATGTCTTCTCACCTCCATGAATCTGTTTGAGTGCTCAACCTCCAATTCAGTCAACGTTTTTTTTAAGTACCCAGGAGAGTTTTATGCGAGCTGCCTCGGTTGCAGATTTGTACTTATCTCAATGCAAAACACTTGAACTACCTGACGACTGAACTAGTTCTGTGGCTTCATCAGTATTGTGCCTGCAACTGTAACCATCACTTGAGGACAGCATCCACCCACTGGCCCTTCTCAGAAACTGCAGCCCAGAACAACTGAGGAGTCGAGCGTCTGACGCAGCATGCGATCATTCTTCTTGGCTGCGAGTGCTGCTTGGACTTGCCTTGCTGCAGCTGTCCACACATAACCCCCACCAACTCCATCCATCCCAACCCCCCTATAGAGGCAGTGCACTCTGCCAACCGTGGAGTGGGACGGACTATCGATCCTGCTGAAATGATGGTTTCTAAAAGGGAGGCAGTAAGCATGTCTACGCTCCCCTCCTCAATTGTAGAGGGGGCCTGAGATATCACCAAGCTCAGCACATTGCACCATCACTGCATGAGAAAATGGGATTTTCACCGCGAGACAAGCTGAGGGGAAGGTAATTCAAGCCTCCAAGCTATGTTCCCCACCCAGGATGTAAAACGAGCCCTATTACCTTCAGACGCCTCACACAGTGGACGAATAAGGTCATTTTAAATGTCCTATTAATTCCAGTACTTGTCACAGATGCCAAATCAGATGCCAAATGGTAAAATCTGCATGAGCGCCGAAGTTAAGTACATGAAGAGAAGGAGGATGTTCATTCAGTAGTCAACTTGTATAATTTTGCAAGGAATGCTATTATCAATGAGTGCTAAAGGAATGAAGTAGAGCTTTATGCAGGCTGATTAAATAATTTAATGTGAGGCTCGACACATCAAGTAGAATGTTTTTATTCCAGAGAAACCACTAGATGGCAACAGTGTCCTCCTATTTCCCAACACTCAGGTGAAATTTGGTGCATGAATATATGCTGTGACTTACACAGAGCTGCAGATTTAGAGGGACCTCTGAGCAGGCTTTTACAGTTGTTAGTGTTTGTTACACAAACCAAAATTAAAGTCGTTATAATCGTTTACTGATTTCACTATTTCAGGAAAAATGACTGTACTTGTTTCCATTCCCATCAAATGAATGAACTCGGTTGTTGTAAAGAAGCTGCTGCTGCTAAAGATATTTGCTTGAATGATTAGAAGTGAACGCATCAATTGTGCGGCACATGAAGGTCGTGTGCTGGGTGCTTTGTCCTCGTCAGTCACCACTTGACATTCCCCTGGGGTCAGTGTGTCAGTCAGAGGAGTGTGATTTGGACTCACTAAGCAGCAGTACATGACGTTTAGGATTTTCACTCGTCTCAACGTCATCCCTTCCTTTTTGAAAACTGTGTCAGCGAGGGGCGGAATCCGGTCAAGGTCAAGTTAAACAACACAGTGCCCCAGTGTGTTTCATTGTGTGAGCAATCGTGGCTTACTGCTGCTGTCAGGCCCTTGCTGCAGTTGGTCATATGAGTGTGTGTCTGTGACAGACTGGAGTGTGAATGATCAATTATATACTTTCACCATCACGCATCACATGCATGCCCTTAGGGCAGTCAATAATAGCTTAGTTCTTTCCAATAATGCATTCACGGAGGACACGAGTACACAGGAAAACATAAATACTAATATATGAGTTGGTATTTACCTAGAAATACAAAGCACAACCCAACAGAGAGTCCTCCAGACAACGTGTAAATCCAAAGCAGCTTTTTATAGTGTCGTTAGAAATTAATGTGACACGTTTTGCCTTATTGTCAAACTAACAAAGACGTGAATGAACAGTGGTTTTGTGATGTCCTACCTGACTTGTTCAGCATGTGAGCTTCAGTGTAATAATCACAGTTCAGGTTTCACATTGAAAGAATATGTGCTGTGTGCATGCACTGGACTGAAGTCAGTTTGATATTTGGAAGAGGCATTTAAGTGTAAAATACGTGTTTACCTTTAATGTCTGGTGTATGACGAGACTACGTGTGTTCAATTGTGTCTTTATCTATATTTTTGTCAAATAAGGGACTACATATATATCCATTATCTATCTATCTATTTATTTATTTTACAATACGTGGTACTCTAATTTGGTCCATTGGATGTTATTCTGTAGCTAAAACCAAAAGCTATTCTAAATGTAATAACCAATTTGCCTATTAATTACAGCTGTGAAGACAACTTTTTCATGTGTATATTTGTAATTATATATCCTTACAAAAATCATGAATCTAAACATATGTAGTATTTTAATAGTTTCTGAACATGAGCACCTTGTACAGTCTTAGTTGATTTTATCACAACAATACACTAATATAATATATAGTTTTCTTGAGTCATTTTGAATTGAAAGTGTTTGTGAAGGTGATTTAAATCTTATAAAAATTAATAAAAGGAAACTTAAAATGTTCAGAAGTTAAGGCTCCATGTCAACTGTGACATTTAAATGTGCTTTTTGTTTATATTTTCATGAACAATTAACCCAAAAAAACACACAAAAACACGACATCCGCATAAAGTGCACTCCCAACACGAGGCGGACTTCACTCGGGCAGAAGGGAGGTCCTAATCTCGCCGAGCAGCTGGGAGCGTTTGGTCACGTGACAAGAGAGACGCTCCAGAGCAGCCATCACCATTCCACCAAATTCATGTGCAGCCTGAAATGGTCCAAGGTAAGACTACGATGGAGTGCCTAGGGGACGCCTCTGAAGCCGGTCTCACCCTCTGTTGTGTCCCAGGTCACGAGGTTAGCTCGGTGCCTTTCACCTCCGTCTCTCCTCCCTGTGTTCTGCTCCTATGGTGGCTGCCGAGGCGCCTTTTTCACTTTCTGTGCGTCTCTTTACATCACATTGACACACTTTACACGGGAAACAACAACCGCTGCAACGGGTTGCCATTTCCCAAATGACCGGTTCAGAAGGAGGACCGAGTCGGTGTGTCCTCGCGCCTCTTCGGCATGAGCCATGTTGTGGGGCTGCTCGTGCTAACGCAGAGCTGCCGCTTGTGTAACACGCGTCTGGGACGCGCTCGGGCTTCAGGTGACGTTAAACCGGATCGATATTTCAAATCGACGCTTGATGCACGCGCTGTTCCGGTGTGTGGCTGCGCGTGGACGTAGCTTGAGCACGCGGCTACCGGGCCCTCGAGTGAGAGGAGGCGGCCGGTACGTTAGCTAGCGTGACGAGAGGCTCCTGGGTAACTTCTCCCAGAAGGCCTGTGCGCCCAGGTAAAAGTTACTGAGGTGAGACCTTACTTCCTTCCCTTCAGCGCCAACGAGACGTGTTCACTTCCATAAGTGAGGTGAGACCTTACTTACTTCCCTTAAACTCCAGCAGGACTTGTTCCCTTCCCTGAAGTGAGGTGAGGCTCCTCGAAGATACGCGTTTGTTTTAACTCTTATGATGCTGATTTACCTTTTTTAATGGTCATTCTGGAGGCTGCAGTTATTGGCGCTGTCGTTCTTTCTGATATTTGTATCAGTTGGTCTGGACCAAATATTAAAACACAGCTTAGTTCAATAGCACTATAAACTACACGTTCCCAAAGTACCAACCAAGCCTCACACAGATGTAATGTCTTCATCGGACATAAAGTATT
This sequence comes from Pseudoliparis swirei, assembly GCF_029220125.1. NCBI lineage: Eukaryota > Metazoa > Chordata > Actinopteri > Perciformes > Liparidae > Pseudoliparis > Pseudoliparis swirei. The sequence continues at coordinate 12,128,576 of NC_079396.1, forward strand.
ATATTCTGTAACCGTTTTCTGCTCAACAGCTTTTGTATCTGCACAATGGATGACTTTGTCTAGCTACTTTGAGCTTTGTTCACTCGGCAGGTCAACAAACAAGCCAGGGCTTAAGTTTAAGGGCCCGGTCTAAATTGGGTCTTACAATAGAGAGAAGTGTTTCCTTGGTGCTAAGCCAGCGAGCCCTTCCTCCTGCATCTTAATAAGCTGCTCACCAAACCAGGGGCCCAGGAACCCCAACCCGGCCAGCCCAGGATCCTAGCCCAAATATACCCCTCCACAAGCCACCTATTATACGACTAATGGGTATGTTTGTTTTGAAGTCCATGGTAAATGTGGGAAGACCTTTTTCAATTGTCTCTGTTTTCTGCTTTGTAAGGTGGGACTTTGCTAAAGGGAGAGGAATGGTGAACTTCTGGCTCGGAGGACAACAAAAGTGCAAATTAACATGTTCCCCTCTCCCTGAATGTTGGACAGGCATTGAAAAAGAGATTGTTTCCGTTCAGATGCTGGCCACCCGCCGCTTGCTTTCTCTTCCCCCCTGTTTGCCAGTCGCTGTAGAGACATGACCCATTTTAAATGGTTGTTTACTTGCATTAAAAGTAGAGCCAAAGCACTCAATGAACTCTTGTCTACAATTCAATTAGAGTGGCCTTCCCACATTACACAATGCTCTCTTCAGCCTCGCTGCAACACGGGCACAAGTACGAAGACCAAAGAGCAGCTCTTGTCGCAGGTCCTCATAAAATTCTGCCCAGACTATCGACCTGAATTAGTCCTGATTGGCCTTCAGATGGGTTTCAAGTGAAATGCAATAAATAGCTATGAGAGATTGGATTCAGGCTCCACAAGAAGTGCCTGACTAAAACGGTGGTCCTTTTTGAAATGGCGACAGTGAAGTGCAGCCCAGCAGGTATTCAACCGGCCGGAGTTGTTTCTGAAACTTTTCCTCCTTAAAAGAACTCTGGTCTCTGGTGTCGCCCTCAAACATGATATCACTCTGGTTTTTTAAAGCCAGACGTTTTGTTACTGCGTTCCCTGTTGCCCTCTGACTAGACAACCAATAGTAGTTGAGTAACGTGTCATCCAATCGAGGGCATGGGGCCTACTTTAGTGCTCCTTTTGAAGTTAATTTAGCTTTTGATAAACTAACGGCATTATACAATAAAACTTGTCAGAAAATGACATGTCTTAAAATTGTCCTGTGTCAGGATGGCAAGCACTTTATTTTGTAGCTGCTTGAGGACTTGATTGGACACATCCTGTTATCACAAGTTCTAGACTCGACTGATTCTAGCTGGTCAAGATGTAATTGTGTAAAACTGAGGACGACTAATCGAATCAAGTTTTGTTGTTCTTCATCTTTGTGCGCTCTAATCCAAAAAGAGCTCATAACAACGTGGAGCTCTACATGCCAATTGGGCATGTAGAGCTCCCAACAATAAATGGAAATTATTGTTTAATAAACATTTTAGAAGCTGATGAGAATATTCAGATCAATGTTGCTCTTCTATCGGTAGACTAATTGACGGATCTAGATATCGTACAGCTGCTGGAACTATGGATCATGTACATTAAATGAAAATGTGTGTTAATAATCTTGTAGGTTTGCAGTTGTTTTGAGATGAGGCCACAAAGGGAAAACTTGGTCATAATAGTAGATTATGTATCATCTACAAGTGCACATTTGTGAAATTGTAATCGTGCAAATTTAATTAGTTACAGCGAATTAAATCATTCAGAGATTGTGAATAATTAGGCGAGGATATTCTCTGTAATCCGATCCATTTAACATCATCTTCTAAATCAATAGCAAATATTTTTCTGACTAGATCGGCAGGAACTTGTTGGTCTTGGTTGGCTGACCAGGATATAAACTCAACTGGTCCATACGATCTGGCTACTTCAGATTAACTTCACATGGCTGAGTACACTGACGTGGTCGGCAGATTAATGTTTACTTCTTAATGTTATACGTGTAAATCTAGCTGTTTACATCTTAGATGTTACTGCCTTCGTTTAAATGCTAAACATCTCATGAGAACAGAAACTGTTGAGGCTGCTTAATAGCTCTGAAGATAATGTCTGTAGTCTACTGATTTAATCTAGTTAAACCAGCACATTTACCATTCAGCCAGTATGAGGATGGAGTCTCTTATGTTTCACTTCCATTGCTTTGTAGGATCTAATGTGTCCTGGTCTAAATGTGCCAAGATGAATTAATAATGATCTCGTTGGTCTTCTCTGCTTTCATCTCTTCTACTCTCTCCAGGTCGGCTTTGAACAACACCTGCTGTGACCACTGCTGTCTGCAGCTCGTGACGAGAGGAAGCAGCAAAGCTGCTGCTTGGGTTGCAGGAGCAGTGGATTAGAGGTTCTGAGGTGGATTTCTCCCTCCCATAAAGGCTTTGAGGAGGAGGAGGAGGGGGGGAGAAGAGGAGGAGGTGGAAGAGATAATTGCTATAACCGCCCAGAGCATGGGGCAAAAAGTCCCAGGTGGCATTAAAACCATTGATATGCGGGATCCAGCATTCAGCCCCCTGAAGCTGGAGCTACAGGCCCTGAGTCACACCAAGCCGTCCCGACTAGATCTGCTGCTGGACATGCCACCGGCCAGCGCAGACGTCCAGGTCCAGCACTCGTGGAACAACGACGACCGCTCGCTGAACATCTTCGTCAAGGACGACAACAAGCTGGTGTTTCACAGGCATCCCGTAGCGCAGAGCACCGACTCCATCAGGGGGCGGGTCGGCTATACGAGGGGACTGCACGTGTGGGAGATCAGCTGGGCCATGCGCCAGAGGGGCACGCACGCCGTGGTTGGCGTGGCTTCGAGTGACGCCCCGCTACACTCGGTGGGCTACACCGCGTTGGTGGGAAGCAACGCCGAGTCCTGGGGCTGGGACCTGTGCCGGAGTAAGCTCTACCACGACGGCAAGAATCTCCCAGGAAAAACCTACCCGGCCTTTCTCGAGCCCGACGACACCTTCATAATACCAGACTCCCTTTTAATAGTGTTGGACATGGATGAGGGGAATCTGGGTTACATCGTGGATGGACATTATCTCGGGGTGGCGTTCAGAGGACTTAAGGGCAGGAAGCTGTACCCTGTGGTGAGCGCCGTGTGGGGACACTGTGAAATAAGAATCCGCTACATAAATGGACTTGATCGTAAGTACACACTTTAAATGTTTGAATATATTGTGTTCCTCTTGTCGATCCTATTCCTGCAGACGGTGACTGTCGAGCTGACGAGCTTCAGTATTCTCCAGCATATGTGGAAATCAATACCTGTGAAAACATGACGTTTGTATTCTTGCTTTGCAGGCCAGAATGCATGTACATTATTATTTAGCGTAACCATAACACCTTTTCTCATATGTGAATGAAGTTTCTGGCTCCTGAACTTAGTAAGAAGTTGATTACATAAAAATTGTATTTCAGTATAAGCTCCTTTTTATATTTGGATGCGTTTACTTGTAATTCTTTCTAACTCATTAACTGCACTTTGCCTTTGTTTTTTAAACTAGGAGTTGGTGCCTCCATTATAGATGTTGGTGCTTATAGCTTTGAAAACAGCCAGTGGTCCTTATTCTTTATGTAAAAATGTTTTATTTTGTATTGGACAAATGCTACTTTACTCCACAGATCATGAGCTTTAAATGAGGAAACATAGTTTTTATCATAACATGCTGGCCTCATGTCCCGTGTGCTCATTTGATTTTTCGCTCAGATTCTGCGACCTAGTTTAGGCTGGTGGAAAACGAGCACGACAGATGCAATGATATGCATAACGGCCTGTTTCAATTGTATAGGACATTCCTCTGTCGAATATAGACTGGAATTACTGGCATGTTAAATAGAAAGTTTGTATTCCAAAATATAGTTAATAGTCATGTTAATACCACTTCCTGGAATGTATGTTTGTTTCATTACTTCAGGGTTGATTTCCCGTCTGAAGTTCCTCCTTGAATAGCTTTCTTCTAATGGAGGCAGCAAGAACTGAAGTCAATGCTTCATTAATTAAAGAATTAATTAAGAATGCTAATTAAAATGTTGAATCTCAAATTATCTAGAGGCAACAACTTTTCTTCGAAATGATTTGTGAATATCTTAATTAATTTGTGTTTTGCACAACTTTTCTGGCCCACAAACACATGAGACACGGTCCCGTTAGTTAAGTGTTGACATTAACGAACTCCTGACATGAGATTCAGCCATTGCAAATACCACAAAACATGCTTCTCCTCACCCCTTTCCCCCCTCTTGTCTCCCCCCAGCTGAACCCCTTTCTCTGATGGACCTGTGTAGACGCTCGGTGAGGGTGGCATTAGGAAGAGAACGTCTGGGTGAGATCCATAGACTCCCCCTGCCGGCGTCTCTCAAGAACTACCTGCTCTACCAATGATGCCGACGCCGGTAACGACACACTTGGCACACCCTCGTCTCTTTCTCGCGTTTCTCTGGGATTCCTCTTGGGTTGAACCCTTTTGACAACATTGCTCAAGCCTCCTGGACTGACTCAGCCTTTAGCAAGTATGCTTCTGTGACGGTTGGCGGACACCTTTTTTGAGTTTCTTATCCTGTTTTTATGACTCTTTGCTAATGTATTCTCAAACTTTATAAAATCAGGAATCACTGAGCGCTATGCACATGCTGATCCAGTCGATGCCCTGACGGTCACCATGTTGGTGTACCTCCTCCAGTTGGTAGGTTAATGTGGCATTTGTGGTCGGTATCTCTGCTGTGACTTCGTTATTAGGAATTTCTATCTAGTCGCCTTTTTTAAATTGATTGTGCCAAAACTAAATTGTGTGATGGAAATTTAATGAAGTTGGTGCACAAAGCACGGCTTTTCACCACAAGATGGCAGCACACATTTCTGTACAGACGCAAATAATATTATAGTTTTTAGAAATCATGGTTTTTAAATGAATACTTGTGGTGAACACAACACATAAGGGATGCTGACCACACCCCGTGGTGAGTCTGGAGTACAGTGTGGATGAATGCACTGAGGCAGCTGTAGAGCAGCTCGAACCTCTCGCTGTACTCCGGTGCCCCTGCGATGTGGACGTGTGCCCCATTGCTCACCATCAAGGCATCCGACAGGAAAGTCCACAGCAAAATTGTAACGTATGGTTAATGTCACTGTGATTATTTGTAGCATGCATCTGCAGGAAATCTTTCTCACTACAATCACGTCTTTTTAAAACAAATATTTTCTGTCACTCCTGCTTTTTGTAGTGCAGTAGTTTTCAACCGCATGCGGTCGGGCCCAAGAGTGCTGTGTTTGTTTGTTTTCTCGTGTTTTAACTTTTTTTATTTTTTTTATTCAACCAGTCATTAGCTGATTTCACTGGTTTGCACATATTTAGCCAGAGAATGGAAACTAACTGATGAAATATCCAGAGAAGTGGTTCTTTGTGATGACAACCTGCTACTCTTGGGTCTCACCGGCACATAGTTGAGAACTATGGATGTAGTGTTTGTTTTATGACACGTAAAGGACGAAAACTATAAAGGTGGATGGCGTTGTTTCTAAATCCACAAACTTCATAACCGAAAAAGACAATCTACCAAGTGCTGCACAAATGTAATACAAGATCATATTGCCATATCATAGACCTGTTGACTAGTATTTTTAAATGTGCAGATGTCGTCCATATTCAGCGCTCAGCTGGATGTGGACACACTGCCCGACACAATTGTCCTTGATTGCAGCTTCCATTTTATTTGTATTCCTTGTTGTAGATTTGTTTGTATGTATCTATTAAAGTTTATTTCAAAGTATATATTATTTATTGTGCATTTTACAGGAATCGACTGTGAAAATGTCTACAGGCTACGGACCAAATTAATTCCTGTATTTAGGCAAAATCATGACATGCTTTAAATGGTGACTTGAAGAGGTGCTATGGAGTAGAATAAATGCGTAAAACGTTCATGAGTTTCTAACCAAAAGTTAAATTATATGTGATATATTCTTTCTCTGTTGAACCAGTCTCTCATACTGGTACAGTTTCCCCGAGGCACTCTCAGCCCTGTAATGGTTGAGCTTTTAAAAAGCGGGACAGGATTAGGTTCAGCTAAATTCAATTAAATGCAATCATGTATGCTGTTTAGCAGCTGATTCAAAGAAACTGATTTCTGAACACCCAGTAAACCCAATTCTACCTAAATGGCAGCTGCAACTTAAGAATGCTAGTCATTAAATAGCAGTAACACTCAAGAGATTAAAAGAAAGAAAACAAGGTGAATTTAAGTGATGAGAAATAAAGCTAAAGGCAGAGCTGCTCTCTAGCTGTATGTTTGACAGTTGGTCACATGGTGTCAGCATTTCCTACTCTCATTGTTGAGCAACATGAATCCCTGTGCGACTGACAATCGTATTGAAAAAAGTATTCAGATCCTCAACTCAAGAATACCAATACAACGATGTTGAAGTCTCCCATTCCATGTCCTGCATTCAAGATTTTACATGTTAGACTTACATTTGCAATCTTCCTACACTACTGCAACGGCTGCACAGGGAAAATAATATATTTTCTCATCTTGAAGTATTATGAGAAAAAAATCTGTTTAAAGTAAATGTGATTTTTGGACTGATCTTATATTATATATTAAGCTATAAGATGGTACTGATGCAACAATGTGCAAGCAGAATTGTCAAGTTGGCGTTGGAGGTAGTGAGTAGGCGATGAGATGATTTACGGTGCAGGAAAGAAAAAGCAAAGTCCTGCTCGACACATGTGTAGCACATTACATAAATATCTCAAATTTAAGATTTCAGTATTGGTGGATTTTAAATGTCTACTTAAAGTAACATTATGCAACAATTGTACCTTAAAATAACGGCTTGAAAAAAATGGTGCCGCTACAATGACGCTAATATGGCGATTTGCGCCTCCGCTATTGTCATCGGGGGTCTGGGGAAATAACTCCGCTATGTAAGATTCTGGGGCCGCCCGATCCGGGGCGGATGTACTTCAACCTGCTTTCTGGCAGTGATTACGCAATGTCATATAGTGCCACTCCACGCTCGCAGCTACAGTATAAGGGCGAAGCAAGCGAAGTCTCTTGTAATGAATTACACGTTCCAATGTAAATTATGAATATGTAGCTTTTTGGTGTTGTCAACAATATTGTATTCGATCACACGTACTCCACATTTAGAAAACAACGTATATAGGCTGAAGGCGCGAAAGGTATTTCATCTAAACTAAATGTCATTCTTTTGGTTATGTTAGCATTCATCTCCGATATCACAATGAATAAAACTATGCAGTCATATTTATGTAAAATCTTTGAATATTCTTACCTTATCGGTTGACATCATTTCTTGGTTTCTGACTTCGTCTGGTCATCAATACAAGTGTATGCGAGGCTGCATCTATCGTAACTGGGTATTTACGACACTGAAGTCAACGTTAAATACCTCCAAAACTGAAGGGGGCGCTAAAAGGGAAAAACTCCATTATGGGGCTTTAAGTGAAAACAAAGGAATTATGCTTGGAGTTTAGAAGTCTGGATTCTTGGGCTGTGTCTAAATTAGCATATTAACATGCTATAGTTTTTTTTTTACAATGGAATATAGCTGTCATTTTTTAAAAAAAGGCTCAATCGGCATTGTGTAACCTCCTTCAGCAATATAGATAGTGAATTATGAGACATATTTAAATTAAATTATTTCTGATTGCCATTGTTAAGCACCTACAAGGAACTTTAGGTTTGTGTTTATTTTGGCAGTCCTCATGGACAAAAGCAGCACTGTTTCTGAGCGCTAGAGTCACTTTAGAAAATCTCTCGTTTTACTGCAGCAGTCGGATAGCGGGCCCTTGCAGACCTGGTCCTGGTAGTTGGCTCCCAGCGAGGCAAAGCTTAGACTGGATGTGAGGCTGGTGCTGCTCCACTGGACTGAAGGAGTTTCTGGTGAACCTGCGTAAATGTGTCCGATTCTGCCCATAATCACGAGCATTAAGAATAACTCTTTAGGAATGGCCGATCTTCTCGCTGGTGGTCTTATTTACTTGTGTAGAGATAATGGTAGTTAAATCAGACTTAGAACCAGTTAAAAGTGCCTCAGTGACTTTAAGTACAATACTGGAGTAAATGCATATATTTACTTTACACTTAATGACAAACCTGTGTTCTTTCTATGGAGGACTTAAAATGACTTAAGTATAAATAAATAAATGCATGATTAAATACAAGAATAAATAAATGTATAAATAAAAAACGAAATACTGGAATGAATAAATTTAAGTTATAACTCAACAAGACATCAAATAAATATATTTCCACATTTCTGTATTTCTTCATTTATTTATATCTCTGTCCACACGTATTTCTTCATTTATTTATGTGTGACATTTACGTGTCCGTATATTCAAATGAGCTGGGCGGCCCGAACCTCATTGTTGAACAGGATTGGTCAAGTCAGGGAGCAAGACAGAAGCAATCGATCCCTAGCACTTGGACCTGTAGACGAACAGCGTTTATTATGCATTCTTGTCTGTATATTCTAAATACTACTGTTGAGTCACGGAATGTAATTTAAGGATGTTTTAGCCGAGAAGTTAGTAGTTTAAGCATAAAATCTGTGGTCGCTTTGTCGAGATTCAGCATAATAAGCGACGGAGATTTCAGGTTCTGCTCGCGGGACCTCTGAGCTCCGCAGCGCCGGGCGGTCAGCGCGCTGTGTGGCCGCCGAGAGAAGCCTGATCTTGGCAGGACTTTTTGAAATGCTCCGCTGGCTCTGACGTCTCCGTAACGGCTAAACATGAGATATATTTAGGTTTTGGAGGATCTAACAAGCACAAAGAGTTTATTATTTATTAAAAGATAACGTTAAGTCAGTTTGACTGAGGGTTAAGATTCAGAACTTCATATTGTAGCGACCCTGGGTCAGGAAAGCTACGAGACATTGTATAGTTATTACCGTTTATTCGTAGCCTACGCCAAACGACAGTGAACACCGCAACACATTCTACTCCACTATAAAGTATTTTACAGTGAATAATTGGGAGTAAATTCATGAGCAAGAACAGTTGATGTGGTGACGTCACAAGACCAGAAAGACCGTCCTGCGTCCTCGAGAGTCTGGACTCCCGAGACCAGACTCCAAAAGAACACGAGTCTGTACTCAGTGTACTTGGAATTGATAAACGGCTGAAGTCAAAAAGCTGTCTCGGCTAACTTCTGCTAACGGTTAGCTGAGCGAGCCAACTTCAGCATCATTTGCCCGGCAGAAGTAGTTGAGCATAACACACCAGGTGCATCACACTCTAGTGACCAATCATGCTTCAGACAGAGGTTCGGACCGCCCCAGCTCATTTGAATATACGGACACGTAAATGTCATGCATAAATAAATGAAGAAATACGTGTGGACACATAAATAAATGAAAAAATACAGAAATGTAGAAATAGATTTATTTAATGATGTCTTGTTTAGGTATAACTTATATTGATTTATTCCTGTATTAATTAATTAATTTATACATTTATTTAAGCATTTATTTATTTATTCTTGTATTTATGAATTTATTTATACATTTATTTAAGCATTTATTTATTTATTCTTGTATTTATTAATTAATTTATACATTTATTTAAGCATTTAATTATTAATCCTATATTCATGCATTTATTTATTTATTTATACTTAAGTCATTTTAAGTCCTCCATATCTTGCAGCTGGTTTGAGGAGACAATTTGGACAAAAATTACAATGATGTCATTGCACAAACAAAGGGTAAAACGACACACCTGTATTTTTTTATATTGTATTTATAGCCTATATATCCCCAGGCTGACAGCATAACAACTTTTATGGCACTGCTCCTTGCTGCACGGCACATACCATAACAGCACATGCCCTTTATGATTCAAGATTCAAGATGTTTTATTTGTCACATACACACACAGGGTGTGCAGTGAAATGAAAGTGGCAATGCTCAGCAGGAATGTGCAAGGGCAACAAGTACACACTATTTACAATAAAAAACAACACAATATTTACAGTAAGTGTGTGTGTGTGTGTGTGTGTGTGTGTGTGTGTGTGTGTGTGCCTAAGAGGGGCAGTTGTGTGGGTCTATGTGGGGGTCCTGGTGAGGTCGGAGTTCACAGTCCTGATGGCCTGAGGAAAGAAACTCCGTCTCAGTCTCTCTGTTCTTGCAGCGTGACTACGGAGGCGCCTGCCTGACCGCAGCAGCTGAAACAGTCTGTTGTTGGGGTGGTGAGGATCCTTCATGATCCTGCCGGCTCTGGTTCTGCACCTCCTGGTGTACAAGTCCTGCAGGGTGGGGAGTGTAGTTCCAATAGTGCGTTCACTATACACAAACCGGTATGGAGTCATATTTCCTCTCCAATTTAATTCGAGAGCCATTTTGTTCTGTGATCTTCCATTTGAAAAAGTTGATGCTGTTTTTGTAATTTCCCCATTCATTTATTATGAGATGGAACAGCCACTGATAGTTTGAGTCAAAAAGACAATTCAGTCTTCATTAAGAAACCTGAAAGGTCTTTTACCAAATCAAACCAAAGTTTGTATTCTCATTATGTCACATTCGTATTATTCATATGGACTTCACAAGTGAAGTGTGAACTATATAAAACAGTGTTTGGTTTAGTCTCTTTATAATATCTCTTTTTAAAACGAATAAATTAGATACTACTGTTATAACAAGTGCAGAATGAAACCTGTTTGTGTCACACTTAAGCCCGTGAAGGTCAGGAGGAGCTCAGAGGTGCACAGTGTTATTCTCCGGTTGTTTTGTTCAGCTTTGTTGCTGGTAATAATTGTCCAACAACAAGAAAAAAAACAGCCATTACGCGCACGACGGCGAGCACGTGTCCCCACGTCACGGACAACACCCCCGTCCCGCCCACTGACGTCAGTCCTGAGCAGTTCCTCAGGTCACCCGCCGCTCCACCGAGCCGGTAGAGACACGGCAGCACACGGGGATCACACAGCCGCGGCTCCTTTGCTTCCCTCCGACCCGACGAGATTTTTTTTACAAGCGACATAACACGAGTATGTTGGCGGTGTGAAGACGAACAGGATGCCGCAGAACAACACTCTACTGAATCTCTTTGCAGGGGGGTAAGTGCTCACCTTACTGCTTCGCACCGGATTACGGCTCGACTGTCTTTAATCACTCCACGGTTCAGCGGTAACGCGACCTTGGGGTACGCGGGGTTTGTTGCACGAGTCACCCAGAAATGACTCGTGAATCTGACGCAAGTTGCGCGTGAGAGAGGCCAGCTAACGGGGAGCCGAGCTAGCTCGTGTTAGCTTAGCTCGAGCTGCGGCATTTAACACCGGTGACATCAGTTTGTTCCCCTGTGTTCTTCTTTGTGGGGCAAATGGACGAGACGGGATACTAACTCACTCGCGTGAACTTCTAGATACGAACCTGTTATTAAATAACGATGTCGTCGCGGACAAAGAGCCTCTCGCACTCATATTTAAGTCCCTTCATCAGTAGCCGACCGATGCATCTTGCGGAAGTGTGCTAACAGCCGGCGGCTAGCAGCGTCCCGCTGTCGTGGTTCTGCTCTGGAAGGTGGTGTTCGTGCAGCGAGCAACACGGTCATGGCAGACGTCGTTACACCGCTGTGTGGAATGCAAGCAGGCGAGTCTGCTGCCTCCGTCACATTGGGGCCTGGCGAGCTCGCTGGCTTCCACATGACGTTAAAGTCTCATTCAAACTGCGCTGACTTTTTAAAGTGACGCCATTTTACCCTTAAAAGTGTTGCGATGAGCCTTCAGGTTAACGAGCTGCGCACATGGAGGCGGTTTAACTTGAGACTTATGATGATCAGACGAAGACGTGGACCGCTCGGTTGAGCTGCATCCGCCAGAATCTCCTCCGACTCTTTGAACGTGTCGGACCGTCTGAGGGGGAATGTGTGTTTACCTTTCGAGGTGACGATGACTCTGGAGCTCGGATGACGTACTAACAACAATACTTAATGCCATTTTACTAACGCACTGGTCATTTCCACTGGGCACACTCTTGCGACCTGTTCCCGCTGGAGTTCTTAATTTTGTTGTTTCGCAGGTCACGGCCGCAACAACTCGACAACAACGCAATGTGTCATCATGGTTACGTGTTTGTTTGTCACGTTAGGTTGTGCAACATGGATCAGTGTATAACTCTGACTGTGTAATTAAATGACAAAACCCTCGGATATGGGTAAACGGGTGACTCCGCGAAAGACCTGACCTACCGTAATTGCATCATATTTAGATGAAGTTCATAGACATAGTTGATAAAGGACGTACCTATTTAACAGCAAATTACTAGATTCATGCAATGTGAATTGCAGGAATGGGGTTTTAAAAACGGTCCAAGTGCAATTCGTATGTCTGAGCCATTAAACCCTCAGTGCCAGATGTGTTCACTTTTATTGCAGAACCAGAGGCCAGTCTTTGACCATAATTGTTCATCGCACTTGGTCATAGCTCCTCAGCTGTTTTGTGATGGAAGAACGCTCTGCTAAAATAAAAGACCCACTATAAAACCTAAACACTCAAAAGTCTAAAATCTTCACTTGTATGTATTCTCGATTTTCAGATGTAGTGGTACGGTGGGAGCCATCGTCACCTGCCCCCTGGAAGTGTTGAAAACACGGTTGCAGTCTTCTGGCCTCGCCCTTCGACCCATCTTCCAGGTCCAGCTGGGCAGCTTAAGCGGAACTGGAGTTATTCGACCGAGTACAGTAACTCCAGGGCTGCTTCAGGTCTTACGGTAAGATGTTTAAAAAAAAATAAGTTTGCTGTTCCTTGGGATAATTAGCTTTTTCTGACTGAACCGAAGCACACACGGGTGTTTCTCTTTAGTGTGATTTCCCTGAAGGAACTGTTTTCTGTTGGACGCTTGTCAAAGTGACGTCCTGATGAGTTATGCCCTGCGAAGACCTGAATGTATAGGCATAACTCATGTTATTGTAATATATATATATATTTCTATGTATATGTAATTATTTTGAATAGCTGTATGAAGTGCTGTGATGATTTAGTCCATGGAATTACTTTGCTTTCTTCTGCTGTCGTGGTCTTAAAATTCAGTCCTCAATTTCTACATTAAGTGAGGTTTTGGTATTTGGTGTCTTTAACCAGCTCTTTGGGGCAACCCGAAACAGTGTCCTGTCGTGAATGTTTTTTTGTGGTGTCTATGAAAGCAGCCTATTTGTGACTCAGGTTGGGAAGAAACTAGAAGCGGTATTTGCGTGCCAAGACGAGGGGGAGGTTTTATCCAGGGTGCTTAGTCTGTATCATATTACACTTAAAGGACTGGGGCCACCAACTGAAACAGCCTGGACTGTTCAGCTGTTGCTTTTAGCTGTTTAAGTTGTGTATCAAAATACATATTTTTATATATATATATTAGGGCTGTCAATCGATTTAAAAAAATTAACTAATTAATCGCACATTTTGAAATTCATTTATTGCGATTAAAAGTTTTTTTTCTTTCTTCTTTTTAAAGACAAAACAGATTTTTTTTCTTCTAAAAACGGAAACAGTGTCAAATCGCACTGCCGCGGCTTGACACTCAGGAGTGAAAAAACTTCAACGAACACCGGAAGTAAACAAAGTTGCGTTAAAATATTTTAGTGCGTTAATGCGGCCAAATTAATCGCATAGATTAACGCGTTAACGCTGACAGCCCTAATATATATATATAAAAATATGCATTTCAAAATACTTTTTTTGTATATATTCAACAACAAAAAAGTCTTTATTTATATATATATATACAACTAATTCACAATTTATTGTAAATTGGGATTGTTTGCTATTGTTTCCAACTTGCAACACTATTATTTTAGGCTGTGAGGGAATTGCACATGTAGGCTTATATTTATGCAACATTATTTCTGGACATGAAACTCCTTCTCAGTCATTGAAACCTCAATAGTGACCACTGCATTATTCTGTGTCTAAAGTACCTGTTGTTGGAGAGGAGGTGTCAGCAAGAGAGGTGGAATGCATGAACACTGCTTGACGGATGAAGTTTGCTTTACGAATGCCAACACAAATTGCATGTTACCCTCCCCCCCTTTGCGCAGCCCCAGACAGACGTGACTGTCATCGGGCCAATGAAGTTCACCCTCTACAAAAAGTTTTTTTTAAACCTTGAGGGGGCGTGGCTGACGCTAGTGCAGAGTGGACTGTGTTTCATGAATAAACTTTGTCAAACCAGTTCAAGTGAGCAGGAATTTCCAAACACTTTGCATAAGCTATCGCACTCATTCCCATAAAATAACTGGTGGGGACAGGCCTCCACGGACCTTTTCTGTAACATATGTAGAGACAGTTTGACTTGTATATGAATACAACCTGTATATATGTAATCTCAAATATTTGTGTTTTGACAGTGGCTTCATTTTGTTTCAGGTCAATACTAGAAAAGGAGGGACCAAGATCACTGTTCCGTGGCCTGGGGCCAAATCTTGTTGGTGTGGCTCCCTCAAGGTACAGATACATCAGTGTCTCCACTACACTACATCTCCCCTCCTTTCTCACCCATTGCTGTTTTTATTTAACAATGTCCTGACGATATGGCAATCTCTGTGTGAATGATACCTGCCCATTGGGATGCAGGTAAGTGATGACACCCATTTAAGTGATATGAAAAAACAATAAACCAAACGGAGGCCAAGAAGACCGCAGAATGCTGGTTCCTCTGTAATGTGGCAGGACACTTCAGAGTCTATTAATGCACAGCCGCTAACCAAGGAAAATGAATAAGCAGGAGGCTGTGTTTATATTTTTAACTTTAATGGCTGAAAGCAATAACTGGCTCTATAAACTGGAAGCTGATGTCATGGCTTACCTGACACTGTTCTTTGAGTCAGCTGTTTGTTTTTTGTACGCTACAGTGTCTGTCAACACAAGTCGAATGGACTTGTACCGGAACAAACACAAGACGGATAATGAAGAACAAATAAGCTACTATGTTTAGGTAAACTGTTTAACTCTGCGACGCTAACATATTATACATAGTACTGACGATGGCGGCTGCCTTCAAAGTTCAGTATTATGTTATCATGTAAAGTTTCAATTCCACCTTTTTATTTTATTTTTTGTGACAACAAATAGTCGAGACCTTGGTACGTTGCCTCGTGGTTCATAATTTTTAATTAACCGATGAACAGTCCCCATACATTTGCCATTAATGTTGATTTAGACTTTGAGACTCTGTTCAGCTGAAGCGGTTCATAGGTTACGTATGCTTTTCCTGTGGTTAATGAGTAGCCGCAGCAAGGGCCCAGTGAACCCTCGAATTCAGACCGGCTCACATTCAGGGCTGCCCTGTGGGCATCTGTGGTGCCCAGTGCTTATTCAGCCCATTCTGGTGCAGTGGCAGTTTGTTCCAGAAGCCAAGTAGAGGGAACAGACATTGGGAAACCGACTGCTCTGGATGCACTCTGCCAAAGGCCAACGACAAGTCCAAATGGAATATTTTGCAGAATTGCCAAGTTGTTTATAAAACCCAAACTCGCATTTTAAAATGCATTCATCTAATGACCTCAAAAAGATGTTCTAATCGTTATCGCTGCTTCTGTGTAGAGTTCTCACCCGTTTGTTCTCTGTGTTTCAGAGCCATTTACTTTACCGCATACTCAAAATCTAAAGAGACGCTCAATGGGGTGTTTGTCCCGAATAGTGGAGTGGTGCACATGTCCTCTGCTGGTCTTGCAGGTGAGCAGTCTGCTGTAAAATGTATGCAATCCAGGGTCCTGCACAAATGTTTTTGCTTATGCTTTGTCTACCTTATGAATGACATAACGGAATGCTTGCACATCATTATTGAATATTTAAAAAAACATAGTAGACTTCAAAAGGTCAACAAGGTCGTTACAAGCCAAGTATATCTCACTTCAGTATTTTGTGTACAGATGTTAAAGCTGTTACTCTGTGCATTCATCTATTCTTCCAACTTGTGTTTTGAGTTACACCGAGGGGATGAAGTTAATATTAGTTTGAACTGCATTGTAGAACTGAATGTGCTTCTTTACCCCCCTGTTCTCAGCTTTCATAACAAACTCTCTGATGAACCCCATCTGGATGGTTAAGACCAGAATGCAGCTGGAGAAAAGGTGCGTACACCGAATTTCACCCATCATGTTTGTACTTGTTTTTTAACTCCAGTATTCTGGGTTCGAGCTGTGTCCAACAATCCAACTTATTTTAGGGACTTTGAAGGTGGCAAGCTACTCCATATAATTTGACCTTTGGCAGAAACCTTTAACGGACTTCCACGATGCTGACCTCGTGAGACTGAGCGTGTGACCCGCTCCATAAATACACAGCACTGACGCACTGACCTGCGTGCAGAAGAAGAGTCTATATTTACATTGCAGAGTGCAGGGCAGTAGTATCATGTGAGAACTCGGGAACATATCTGGTCACTCTGTCTGGAGAAAACACCTGTCCTGCTGTAAAAAATACCAAATTCAGTTTCAACTATACTAGACACTCATTGAACTCGATAAGAGAACTTTAGGGTTTTGCAAACTTGCTCAAAGGGCTGAAAGTTGATGAATTACTTTGACAGTAAACGGAAAGAAAAGACGAGCAGTAATGTTAAAATAGCTGTTGGTTTCAACACCCCACCAAATACGATTTTGGCACTAATGAGGCCGACTGGTTTGACTCTTTAGAGCCCGAGGAGAGAAGAAGATGAATGCGCTGCAGTGTGCCCGGTATGTTTACAACACGGAAGGAATTCGGGGCTTCTACCGAGGCCTGACTGCATCGTATGCTGGCATCTCGGAGACCATGATCTGCTTCCTCATCTACGAGACACTGAAGAAACACCTCGCCGAGAGCCAATTCGCCTCCTCAAATGGTGAAAAGGAGAAAGGAGCATCAGACTTCCTGGGTCTGATGATGGCAGCTGCTTTTTCAAAGGGTTGTGCATCCTGCATAGCCTATCCACACGGTAAACTACAACATCCATTGTTGGTCTTTTGCAACACAAGTATTTGTTCTGATGACTAATCGTTTTTGTTGTTGTGTCTCTACAGAGGTAATTCGGACAAGGCTGCGTGAGGAAGGCAGCAAGTACAAGTATTTCTTCCAGACAGGGAGGTTGATAGCGGTGGAGGAAGGCTATGCAGCTTTTTATAGAGGACTCATTCCACAGCTAATTAGACAGATCCCTAACACGGCCATCGTCCTCTCCACGTATGAACTCATTATCTATCTTCTTGGAGAATCAAAGTGAAAGAAATGCTGGAAAGTTGGGATCCTGACAAACGATGGATTTCACACAGAACCCAAAAGACGCTGGGCAAAAGACTTTTGAAAAAGAAGTACCTACATTTAGTTTAATGTGGTGCTACAGAGACTTTTATGATGGAACTGAAGCAGGTTGTACTGTTATCCAAAGAGCTAAACATATTTTATTGTAAGCTTGTTGTTATGAGTTTCTCAAAACAAGTCGTGGTACTTAAATTGA
This sequence comes from Pseudoliparis swirei, assembly GCF_029220125.1. Taxonomy (NCBI): domain Eukaryota; kingdom Metazoa; phylum Chordata; class Actinopteri; order Perciformes; family Liparidae; genus Pseudoliparis; species Pseudoliparis swirei. The sequence continues at coordinate 12,146,052 of NC_079396.1, forward strand.
AACTCCAAACCTGTGAAAAAAGGTCATCTTTGCAGAGGACTAGTGTTAAGTTAACTAAATTATTGTATATTTTGTTCTTTTTTGACATTGTTTGTTCCCTTTTACCAGTGGTAAATGTACCAACACACATGATTGCGCAGGTTGACTCTTTTGGTAATTCAGATGAAGTGCTAGTATTAGTGCTGTTCCTTGAACTGTATCACCGCAAACCACTTTGGGTTTTTTGTTTCACAAATTCACTGGTTTTGAAGTTGGATTTACAGATAAATGTATCATATTTTTCCTTAATATATATATATTATCTGTCTATCCAATTATATGCAGGCTTATCTGTATGTTTTCTTTGTGGGGAAAAAGATAGTCACCTTTTACATAATATAATGAAAACTTGAATGCCTATTTGACCAATGGCTCAATAAAATGCATCAAGAAACTATATTTTGGTGATTCACCCAAATACTGACGGAATTCTGTTCATACTAAAATCTGCCATTACTGTGATTAAGGGGAAGAGCAGATGTAAAGATGCAGCATCAGGATATTTAAGGGACTTGTTGGTTTTGTTTGGAAGTCCAAATATTCCATTGACTTTATTTTATTAAGAATTTCAGTTTGAATGCTCAAATAAATTGGGAGGAAATAATGTGTCTCTAAAGGTGCGTTCACACCAACGTGGCTTAAGGATTTCATCCCGCAGTAATGCCGCGAATACGGTCACATATCTGGAAATGTGTCTTCCACATATGCCTAAAAAGATATTCACCCCCTTTTTACATTTTTGTACTATTTTTTCAACATTGAATCACAGTAGAGCTATTCTTTTATATTCGTAAGCAACAGAAAAGAAACATTATTTGATGCCACGGTGAATAAAATGAAGTACAAATTTAAATTGGATGCAGAAGTGTTCCCCTGAAAGTTGGTGTTTAATTCTAAAGACATCTTTGGTAGCAATTACAGACTTGATTCAGAGTGAAAGGCTTTATTATTTTTACACTGACAATTTGGCCCCAATATTTTTTTTTAACCTGACAATGGCCTGTAAAGTTGCAAAGGGACCACAGGTAAACACTTTTCCAGTCCTGCCACAAATTCCAGATGGGATTAAGGCCTAGACTGAGATTCGGTCATTTCGCTTTGCGGCCTCCGGGAAATACATCTTCCACCTAAGTAGCAGCTCTCTTTCAGACTGAAGCAGGTTTTCAGGATATACTATTTTCCACTATTAAACTTCACCCACTGCCTTCCTTCGGGCCAGAGCTGGCCTCAGAGGAAGTGGCTCTGTTCTGGATGACATGTGGCTGATCATGGATTCAAATGAGGTACTGAAAATGCAAACTCACTTGGTTACAAAACAAAAAAAGGAAAAGAAAAAACACCCTGCCCCGTAGGAAAGGTGAGTCATCCCTGACCGGAAAATGTGAAATTAAATCAAATGTAATTGAGCATTTTACTTGTTGAGGATTTAAGATCTCAGACATATAAGCACATGGCTAATGTTTGGTTGAGTCATCCACATGGTCCTTTCCATCTGGTAAGAACATGGCTCATGATGGGAGGAAGTGGGAGCGTTGCAGCAGAATAATTGTGTTCTCGATAATTATTTGAATGGTGTGGTTATCTGTGTCGACAATAGGGAAGGAGGAACTAGTCACCCTTTCCCGGTTGTTCTTCCCACGCTCTGAAATGTTTAGCCAACAACATGAAACGGGTTTTGAAAAATCCTTTGTACTGTTCTTTGATTTCCTCATACATAAAGGTTACCAAATGTTATTACAACACTGTATTTTTAATATAACATTCCATTTTTCCATGACACACCTTGGTACAGGAAAAGTAGGCGAATCAAGCAGAGTTTTTGTTGTACTGTAACTGTGATCAAGCCTTTGTGTTCTTGATACAGATAACATAAACAGTTAATGCTAAACAGACCTAAAGTAAGTATTAACGGAACAAGTCATTGTCGAATTCATTATTTTACAAAAGACAACTGGATTTTATTGAGTGCAAAAGCCTCAACTGAGTTTAAGATTGGATTAAAAAAAACGAAAGGATTGGTTTTTTTTTAATCATCACACGCAATGCATTTCAGGAAAAAGCCTTCCACTTGGTGTTGAAATAAAATAGTCAGTCAAAGACGGCCTGTCCATTTCACATTATAAATATATAAATATAATTATGACTTCGTAAAATTACATTTCAAAGAGAGAATGTAAAGGTTATACACGTATACTCAGATTGTACAATGCAGCAGTGTCCCTTTACTTCATGTAAGCCGAGTTGGATATAGCCAGCAGTGTTGCCAGGTCCGCGGTTTTCCCGCGGAATTGGGCTACTTTTGAAGTGTTGCCGCGGGTTGAATTTTGTGTCCGCTGGTTCGGGTAGACCTATTTTGCATGCAAATTACATGAATATCTTAAAATAAACTGACTCCAGATCAGCACGTACACACATGGACATGGGACACGCCCACATACACACACTTTAAAAGCAGTGTATATGGTTTGGCACGGGCATATTTTGAGTTCTGATATTGGGCTGGTTTTTGGGCTGGTTTTGTTACACAGACCTGGCAACCCTGAATTCTGAACATATGCTGCGTTCAAAGACAGCAGCGACTCTCCCAGGAGCAGCCAGGGGCCGGAGCAGCGCTGCGGCTGTGGTGACCTCTGTCTGCCGCAGGGAGAACTCTGCTCCGCCGCGGAACCCCCACCGGCCGCTGATAGGATGGCGGCCTAACGGTGAGTGCTTGTACTTCCACAACGTTATCCTGACGGCTTAACAGTGACAGCCAGCCGGACTCGGCAGCAGCCTCACTTTACTCTGGGGACAAGAATAGACTGTTTACCGCTGAGTTAGTATCGATCAGTTATCGATAAAGTCTTTGGAGTCAGGTGGTGTCAGTTACGGAGCCGTTAGCTGTTAGCCAGCTGCTAGCTGAATGTTCGTTAGTTCGACTTGTTGACACGAGCTAGCTGACGTTGTTGTTCTCACCAGCTCTCTACGGCTGTCTGCACCCTCGTCACCACGACAACGGGCATCCGTAGCACTGATGGCAGGGTGAGGGGAGCCATGCTGACGTTCCTCCATATCCCTTTAACAGGTAACAGCAGGCTAGGTAGCGGCGCGGGAAGCGTGTTCGTCAGCTCGCGCTGAAGCGGGACCAGCTGACGTGCTTCTGCAACAGGATCACCTCGCTGGAGTTAGCACAATGCCTTTAGTTAACGCGAGTTAGTTAATTACACTGTAAAGGAAACGCGTGCTTCTCGTATTTATGACTTGAAATTGTAATCGTATACATGTAAGGAGTCATCCGTTTCTCGTAGCTCGTGAACTCGCTGGTTAACATCGTGTCATGTGACTATCTCATACATGTCATACATGTTGCTCATGAACATGTATTAGCTTCGTGTGTTAGACACACGAATCATTTGATTTGGCGGCTGGTGTGTACACATGAGACAGACAAACAAAACAACAACAATCAACAGTCAACATATAAGATACATCAAATCAATCTGTTCATGAGGGTTAGTGGGGGTTGTTACAAAGCTGTGGCTATCTTGGAGACCTAGTTCGTGGTGCTGTTACTTTTTTGTCTTTTGTTGAGGGGTGTTATTACATTTAGTTCATGCCATAGATAAATAGTGGAAGATATATAAAGTTTTATAAAAATCTCAAACCACAGCCTTTCAAAATGACTATAAAGTTGAATCGACACTTCTCAAAAGGGAGCGTTCGATGCAGCACGATTGTATTGGATCATATTAGTTTGTGTAATGTTAGGTGTAATTAATACATTAGCGACTGAAATTAGTCGTTGCCGTCATATTTAATGGATTTTAATCTTTATTTGTTTGTTTTATTTCCTCACAGGCCTGTTGGGTGTTCTGTGGGATGGAGTTGCTGCTTTTGGTATGCGGGGGATTGATAAACCTGCTGATTACATAGCTGCTCCCATATTTTCTTCCTCTAAGTGATTTCTCTTTGATCCACAGGTGGGGTCAGACTAGTGGATGGGGAGAACAAGTGTTCTGGCAGAGTTGAGGTACTCCGCCATGACCAGTGGGGGACTGTGTGCGACCACGGCTGGGACCTCCGGGAGGCTGATGTGGTGTGTCTGGAGCTGGGCTGTGGCCTCGCAGAATTGGCCCTTCATGGTGCCGTGTTTGGTGAAGGCCGCGGAGAGATCTGGCTGCGACATGTCCAGTGCTCCGGACATGAGTCCGGTTTGACGCGCTGCGCTGTTGTCCTTCACAGTAATGCCTACTGCACCCACGAGAAAGATGCCGGGGTGAAATGCTCAGGTGACAGCCGACTCCGTTGACGCATTTTATCCACCGAGGAGGAGTGTGAGATGGTTGAGTGATTTCTGCTGGGTAGATTCATAGAGGATACTCTGGTCAGTGACCAGTTAGACATGCATGCATTCAAATTCATACTGCAAACAATTTTCAGTAAATCTTAAATCTTTTGCTGTTCCCAAACTCAGCCGAATCCCACTCTGCCTTCAAAAATCACTTGAGGGCCTATCTTGTCTGCGATAACTCACTACCCGCATTTACATTTCAGAATTTCACAATCTAATCTAACGTTTTGTGATGTGTCTTTACTCACAGGCACCCTCTTAATGCCCACCCTCACCCTGCTGTCACCTCACACCGTCTTCTCTCCTGGCGAGGCTGTTCGCTTCGCCTGCAATGTTTTGCTGGGTCACCACCTCAGTGATTTCCACCTGTACAAGCATGGAGTGTCGACGCCGCTGGTCACACAGAGGGCGGACCAGACCCAGACCAAAGTGGAGCTGACCCTCTCCGACATCGAGACTTTCCACCAGGGCAGCTACAGTTGCCAGTACAGGATCATGGGCGGCTTCCCTTCTCAGCTACTGAGCTCCCCACCGAGCAACTCAATAAACATCACTGTTGGTGAGCCATAACCAGTAAACCACATCATCTCATGTGTTATAACTCTATTGAACCAGTGCCCGTTCCCATAGCACAGTGCTTTGTTCTGCATCTATATTATGTGTTTCATTCTATACCCAACTCAACCTAAGAGGTGTTTTTATTTATAATTCTCTAAAGTTCCTTGGATTTCTGTTTATTAAAATTCTTTACTTGCACGTAATATACATCACGTGTCACCAAATACTAATCTCAAGCACAATAGTTTTCGTTTTACTAACTATTTGCTCAGGAAGCCTGCGAGATGCTACTGAGAGCTCCAAGTGGACTGTTTGACATTCGGTTATTGTATCACATTTGTAATATCACGGCTACTCTGAACCGTCAGCCTTTGTCTGTTTGTGTGACTCACAGATTTTTGCGAATAAATAATTATCACAACGCGACCGAAAAGGCCGTTTTATTTCAGAGAATTTGTAAAGTTGGACGGAAAAATGAATTTTAACTAATTTGAGTCTTTCAAGATTATTTCTCTGTCCTGATTAAACATCTGTATTACTCTGAATAACCACTTGAAATCCTTTTTGCATGATCTCAGTGGAACTCCTGACTCCCCAACACTGGTACAACACGTCCACTGAGGCCCCGGCTGGTTCCGTCATTAAAGGCCACAACTTTAGCATCACCTGCTCCACCCGGCAGCAGTACCCCGGAGGCTCCTTCCAGCTGCGTCTGATCCGCTCCAATGGCACCGTGCGCCAGTCCCTGCCCGCCCTCACCCCCTACGTCACTTTCACCTTTCCCAACGCCCAGAGCTCCAACGAGGGATACTACTACTGCCTGTATCGGGTCCAGCTGGGTGGGCGCACCTTTGTCTCCAGAGAAAGCCAGCCCTTGCCTATCGCCATCAGAGGTGACACTGATAATAGTATAGTGACAGATTAAAGATCAGTAACATAGGTACTTTAAATAAATAAATATTTTGTGTTTTCTTGTTTTTCGACTACTTGAATCACGTAGCTGCAGCAGAAGATGAAATCCCAGGCATTTAAAAACCCATCCTGTATGTAACTTCTCTTCCTCCCATCTTCAGACCCAGATCCATTACTGAGTCCAATGGTGATCAGCTGGCTTGTGTCCGGCCTGACATTTGTTGTGGCCGTCGTCGTGATAATCATTGTGGCCAAGGTGCTGTGTACCAAGGAGAAGAAGCCCACTGAACTGGAGCGAGAGACCAGAACCTGTAAGTTCCTTTGGACCGAGAAGGGGTTTCTCTCGATAACGTCCTGCACGTCTGCTCAGACTAATCGATGTGTTTCTGCCTCCAGGTGTGGATAACACTTATGTTGCCTTATCAATTAACAAGCTATGACGGGCTATGCAGGCCACCATATCACTGAAGGTATTGACGGTCTTGATGTTTACACATTGGGTTCTTGGAAGTTTTCATGTTTTACAACAAATCAAAGGGGATTTAATTTTATATTTATTGTGCCATCCTATCCCTATAGTGCTATTTTATCTTCATTGTGGGAGTATTCCAACTTGTATTGTGGTACAGGTTTATTAATGCAACAATTGAACTGAAACCCCTTGACCACACATAGGTGAGGTCCATTTAAAAAAATCAATCCGCACCAGAAATATTTCAAGAGTGACCTATTTAGCGGTTGAAAGTCAAAACATATTTCTTGGGTAATTATTTAGATGACTTGGTCGTCTGTTTTCCTTTAACAAAGGATTGTCAAAAATCCACATGAAATCTACTGTGATTGCTTCAATGAAAACTTGCAAGAATACTTCATAGGCACTGTTATATTTGATTAGTCATTGTTTGGATGTATTAACTGTGCCAAACATTAAAGTGCAGCATTTTGTTTCATCCTTGAAGCAGAGGACAGTCGAGGGGCTCGCAGTGGATTCAGTTGGCAGGAGACGAGACACAGAACAGCTCAGTGTGCCATCATCTCCTTCCTGAAGGAGGCCCCACCTGGATCCGGCAGTTATTATTGGATTAATATAGACCGACATAACACTAAACTTCAGGACAGTGATACTGCAGGGAAATAATGGGTGTGATTGCTTTAGTGCCTTCTGTTCTGATGAGATGTGAACTACAAGCCACAGAAGACTGTTTGTGTAGATTATTTCCAGTTCAACGTCTGTCGGGGTTTCAGCTAGACTTCAGCTTCGGCTCCTGCCATGACACCAGATTTATGGAGTGGAAAACTGCAACGAAAAGTTAAACTGGGGGAAACGGGATGCAGATCCTTCCGGTCTATTTTAATGAGATTTAGTATCTTTTACCAAGTAACAAGTAACACTAAAGACGGGCTCAACTATCTTATTAGGTACTCGCTTCTCCAGATCAATGATCCTTAAAGGATTAGAACATGTTTTTTGTATTTTAAGTCTCACCCATCTTATGTCATTTTCAATATGTAGATCACTGCACTTTAAGTTAATAGCTGTAGTTGATTAAAACGTGTTGTTGGAACTTCTGGCTTCAATGAGTTTTGTTTGACAATCTACAAATGTTTCTCCGTGAACTGTCGGATGATCAGCTTGAACTACATAAGAGGAAACATCTTTTAACGTGATGCATAATATGATTCATTTATTTCTATATCCTCAATTGCATAAACATTAATTGTTGCTTTTGAATAAATTACTAGGCACTTAAAATGTTTACATATGGAAACTCTTTTAATTGTTTCAATGATGTAATAGTAATACAAAACACATCACATTACATCACACTACTGAATGTAAAGGTTGGATAATATAAATGTGTAATATCTACTTGAACAAAGCACAAACATGTCATTACAGCTGTATAAACAATTACATTTCATATTTTTACCCAAGATAAAATGTTTTAAAAAACAATTAAAATCCAATTATTCCTACAAAACCATTTAGGCACTTGTATTGAAGCTGGTCTGAACTGTACTTTTTAATAATTATTTGAGATATCTGACAAATGGAAGCATTGTTGTACTTTTGAAACAGATTGATTAATGCACTAAGCTGTTGGAATGTGTATGTATATATATATATATATATATATATAAAAAAAGTGTATTACTATTTGGTCAAATGACACTTTTCCAGATGGAATACCAAATTAAAACAATGGCCGATGAAGTCAGAGATTTGTCCAATTCTGATGTGAAGTTCTGATATTGCCCGTCAGGATGTGGATTAAAAAGTGTGATCTTCTCATGCAGATGGATTAATTGTGAATTGCTGATACTTATATCAAATTTAATTGACTGAGGCTAACATTAAAATGCGGTTGACCGGCATTTAGTCTCTTATGTGGAAAAGAAACCTCAGTCAACATAAAAAAGTCTCTTTCTAAATATCAGACCTATTATTACAATTATCCACTGACCTCAAATTGAGATTGAGATCTGTAAATGTTTTGTCATTTCTTGATGTATTTAGCCCTGAAAGAAGATCACCCGTGGGTGCACCCTGACGATCATCTCAAAAACTTCAACAGATCACACTGGAACTATCCAGGCAAGAGGAAGAAAGCTTCTCTGTAATTCTAAGCGATATGTTCTTTTAGAGTGGCATCCTCATCTTTTCTAGTCGTGGTCATATAGTAATGCTGGTTGGCAATTGTACCCATAAACATAAGCAAGCAAGTAAACTGCCACTATAAAGCATAAACATATTGCATAAAGCCCAATCTCAGCAATGTCTAAAATAAAGGCTTTAACCAAAATACATTCAAATGCACAATTATGTATAATATCTCCATGAAATGAGCATGAATATATAAAATCATTCTAATCCTTTGAGGGATTTGTTTGTCTCCATACTTGAAAAAACTAAGTAGAGGAAGACTGCCACAGCCAGGAAGAACACAAACTGAACCCAGAGTGGGACGAGGCGAGACGACTTCGGTGCCTTCGGAGCGTCTGGAGAATCCATGGGCGTCGAGTTCACGAAGGAGTTTCTCAAAGTCGACGGCGTGTCGTACATGCGAGGCCTGAAAGGAGATGACGCTTGAGTCCATTAAAAGTAGTGCTGCGTCTGTTGTCACGGTTACAGCAATGTTGGGTGAAGTAACAATGAAGAGACTAAATGTTTTATCACCTCAAATCGTAATTGAACATCATGTCGATGCGGCCCTTTGCGGGACAATCCACATCGCTTTGACACAACTTTAAACGGCAAGACGGAAATTGCACATTTTACGGGCTCTGGACTTTTAGTTGGACCAAATAAGAAGTTGTGACCTCGGGCTTGAGGAAACATGTGCTGGGCTTTTCTCCTCTATTTTATAGACGAATCAAAGTGTGGAAAGAAGTATTCAGATCCTTTACTTAATTAAATGTGCAGTATATACAAGATTGTGAGCATTTCTATTGCTTTTTAACGTCTCTCCGCTAATGGCGCTGACAGCGCAAACAGCGCAAGTGTTTCCCCGAGGGGGAACCGGGTGGTGGGTGCTCTCTATCACAACGCCACCAGGCGGGATGGCGTCATCAGCTGTAACCGCTGTGCGAGAGCAGTGCTGCGAGCGACAATAGGGCACAAACATGCACAAGTACCACGAGCAGCCAGCCGGGCGAGGCCGGACAACAAAGAGAAGCTCAGATTACAACACGCTGAGCGAGAGAGACTTCATCAGGGAGACGTGACGCCGCTATATCTGTACATAAATAATAGTAGTTTGCTTTTATGTCATGGTCTGAATCACGTATGTTGCACCTTTTTAAAAGTAAGTAATAATTTGTGATGGTAGACTCGACTATAGCATTGCTTATGTTACAAAGGTAGAGCAAGAATTGCAGAGAGAATTGGTTGATGTCTAAATGCCGATGTAAGCAGAAGTGACTTGGAGGACCACCGGGCCCGAGGACACGACGGCGGAGCCAACAGAGATGAGAACACATCGCAATGTGCCCGAGAGAGAGAGCTGTTTTCTATGATTCTGCCACACCAACTTGTGTTAAGACACTAGTTTAGATATGGTCCAGCCCTACATTGTCTTCTCATAATTTGTTGTTGCATTTCTTTAAAAAGGGGCGTAACTTTCAGGTGTGAATACATGAGCATGAGGCCTTTTCAAATGTTGAATCCTGTGTCACGGTCTGTCCCGAGAAGCTGTGGCATAATAAATAAACGGACAAAGATAACTTTGATTTCAGAGACTTCATTCCTCCTTTCTCGATAGACAGAGAAAATCACAAATTCAAGACTAATTTTATACGACAGGTAAAAGTCCCACATTGAACATACCACAGAAGAAAAGGACAGAAACTTACTTGGGAAAATAGACTTACATTTTCAAAAGTAAAGTGAGTGTTGCCATTATAGTTTACATTATTCAATTGTTATTACTGGTGCACTATTGTGTACGTAACATTTTACTGTTGCAGTTCAGGGCTCCAGACTAACTTTTTTTACTAGGAGCACAGTCGCCCCTAACTTAAAATTTTAGGGGCGCAAGCAGAAAATTTAGGGGCGCACACAGGGTTTTTCCTGGGTCAAAATGGGTCTTCGGTGCTCCCCAAAAAAATGTTTGCGGGCTGCCAAGATCTATTCGTGCAGGTCGAGCTATTGAGTGAGTGATCAGCAGCTGGCCGCTCTGTCCATTCACGCACCTCACAGTTGTGTATTGATCAGACAAGAAGACACGCTTATCAACTCCAGTGTTTCCCTACCATTATAACAGGGTGAAATCTCCACCCGCCACTCTGTAATTTTCGTCTACCCCCCCCCCCCCGTCAACAATTCTCGGCTCGCGTGACAGAGCGATGCGCGCCGACATCGAAGTTCTGCCGTGATGCGCGCACACGGGTGAGCACACTCTCACCCCCCCCCTCCCGCACCCATTGATTGAATGCATTCATAGAAAGCAGTTTCTTTTAGGAAACGGAATCAAAAATAAATATTACTATGCAGCACGTTCTCTTTTCAATACCATCTAGGGTTTGATGATGTTATGATTAGAGATGCACCGATCAGGTTTTTGGTGCCGATCACCGATCACTGAAATCAGTATCTGCCGATCACCGATAATACCGACCGAGTCGATTGAAGCATTCTATTTATTGTGTAGCATTATTGCCTAGGACTATGAGGAAATACATATGTAAAGCAACTCAAACATTAAAGAAATTACAGATTTCTTTAAACATTTAGGACTTTTACTTTGAAAAATGTCCTAATTGATACATTAAAAGTGTTTGATTGCTATTGTAGGGGATTTCAGATATGTATGGAACACATCTGCATTATTCATTTCCTGGAACTCTTGGGGAAATCTATATACAGGACTTTTCTTAACATACAAAAGTCTGACATTTTTATAAACTCTTCCTTGGTCCAGTAAAAATGTTTTAATGTTAGCATAATTTAAGCTAAATCTCAGAAATGATCTATAAAGATACATCAGTTCATTGTTTACTTTTATATGTTCGTGTATGATTTGTCGACATCTTATTTTGATAAACGGATGTTGTTTCACGTGGTTCTTTCCGCTAACTTTGCAAAACCGGATGTTGTCACTTAAATCCTTCCGCTAACTTTATCAAAATCCTCGCGCGCTCCCGATCGAATGTGTTTACCGTGAGCGACAGTGTAGAGGGGCTCAGACATGTGAGAGTCGGCTGAGTTGACCCAAAGATTCAACTCGGGGGACGGGGACGCCGCTCGGTGGTGAGGATCCCCTCTGACCTCTCACTCTGCGGCCCTCGCCCTCGTTGTGTCTCCGTTGCGGTGCGCCTCTTTTCACACATTAGCCCCCCCCCCCCCCCCCTCACACACACAGGCCAGCCTTCTGCTTCAGTTTTCGTCTCCTTTCTTCTTCTTCTGGAGTTAATGTCGGTTAGCAAACCAGTCATTCAGGCATTACCGCTAACTATAGTGGGCTGAAGTGTAGAACAAGTTTGTCAGCAACAAAAATATTTAATAACAAAAAAAAGAAATCTGCTAATTTACTGGTCGCGCATGCGCGAGTTGATGAAAAATTTACTCGCACTGTGTCTAATTTTAGGCGCAAAATGCGACCATTTGGTCGCAGTCTGGAGCCCTGCAGTTGGTTGAGGTGGTGCTGATTGTTTATTCTGAAACACTACGTCATATTTTAAATGCTCATACATTTTGTATGTAAAATAATAATAATACATACAATTTCTATAGCGCTTTTCATAGTACTCAAAGACGCTTTGAGTACTATGAAAATCTTTAAAGTAACCAAAGCTGTCTAACAAATGCAGTAAATGGTACGATATTTGCCTGTGAAATGTGATGGGGTAAAAGTATGAAGTAGCATGAAATGGAAATAGTCAAGTACGGTGCTTTAAGTAAAATGAAAAAAAGATGACAAACAAATATGCTAATTTGAACCGAAATAGATTCTGATGACACTATTTGACTTTGTATAAATACACTTACTCATCCACACATTCCTGTCCTCTGTATGCAGGCTTTGACCTTGAGTAGGTTGAGTATTGCCTGTGGAGAGTAACGTAGGACACAACATGTGTGGAAACGATTCAATTAGATTTACTGAAATAGAAGAAAAGCAACAAATGTTTGGAGCTGACGACAGAGGACGTGTCGGAGTACCGACCTGTCTCCTGCTGCTTCACTGCTGACCTGCAACAAGGGAAGCAGTGATAAGAAGTAGTGACCTTTTACAAGTGTTGATATAAACAATGCACACATCCAACTGTCACTGCATTTTATTCACATTACGTTTCATTTATATTTGTATCTCTCGCCCATCCATGGGACACCCCTCCTCAATAAGATTAGAAAACAAATGAGCAGGCAGTCCTATTTCATAGATTTGTGTGATTTTGGTCTGTATAATTATAAGTAGAATTTAATTTACTTAAATTAATGTTGTTGTCAACAAACAAAATATTTGACACAGGGTACCATATACAGTAGATTTACCTGTTAAATTCACCATAAAAGGAAATTTTTACCAAGTCGTCATAACATATTTATTCAGGAGACAAGTAATAATATTAAAACTAAAAACAGCATGGACAGATTTACTTACAGGTGTCCTGTACTCATAGGTGACTTCCTCTGAAATGAAAACACAAACATCAGGATAAATGTCAGCGCAAGTGTGCATTTCTATGACACCATTACCACTTAAGTAGCCCACGCAAGTATAATAATTGCTACCCAAGTGTATTTTGCCACTTTTAATTCAGTTAAGAACTCATCCAGTTAGTGGTGGAGAACACAATAGCACCACCTGTTTCCAGTTGTGCAGGTTTCATGCATCTTTTATAATAAATACTTTATAATTAGTTTGTATCAGTTCAGTTATAATGGCAAACTATTCTAAGGGTAGATTTTTTTTAAAGACCTACATAGTCTTCCTTACTTTTAAAAGGGACACAACAGAGTATTTTCATAAAACATATATAATGCCTTCTGTGGTTCTGAAGGGAGCTTTCTAAAGTCTGAGAAAATAACTCTGATCTTGTTTTTGTCCTTTAATATTTTACTTATCCAATGTTTTGTTGTCATCTTTTTTTCACCGGGTAGGTCCCAACAAGGTTAGAAGGTTACGAGAGTAAAAGTCTAAATATCTTGGTTTATATTGTTTACATTTTTGGAGAACGTATATGTAATATTTTAGAGAAAATGAGTCACACTTGGTTAACTGTGAGTCACACTATGAGGAATGTACAATTATCCATAATTAGACTTCTGGTACATGTGTGGACTTTCTTCATCAACGTAGGGCTAAAGTATTCAAGTGTTAGAAGAAAGAATGACCCTCTTCTCTGTAGTAGGTTTTATCAGATGACGGCTTTGACGGTTTCCCTTTGGCCATGGCTTCTTTCAGCTTCCTCTCGTAGAGACCTCTGGTGGAGTCTGCGAACAAGAACGAGTCGTGAGAGATCCGCGGCGTGGAGAGAGCGAGACGCAGGACCCGAGCAGCGCGACGAGCTCGTCCCCCGCAGGCCTGTGGAGTCAGCTGCCGTGTAAAGAGATTCAAACACGGGCGCAAAACGTGAGCCACTCACCGACCACAGGCCCGTGCTTTATTCCGTATTCATCCAAAAGCTCGCTAATGTCCTCCGCGGATTTACTTCTCAGCGAAGACATGTTTGTAGTTTGATTTGTTCGTTCAGATTTCTGTGAATCTTTGTGGCGCGTTCCTGTTTCGGTTAAGCTGTGAGTTTCTTTTTCCACCAACAGCCCAAACTCTTCACTCCGAGGTGACCAGTGGATGCTCGTTTTGTGACACGGCGGGTGGCAACTATTCTGTGTGGAGTGGAAAGTGGGTTGAGTGAAGAAGAGAGGGTTAAACCCCGCTCCCCGTTGTTGACCCAGGTGATTAAAACATTTGCGCTTTCCTTCAAACGTTACATCGTTTCCGTTTGACACAGTCTTCTTCTATGGTTTTGAGTCTGGATTTTCCCGGGAATATAGCAGCGCCACCAGCTGTCTAAATGTGTTCATATTCACACACTTTAAACTAAAGTAAGTAAGTAAGATAGCTCATGCTTTCATTACCAACAGGGACAACAGTATCACAGTAACTATCACAAAGAAAATGGCATTATGCAGATTTTCCCGTTTGAGAGTATTTCATTCAGATTCATTGACATAGCAAAATTCTGGAAGCCCGTTTCTGCCACTGTGAAAACAAATTATGATTCTGTAAATCACAATGAGATACTATCTCATAATAATGAGATAGTATCTCATTATTTCGACTTATTATCTCATAATAATATCTCATAATAATGAGATATTATTTCATAATTTCGATTTACTATCTCATATGAGATAATAAGTCGAAATAATGAGATACTATCTCATTATTATAAGATCGTATCTCATTATTATGACTTACAGGATCGTAATTTTTTTCTCACAGTGTGGAGACGACCACTTTACACACTGTTGCATAGTTCAAACTATAGCATTGATTTGTAGGTTAATTTCTTTATGCAAAAACTTGTATCTGCAAAGCAAGTATACATATAACTGTCAGATACTTTATAAAAGGGTACAACTTGCCCCTCTGTGATGAGTAAGAGAAGAACCAGATAACTACTCAAGCATTGTGAAAATGGAAAGTACTACGGTAAATGTACTGAGTTCATAGCATTAGATATACATTAGATGTAGGCCTATTTAGCTACATTACCAAAGTACAAAATTACAAATTACAAAAGTAGGAATATGACTTATCTCCAATTCATAAAAACACGTCATTGTAGACAAAGATATATCTTTATTAAGCACACATTTGTGTTCGTGTTTAACACTTTACATAGCCTTTTTACAAGACATTCTTGTCATTTTGGATGTGTCTTTCTTTAGCCGTGAGCTTGTAAACACATTTACATTCCCACAAATTAGGGTTTGACCTAAAAGAACGACACATGGCTGAACCAGCCCGCTTGGTCTGTGGCAAACCAGAACATCAGCAGTCCGGTCAGTGTCACCAGAGCCATCTCCAGTGTCAGCTTCAGCATGTTGAAGCACTGTGGGAACAAAGGGCAGAGAGGCAAAGTCACAAAACCATTCCGGAACAAATCAACATAGTGAAGGTCCATTAGTAGCCAGTGAGTACACACTTTGTGTTCCCTGGTACACATGTGTGTGTTGCTGATATCTGGCACACTCTCCGGAGTGTTTGGGGGGTCATCAGCATGTGACATTTTCGTGGCGTCGTCAAGCTCACTAAATTCCTGGACATAGGCAAAGTAGTTAAGAAATCTAGTTTATGTGTTCATGTATATATATATATATATATATATATATATATATATATTAATGTGTTCTCATGTGTGTCCACATGAAAACCTGGGATGTGTCTGTGGAGCTCCGGTCCTCCTCCCCGTCTGTGGAGCCGCTGAGTGAAGCTCTGTCACTGCTGAGAAACAAGAAAGCAGTTGAATTAAGTTTGGATCTGTTGGGCTCAAGTTGCAGTTTTTGTTCAAGAAAAAAAAAGTGGAAGAGACACTGCTCACCTGTCAGTTTCATAGTGAATGACTTGAGACAGTGGATCTGCACAAAACTGAACTTTGATCGGTCTTCCTATAAAATGCATAAACTGATAAATTGTTTGAAAATGTGATTCCATATAAAGATTATATACCCTTCATCGTCTTCACTCACCTTCTCTTTCCTTCTCTCCGTCGCTGTCGTCATAAAACTCATAGAAAGCCTTGATTATCTTCTGCTCTAGCTCCCAGTTCCTCTCCTCTTCATCCTCGTCTTCTCCCAACTGTCCAGTCTCCATGATCCCAGAGGGTTCATGTTCGGTGTTGAAGAAGAAGCGATCATCCAGGGATCCCTGGCTGGAGGGGTTTGTTGTTTGTGCATCCACTCGCTGTACCAAGCTGTTGCCGTCTTCTGCACAACACTGAGTCACATCTGAAGGCGGTGTATCCGCTTCATCTGTGTCCTCTGTGGTGAACAGGTCCTCAGACAGAAGGTTATCAGTTGCCAACACGTCTAGATTCCAATAATTGTTGAACTCGGCTGCATCCACTCTGTCGTAGTCGTCAGAAAGGGCTGCACCGCTCTCACCGCGAGTCTCCTGCAATTGCTTGTTGCTTTCAAGATCTCGTTGACGCATACAATCAAGGAGTTCCTCATCACTCTTTTTTACCTGCACCTCATCATCAATGGAGGTGTAGGAATCCCTCTCACCGTTTGCACCTCCATCATCAATTGCTGTCACAGCTGCATCGCCAGACACATTCACCACAATGTATTTGTCTCTATCAGCCACATCCAGGCTCCTGAACTCGTTGGCATCCTCCTCTACATCTCTGCTGTGCATATACCCGTCCCCCTCCTCCTCAGTGTCCTCAGCTCTTCCCATCCACATTACATCTGTTACAACTCTTTCCTGACAGGGTTGCTGCTCTTTAATTGAGTCGGTGTCGGATGCACAAGCCAAGGGGTTTGACTGGTGCTTCTTCTCTCGATGTGTTCCTCCATCTTCTACATATTCACATGAAGAAAAGTCTGAGGGGTAATCTGCAAAGCTCTCACCTGCATCTTGGTGCTCCTCCCCTGAGAAATCCTTCATTTTCTCTCCATACATCTCACTGTCAACTTCAGTAAAAAGATCCTGCAGATGTTGCACTGATATGTCTGGAAACTCCAAATTGGCTTTCGCCGCGCCGACCACGGAAGGATTTTCAGGCTTCTGCTCACGGCACAGAGCGAGAACAGCGGCTTCTTCCTGTTCGATTATCATGCTCTCACGCTCAGAATTACACAAGTCCTCTTTCGTTTCCTTTTCCCTCTCTTGCTCATCCTCTTCAATTCCATCACCTCTCATCACCATTTCACTGCCACGTTCAGGGACACTCTCAAAATAGGACACCTCATCATCACTCTCGCTCTCACCTGGCTCCTTGTTTCTAACTTGATGGTTTTCAGCACCCTGCGGGGCCAGAGGTTGTCCCTCAGTAAAGATCCTGTCCTCTTTATTCCCCTCGCAAAACTTGTTGCCGCAGCAAACCAACCTCGACAAAGCCTCTGCTTTCTCTCCTGTTCCCATATTATCTTCCTCATCTTCAGTCTCTCCTTCTGAGCTTGAGTAATCTTGCTCCGGTGTTTTGTTCCTGTTCATGACCTCTCCACCTTCCAAATCCACTTCTTTGCTTTTATCATCACACTGCTCTTCGTCAACATTTTCAGCCATGTTTATATTTTTAGTTTCCATAGCAGAAAAAACTGCAGTTTCACCAGTTGCTTCCTGCTCCCTTCTCCCTTTGTAAGAACGGTTTCTTGAGAGATGTCTGCCTCAAATCTTTCTTCAAAACTTTAATTCTCAAGGTCCAAATCTTCATCAGGGAATGATGCAGCAGGTGTTTCTGTAACGTCATTGTTTGGAAATGAAATACGTTCATAAGTAGTTTCAAAATAAAAGTAAATACATTCGCACTAAGACATATAAGATGGATGTCTTACCTGAAAAAGTCTCATTTAGTAGATCAGCAAAACTTATATCCATCTTTTCAAACAGGGAAAACAATAGTTTATAAAGTACGAGTTATATCAAGACAACCATTACTGCCACAGATAACCTCTTCTTAGAGAGGAAGAGAGCGCGATCTAACTCTCATTTGCTGTTGCGGCATGTGGCTTCCTGTCAAACAGACGCTGCATAAATCACACATTCAATCTCATGCATTTGATTATATATTTATATATATAACTACAAATGTCTACATAATATAAACCGTACTAACTGAAGATGATCAAAATGTGCTTCTCTCTAAAAAGTGAAATCACAAAAGTAATATTTTGCGTGTCTTTGAGAACCTTCATGAGCTCATGAAATGATGTCAGCTTTAATGCGGTCTCGGTTTCAGATGCACAACCCCCGCGTGCAACTCGTGTTTATGGTGTCCTACACTCAAAAAAACGATTCAAGCCCTTCTTAGAGGTGACACATTTAAATATTGTTTGATACATTTAAATAAATCAATTACAAAACGAAGATATTTATTTTGAATGGGTGTAACACAAAATGTATGAATACTTTCATTTATTAGATTTATTTAGGTTACACTCACAAAAACGATTCAAGCCCTTCTTCGAGGTGACACATTTAAATATTGTTTGATACATTTAAATAAATCAATTACAAAAATAGATATTTATATTTAATGGGTGGAACACAAAATGTATGAGTTCTTTCATTTATTAAATTTATTTAGGTTAGATGGTGTGCATATCAACTCAAAATAAATGTGTTTCATTGAGGACTACCCTTTGCGCATGCGCCAGCTGAAAATCAGTTGTTTACAAGGTGAAGACACTTTCAGGGCTGTACAGTGGTGTAGTGGCTAGCACTGTTGCCTCAAAGCCAGAGGTCTGTAGGTTCAATTCCCAGTCGGGGCTTTCCTTCTGTATGGAGTTTGCATATTTTCTTAGTTAGTTAGTTAGTTTATATTTTGAGTTGGACAAACACAAATTAATTTAATTTAATGAATATCGTTATTTTATTTTAGATGTATTTGATACAAATGAGTTGGACTAACTTAATTACATTGTATTGCACTGATGTGCTAAATTTGAGTTGGAGTTGCATATAATTATTGGATGGAAAACCTGCCAACAATTTAATTGAGTTCATCCAATGAGTCATTTCTTTGAGTGTACTGTATTTAACTGAGGTGAGTACAGTGCCGCTTTAGTGATGAGTGAAAGTCATTACAAAATAACTGTAATTGTCAGTGAATATTTTGTAGGAAACTTTGATTTATTTTGACAATTTAAATCCAGTAAAACTACACAGTTCCGATCCGACATCCTGGTTTGCTGCCGGTTGTCTTACAGCTCATTGCGGAGGAGGTAGCGGTGGTTAGGCTTCAGGTCAACTTCTACAGGGAAATGATCACTCACCTGAAGAGCCTAAAAGTGCCATCAGAAGAAATGTATGTTCATTTTAAGTATATAACTGAATTAAAGGAGGGTATGTGTATAGATGACATGTTTACCTCCTCCTCTGTTAGATGGAAATTATTTTTGAAGTTGAACGGTTGAGCTGAACCCGGCACTATACTGGAAATAATCTCACGTCCGTGGACAATGATCCTGTGGAAATTCAAATTGTGTGTATAACATTACCTTGCAGCAAAAAGCCCTCATAGAAAATCTATCATCATAAAGCGTAGGCCTATGCATGCTTTTCTTTGTGGAGCATTTCTTCTGACCTCATGTCATTGAGTTGTCAGCAGTCACTGACCGGTCATAGGCGCAGTGCGTCTTCTCACGGACAGTCGTGTCCTGCTCATCTCCAATTAACCAGCGGAACTTGGGGTCGCTCCTCAAGCGCACCGCTCTCCAGTCCTTGCTGGTGACGTAGCTACAGCCGGCGTTGAGGTCCCCTAAGATCATCACATTCTGGGTGAATGAAAAGAGGCAACAAGGGAAGTGAATGTGGTGATATGTAAACAAGATGAAGCTGAGCTGAGGAACTCGGACCAAGATCGAGATAAAAACATGACAAATATAAAAAATATACTGTGTTTGAATGATGATGATGATGATGATGATGATGAGGATGAGGATTAGGATGATGGTTTAACGTACATCATTCTTCCACTTCTTGTAAATTCCTTGGAAGACAGTATACAGTTCATTAATCTCCTTCATGGCATTTCTTGGACAGGTGTGCTGCCCAATCAGGACAAAATCCTTCACCACTGCAAAGCAACAACAACCACTCAAACATTTAGGACACGTCTTCAATGAATGTGTTGACATGAAAACTTCAGTCTTTTTCTGGTTTTACTCATATGTTATATGGTATAATAATACATACAGTGTTCACGTGGACAATAGAGAACCCTGATTATTAAAATCCCTGTATACATTACTATGATATTTGTTGTTTGTTTTCTGTCCTCCGACCTGGATAAGGTGACAATATCCACATAGCATCCAGGTTTTTAAAACCCAGGAAAATATGGTATATCTTTGTGAAAATGGCCTCAGATCTTGGCTGAGGTAATAGTGTTTGCTCATGTGGCGACTTTCTTTCCAAAGATGCTTCGTCGTACATGTCGTTGGGGAGTGAAAGCGAACAATGAAAGGCTCTCTGGAGAAAACATCTGTTTCTTCGGTTCCTTCTCCTTCTAGTTTAGGATACTGATAATGCTCTTTGATCGTCAGCACATTGCTCCTGTGGAAGATGAGAAAAGACATCATTAAGGATGCCATGTTCATCTGACCATGAAGAGCAATCGGTCGTGTTGGACTACGGCTTACCTGTAAATGTAGACATACTGCTCCTTGTAAGTCTTCCTGCCTAGCCGTTCACTTTCCACATAGGAGTATGAGTTGGATTTGTCAAACCTGCTGATGACCACGTAAATGACAAGTTTAAAGTTGCAGTTGTCGCCGAGGCTTCACCAGATCTTTCAGATCAGCAGTTTCAATCAAACAAAGCTCGTACCTGTTGAGATCCTTAACCAGAGCTTGTATTGCTGTTCCTTTAGAGTCTCGGACCTCCTGAATAAGACACAAGTCGCACCGAGAAAGAATCTTGGGAGCAAAATATTCAAAAAGATCTTTCAGTTATCTAGTTGGGCGTTGATATTACTCCAGCTGTTGCGCAGTAGAGTACCTTTAGCAGAATGCCCATAACCTTCTTGTTGTTAGCCTTTGCTTCACCAAAGCTCTGAACATTGAAAGCGCATATTTTCAGGGAAGATGCGGCATTCAACACACACAACCCCACAACAAACAGCAGCACCGCAGTCCTCATCTTGTGGAGGAGTATCGCTCTGGAAGTAAAAGAGAGTTTTGCAAGATCCTTCCAGTCATATTGTGAAACATGTTACAAATACTTCTTCACTCATCGGCATCTACTTTGCAGCCTCTTACCTTCAGTGCCAGTTCCAACAGGAGACTGACCTCAGTCCAGCAAAGAGCCATCTCTTCAATGCGCTGTGGTGTGTGTGGGGAACATGCAGGTGTGTGAACCATCTGTGTGGTGGATGTGCTGTGTCAGTGAGGTTGAGAATGGAGCTTCATCTGGAACAGTTAAAACCACCGAATGCACTGGACAATAGTGTGTGTTGTCTCTGGGGTTGAGTTTAATCGGACAATAGACGGTGCCATGTGTCGAGTCTGTCAGTTTCATGAACATTTGTTTAGAATTGACAACTTATTATTCATTTCAGACATTTTAGCATTGACAGGAGCAGCTGGTAGTTACCACACAGTGCCATGACATCACTGAGCCACTTAATGATGTCCACTGCTGCTTCACTGTGACACGGATGGTTCTGTATACCTCTCATTTTTAAAGTGACACTCATTTTTGTTTGATACCAGACCATAGAGGATATATGGATGAGTTTAGTAGTACACAGGAATATTTAGTCTCTAAGGTAGAGATCTTAGATGTTGGTTGGTGGATGATGATTTGTTTAGGATACATTAGGATTCAACCAAGAAACTGACAATGTCTTCACTAATCTCACGTATTTTGTTTTACACTTAACCCAAGATGAACTCAAGACTCCAACCGGTGACACTTTATTTGATTTCAACTCACAAAGCTTAAACAAACCAACAGTAACATTGGTTACAGTAGATATTACTTTATTTCTGACCATGTAAAACTCTAATGGCTCTTTATTGCATCATGACTCTCCCTTCTGTTGTTATCTTAGAGCAACAGCTGAAATAACTATAGGTTTTCTCTTTGTCTAATGGATTTTAATGTTTTTTTGCATTGAAAATGCGGAAGGTTATGTTTTGATCACCGTGTATTTATTTATTTATTTGTATGCGTTTTCCTCGCATAACTAAAAAAGTATTAAACCGAATCGCATGAAATTTGGTGGGATGATTGGTTATTATCCCGGGACCATTTGATTAGATTTTGGGATCGATCGGGTCAAAGGTCAAGGTCATGGAAAGGTAAAAATCTTCTTTTTACCATAGCACGGTACATTTTTATCCAATCGGCATGCAACTAATGCCAACATGTTCATAATTCAATGCCCAATCTTGTGATATGCGAAGGTATGCGCTCTACCGAGTGCCCATTCTAGTTCAATAATGTTTTTTTAATCATTCAAGGAGGTTCTATTGACCAATCAAGCTGTTTACAGTACAAAGGATACTTCCTGTGTTCTTACTCCCGACTTTTGTGTTGATATTATTGAGACACAACTTCTTTAAATCGTATTAACCTCAACCATCTTGTGACATTTGCTAAAACATGTTTTTGTTGTTTAAAATACTCAAAATACATTTGTGATTTCGCACACTGGAAGTGTTCATTTACATTCTACAAACATCCTACTACACATGTCAACTCAACATTTTCACAAATACTCCAAGTCTTCAAAATGGTTTGAAATACTAAATTATAACTACATCCTATGTTTTTTTTAAACAAAGCAACAAAACAACAACAACAAAAACAAAGTTCCTGAGCAATAACATAACATCATATCGGTCTAAAACAGTGTTGAGGAGATGCCATGCCCATGAGATAGTCTTTGATACGTGCTTCGATGTCTGAGTAAAGGAGTACAGCTTGCTCCCTGAAAGGAGGATACCAGAGCCACAACATGGCAACCCCGACCACACCAAGGAGAAGAAGGAAGGTCAAAGACACTTTCCACCAGGAGCCAAACCGTGTCTAAACAAAGTGGGAAAAAATGTTAAGTTATATATATATATACTTTATATAAATACACACACATATAAATATATATATATAAATATATAGATATATATATACAGCTTATTGCTTCAGTGGATTTGGTCAATGCAGCAAAAATGAAGCAAAAGAAATTGTGACAACGTCAATGCAAATAAGCATTTGAGTATAGCAAGGGCATTTAGTTTCCAATTACCCCCCTCCACACACACGTATAGACACGCACCCCCACCCCCACACACACGTATAGACACGCACGCACACACACACATATTTAGACACGCATGCACAAACACACGTGTATAGACACGCACTTGCACACAACCACACACACATGCACACACAGATATACATATATAGACAGACACACACACACACACACAAACACATACATATAGACACGCACACAGACACACACACTTATATATATATGAAATAGACATGCACACACACACATATATACACGCACACAGACACACACACACACACGCACACATGTATATAGACACGCACACACACAGGGCTCACCGGTCTCCTGCTGCGGTGGCTGGGTTGCCGGAGCTCGTCTCTGCACTGCGACAGCCGGGCCTGACTCGACTGGCACTCCTGCTCCATGGCGTTCAGCTCCTTCTGCAGCTCCTCGCACTGTTCACACACGTATGCACATCAAATATGACTGCAAGATGTACCTCGAAATGGCAATATTTTGAATTAAATGCATCTTGATAAATATCTTTATAGATAAAATTGACACTCATTTCAAATGCATCAGTAAATTAGAGGTTTATGTTGAAGCTGAGTTAATTTACGATTTGTTTTGCCAATAAATATAAAATAAATCGTTATGTATTAGTGAAAACATTGTAGGAATTGTAAATGAGGGGGATATTATATTTGACTCAAACTAAACGTTTAGCTTGTGAATGTGCTACAGCACACTGTGATAGCTCCACTTCACCTCTCTCTCTTTGAGTCTGAGTTTGTCCTGAGTGTGATGGAGCTGCTCCTCCACCTGAGAGTCTCTCCTCTCCATCAGTCGTGGCTCTGCTTCCTCCGATGTCAGAAGCCCTTGCATCATGGAGCCCTGGCTCTCCTTGCTGCCATCTAGGAGATAGAAAACTGTTTAAAGAAAAGAACCATGTTGCCTTGTACTCTATAAAAACATCTAAGGATCTTGCCTCTCAGGTGCTGGATTTCCTCTCTTAAAATCTGATTGTCTTCTTCCAGCAGGCACATATTGTACTGGAGCGCCTTCTTCTCTTGTCGCAGTGACACCACCTCCTCTCTCATCTCGGCCTCTCTGGTTCTGGACAGCTGCACAGGACACACTTATTTCACAACCATACACATTGAAACTTCTGGCCATCCACATGGTCACAGTTACCATACCTCCACTTGGCTGTGCAGCTGTTGCATCTGGTCATTATAGAGGTGTTGGTTCTCCCTAAGCTGTTCAGAGCTCAGCTTCAGCTCCTTACAAAGGCCCTGCCACCTCTGTGCCTCTGCCTTTGCCGTATTTAGTGCTTCCTGATGGCAAAAAATAACAAATCAACGACAGTGTCTTTTAACATAGTCAAATATAAATGTTGTTTATTTGGGTTAAAAGCTAGATATTTGACCTGCATTGTCTCAGACTTGATGAGCGCCTCAGTTTTCTCCTGTGTGACCTTCTGCAATGCGATCAGGGCTCTCTCCTCATACACCAGTTTCTGCTTCTCCATCTGTATCAGCAGTTTCTTTACTCCATCCTTGGGAAATTTCTATAAGGACACACCACAGTTGAGTTGAACCTACAAATGCTTAGTAAATGAGTAGACACTGGACTAACACTGCATGGCAGAGGGAAATAATGAGCAGGTCGACTGTTTGGGTTTTTACATTGATTACGTTTTTAAAAAGATTTTAAAAACACTCAGTGTTTGCGTCTTTTACCGCCAGCTGCTGTTCTTACCTGCAGGCAGACTTGCAGCTGCGCCTCCAGAGCTTTGATCTGGTTTCTCAGCAAGTCTTCACTGCAGCGAGCCTGTGGGTTAGAAAGGAAATGACTGACTGTCAAGCAGCAGCCTGCAGATGGAAAATGAATCAAGCCGAATTGTGACAGTATGTTCTTTCACTGTCTGCACTCACTGGTGCACAAAGGCAACTTGCAGTATCTTTGGGATATTTTTGTTTTGAATTTGAAAACATATATAACATATAAGTTGCCTAATGTTAACATACCTGAGTGAGAAAGAAAAAGCATAAATGATTTAAACTAAATCAGATTCTAGATCAAAACAACAATTAAAACAACAATTAAACAAAAAAGGCAAATACTATTACTTCCCCTTCATTCATTACAGCTAGAGTAGCCAAAAGAGAGTTAATGATGATCCATAGCACCCAAAGAGTGTCACACCCTTCCTGTATAAGAAAGACAGCTTGCTCTCCTCCTGTGCAGCAGGTTAGAGCAGAAGCAGGAAGCTCCAAACCACAGACTGCAGAGGCCTTCCTGAGGTAGCAGCCTCCATACATGATTTTGACAAAGATATTTTCAGTGTAGGCTAATATCAATCAGGGAGCCCAAAAA
Organism: Pseudoliparis swirei; assembly: GCF_029220125.1. Lineage (NCBI taxonomy): Eukaryota > Metazoa > Chordata > Actinopteri > Perciformes > Liparidae > Pseudoliparis > Pseudoliparis swirei. The sequence goes on from NC_079396.1 coordinate 12,171,691, forward strand.
ACAACATCACCAAATAAAACTAGAGATGTGTTTGGTGTTTGGAAACTGTAACTGTGACCGCTGTGGTATGCATACTGATGCAGAGCCTTACCGTCCATATTGTGTTCGAAGAGTTCATGAGGCGTGACGTGCTCTCCTGGAGGGTGACAAGCTTCTTCTTCACGGCCTCCTCTCTCCACAGGGCCTCCTGGTAGAGAACCGACAGCAGAGGAGAGAGAGCAACAGCATTGTGCAAATACTTAAGTCAGTCTGCATAATCTGTGAAGGTTTTAGTAAAAACACCAATAAAATTTGCCTATTTTGGTCTCAAACATTAAAGGCAGGTGATTAATTGTTAACAGGAATGTGCTTACAGTAACTCCAGAACAAACAAACACAGGAGAGAAGAAGAATAAAGTCACAAACTTCCTTTAAGTCAGTTATCAGCTATTCTAACGAGCATTTGCTAATGTTAGCCACCATAAGCTACACGCCATAGCCTACAGTGACTTCAAATAATAAAAGCATCTGTTTACTAACAGCCACTGAAGCAACAAGAGAGAATGTAGTGTAACATTAGGACAAGAAGAGAAAAATCACAAATGTATTTACAAAGCTAACCTTTGCTAACATTAGCCACCATAAGCTTCATGTCGTACCAGATCAAGTGAGGCTGTATCAATAAACTGAGTGTGTTTAATGGAGAAAGGCTAAGCTTTATGGCTCATGAATTTAACTTTTATTTCATTAGAGGAAGAATGTGTTATTTAATCTGTCAAAAGTGACATTGTCCGAATTTAAAGAACAAACAACAGTACAGAATTAATTAGAAAAATAATGATGTTCACCTGTAAGTAGTCTGTTAACCTCTGAACATCCTGTGTGAGATAAAAGAAATCAGACACAGTTATATTTGATTAAATCTTAGTTTTCTAATATGCAATTTATAGATTTAAAACCCCATTTAATAAAGCAACAGTTTGAAACGTACTGACTCCCTGACAGTGACGAGACCAGACCTGCAAGGAAGAAAATATTTCATTTTAAAAATACAAAACAATATTATAGCTGCTTCTCACATCAAATTTGAGATTTTAATTCAACCCACTCTGTCTGCACACTGGTCTCATGCTGTATATTCTTTTGGATGAATGTTCTGTTGCTTGTCTTTTTAGCTTTGAGAGAAAGCAAAAGCAGCATTATTAGTGGGCCAATAAAAGATCATTTGACATTCTCTCATAAAAATGTTATACAACTAGGCAAGATGTTTACCATTCAGACTATTCTCTCTTTTATCTGTGCTTTTAGCCCTTTGCTGGTTTGATTCCTTTATTGCCGGCGTGGAGGTAGATGCTTGCTTCCCTGCGTGGCCTTTCTCTGCCCTCATCAGCGTTACCTGTTCTGTCCATAATGAAGCCTGAGGAAACCAGGAGAGAGAAGATGATGCAGCTATTATCCCTGTGGATGTGGAAAGATTCAACATGGAGCTGATGAAATAACACTCATAAAGTCAAAGGTTATTACCCAGTTGCTGGTGCTTGGGCCTTCAGTTACGCTCTTGTTTGGTGTTGAAATCATCTTTGTATGTCTCCCATTAGCAGTTGGAGTATTGTGGACATCTGTGTGAAATGTCTCTGACTTGATTGAACTGTATTGTTTCATTGAAAATGTATTTGTTGAAGGTTTCCCCCGAGAATAATAGTTTGTAGTCAAACCACACGGCTCTGGGCTCACTGATCTCCTCCTCAGAAATTCAAGTTGCCTTTTTTCCTTCAATTCATTTTTGATCATTCTTGTGTCAAAGTCTCTCGTAGGGCTGCGACATGCAGTCACGTTGTTGCGTCCTCGCATGTGTTCACGCTTCTCTGCTCTGATGTCCACTATTTGTTGAAAGTGTTTCACTGGGGAGAGCTGTATACCACTGACGGTCATGGTATCCATGGCAGCCCCTCTGGCCGTTACAGTGTCTCCAGCCTTCAACGAAAATGCATCATGAAATGACTTATAATTGTCCTAAATTATGAAGAATACAGCATGTAAACATTTGAGTCATACAATCTACCGCGATGGGTCAAATGTTATAGGTCGCTGAAAAATATTACTGAATAATGTGTTCTAGGTGCGAAATGATGGTTCAGACAGGACACATGAAGATGAACTGTATATAACAGTTTAGTTTTGGTTTTTCGTTGACATGAACAACTGTGTTTGAAGTGTGCCCTTAAACTTACCTGCTTTGGAAAATAAAGAAAGAAAGTTAGTATTTGTGCTCTAAAAGTATATGAGCAGTATTTATTTTAAAAAAGCAAAATGCAAAACCTTCACAGTATATGTTTTCTACTTGAACCATGCAGGTCAGTTGTAGAAACAGTAGTAATAGCTCGTATAGGAGTAATTTTAGTTGTCATAACTGTAAATGTAATGTAGATGTTGCAGTTGCAGTGTTTGCAGTGTTGTTGTTGTTGTTTGGAACAAAGATCCTTTCACAATAAGTATCAGAGTTATCGAGACAGAGTAAGCTTTGGAAAGTACTGATTGAGGTTGTGGAGGGAAAATTTAAAAGATAATGCAAAGACAATATGTTGTTTAATAAGCAGAAAACCATGACAGATCTTACCTAGAATGTCATCTCAGTGGGGTAAAGTATTCCTGAGTTGATTAAGAAGTCATCTATTTTTTCTCACTTGTCTGAAATAGTGTCCGGAGTTTTTGTCTGTGTTTCACATGTAGCTGTTTCTGTTGAGCATAATTTTACAGGAAGTGCAGTGAACCACAGCGTCATATGTTCCTCTATCTCACCAGCCACTCGCATCCAACTGATGCCATACACGGGTGGGCCCCAAGATTACACACAGACTTAGACAATTCCCCCTACATGCAGCCATGGGATAAAACACACCACATGAGAGAGAGAGAGAGAGAGAGAGAGAGAGAGAGAGAGAGAGAGAGAGAGAGAGAGTGTGTGTGTGTGTGCATATGTGTGTGTGGTTGCCTCATGGAAATAAACATTAAATTAAATGTACACACAGATTTTTCATTAAAATGAGATGAGAAGTTGTACATCTCATTACCTTCATCATTGTCTGGTGGTGTGTATGCCTGTGTAGGCCGATTTGTTTTTTGCATTAAGCTGACTGACTTTTAGTTTAGATTAAAATCACGAATATTTTCAAAATGAATCAACACAAAGCATCGGATCTAGCATCACGTATAACTTAAAATTCTCCCCATTCATGTCTCTAATAACCACGGCTTATTTGCGTACAGCGCCATCTCGCGATCGCTTGCTTTAACAACTCTAGAAATAGGAGCTTTCCTCTGCTCTCGCGATGCTTCACGAGGATATCGCGTGTTTCCGCCATCCTTGCGGCTCTGAGCAGAAGGGCACGGAGAGACCAAACAAGGGTGCCAGGCGTAGCAAGAACTTCGCTCTTCATCCTTCAAACATGCTGTCCAGGCTCGTTATTGTGTCAGGTATGTAGTGCTGTTGCTTTTATTGATTAATACACCTCACTTCGCTATGACACAAACGGACTGTCAAGCAGTAGGACCAACAGTTTGCATTGAATGTGAAGCTGAAGGGTAAAGTGAAGGCCGCACTGAGAGCCATGCTATGCCAGCTTTAGCGACGCTAACTACACGCACGATATACGAGCTGAAACTCGTTTAGTTTATTGAATGCATTTGTATCAACAGTTCTTGTTCATGCTGTTGACTGTTGAGCTTCCTGTGTCTCTAACAGACTTCTCTACCAGTTATATGACGATAGCTAACGTTAGCTAGAGCGAACAGAGCTAACGCTACCTGAGCTCGCGTCGCCTGTAGATGTCACCTCTCTGACAGCTATCGGTGGTCGGGTTTGTGCTCTTTGAGTTTGTAGTAGAAGGATTAACTACACTGGCTGCACAATGCAAATCCACCAATGTGTGTTTCTTTTGTTTAATGCTCTCCCATTCACGGGTTGATCCAATGCTATAAACGGGGATTGAAATGGTCCCCTAACTGGGTTCTGGTGACTTTTTTGTCCTTGGACAGTGAAGTTATTTACAAATTGCACTTTACTAACGCTGCAACAGGCCTGTTCTCAATCCAACCTTCATGACGACGATAACGGCTTTTGATTCCACATCTTTAACGTGGTGTTAATATCATTGTCTCCTCCGTTTGCAGCTGCTGGCCTGAAAAGCAGCGGCCCCCTCGGAGCTGGGTATGTGTCTTTTAGAAGTAGTATTTAACTATTAATATGCAACATAAATCTATCTGACATCCATAATATAAACTAAAATGTTCTCTCCCACAGTCTGGTCCGTGCGTCTCGCTCCCTGCACACATCGTCCCAGAGTCTGGCCCCAGTGCCCGCTCTGCCAGAGAAGGGAGGCAAAATCCGCCATGGCATCATCCCAGAAGAGATTTTCCAGCTCCTGTACCCCAAAACTGGGGTCACAGGTCAGAAGCCAAACTTAATTTTCAGTTATTTCAACTTACTTGAATGTTGCGACTGAGTCCCGCTATAACATTCCCTTACGTGCAGTTTTATCAAACCTAAAAATGGTCTATTTGCTCCCATTAGCTCAAACACATGAGCAGTTAAGACTTTAGTCTTCTGTTCTTAGTTTCATAATGCAGTTATTGTATGTGCGAGATATGAATAAATGAAATGCAGTCGCAAACTGTTCATCTCTGATTTAAAGGCTTGAGAGTTCGAGCATATCTCATGTTTTCAGTTACGTGGTTGGGTCGGTTCTGATATGTGTTGTTTACAAGGTAAATGCTGCTTGTCCATTTTTGGTTTTAAATCTAGGAAGCACACAAGGCTTATAGTGAAATGTAAAAAACAGGCCTGGTCTCTCATTAGACATCAGTGTTATTATTTGTGTTTTTCATTCTTTGTGCTTTCTGGAATTTTGTAAATTTTCATCAAAATCAAACTGTTGCATGAATATTATTTAATTGACAATGAAAGAAATTGTCATTTTTTTTTTTCTAAGGACCTTACATGCTGGGCACTGGTCTCCTCTTCTACATGCTTTCCAAGGAAATCTACATCGTCAACCATGAGACCGTGGCTGCTGCTTCCATCGGCGGCATCATCATCTATGCTATCAAGAAATTTGGCCCAAGTGTTGCAGCTTTTGCTGACAAACTGAACGAGGTACAGCGGCAACCAAATGGAATTGCATCTTTAATCTTTGTTTGTGGGTTAACATTAAACATCAGAGTAGTTTGTTTTCTTTTTGTTCAGAGATTACTGTTCGGAGATCATTGGTCTTCTCTTTTGTGCACAGTCATTCTAAGCACAACTTTGATCCTGCTGTGTGCGTGCGTGTTTTTGCAGGACAAAGTGGCTAAGGCTCAAGAGGTGAAGGACGTGGCCATGTCCAGTCTGACTCAGGCTGTTGAGGAGGAGAAGAAGGAACAGTGGAGAGTAGAGGGAAGAGCAATGCTTTTCGAAGCTAAGAGGGTAAGCCACATTGGCGTTTCCATTTTTATTTTCCAATATATTATTTGCTGTTCATAATGTACCGCTTCATATTTACAAAATAAGTCATATTGACTGCTTGAAGCGATCTTGGATATTTATTATCGACCTCTGCTGGCAACAAGTCAAAATTGCAACAGCATCACAAAGTGGCCAAATAAACCTGCACTGGGATGAATGGTTGGAGCTGTAATACTATGAGAAAATTGTATTACAATCTTGGAAAAATAAGAGTCTACAATTAAATATAGGACCCTAGAGTCCTCACTGCAACTCACCAGCTCGCTGTCTCATTGAGGTGCAGTGATACATTTGTTTTTCTTTATACACTACCGTTCAAAAGTTTGGGATCACTTAGAAATGACTTTATTTTTCAAAGAAAAGCACTGTTTTTTCAATAAAGATAACATTAAATTAATCAGAAATACACTCTCTACATTGTTAATGTGGTAAATGACTATTCTAGGTGGAAACGTCTGGTTTCTAATGAAATATCTCCATAGGTGTATAGAGGCCCATTTCCATCAACTATCACTCCAGTGTTCTGATGGTACATTGTGTTTGCTAATCGCCTTAGAAGACTAATATCTGATTAGAAAACCCGTGCAATTATGTTAGCACAGCTGAAAACAGTTATGCTGGTGATATAAGCTATACAACTGGCCTTCCTTTGAGCTTGAAGTTTGTAGAACAAAATTAATATTTCAAATATTAATCATTATTTCTAACCTTGTCAATGTCTTGACTATATTTTATATTCATTTGATAAATAAAAGTGTGATTTTTCATGGAAGACACGAAATTGTCTGGGTGATCCCAAACTTTTGAACGGTAGTGTATATTTTCAGTTCGTTTATAAATAAGCAGTTTATAATTTAATTATGGCTACATTTATGAGCATGTTTTGTCATCCTTGTAAATATGTTCTTCTGGACTCAATAATGGCTATTTTAAAGGGACAGTTCAACCCTAAATACCTATTTTTGCTTTTCTTTAATACAATTTGGCACTTGACATGTGGTGCTCTTCAAAGAGGCAAAAAATAAATCAAAAACAACTCGACAAACAGCAATGTTTCTTTCCAGAAATTATGACCTGCTTACTCAAGATAATCCACGGACCTTGTGGCGGGATGACGACAACACGAGCCATTACATTTTCTTAAACTTGGTCATTATTTTCTTATATTGTACTTTACTATAACTGTCTGAGAGATGAGGGCAGTCTTTATGGATTTACCTTTTTAATTAATTTTAAAACTGCAACAAAATATGCAATCTCCTCAAATTTATTACAATGATGCCCAATAAAAACTAATTTGCTCATATAAACAAAGTAATAGAAACGGACTGCAGCCTGTGCCAACCTATTGATTAAATGAGCTGACTTGGTGGAGACGGTCTGTATCGGTCTCCTGCGCTGCTCCAGTGTGTTTTGAGACTCCGTCTCTACACAAGATGAACAGCGCTCTCTATCTGAGGCGAACTCTTAATAATGAATGCTGATGAATAATGAAAGATTACTTTTCCTAGTTTCAGGCTTTTTGGGGTAATGCATAGCCTACGTTATCACTACAAATGGCTGATGCATTCAAATACTGATTTGGATGTTGGTTACCTCAGCAACAGTTGAAGCTTTGAAGCAAACATTTGAGCGACCCAAGTAGAGACCCGATATTTCCACAGTGTGGTTACAAGGACTGCGTGGGCTCCTCTGTTCCCTTCAGAGCAATGTGGCCATGCTGCTGGAGACCAACTTCAGGGAGAGGCTCCACATGGTGACCAACGAGGTGAAGAGGCGCCTGGACTACCAGGTCGCGCTTCAGTTTCTCCACTCCCGGATGGAGCAGGAGCACATGGTCAACTGGGTGGAGAAGAGCGTCATCGGCAGCATCACTCCTCAGCAGGTCAGTCCGTCTGTGTCGGATGGTCTGAAGCCCCCAGCGGGGGGGGGGGGGGGGGGGGTTCTCAGTCTGGTGTTGCTGTGTGTGTGAAAAGAGTGAATTACTGGTCCTCCGACCCCGACGTGTTCATGATCCAACATTTCGTTGTCACAGCTAAATATATCAAACCGTAAAAGTGTTTTGGAAACTTATTGATTATGAACTAGACTAACCAAGACCTTTAGGGATAACTAAGTTTGTACTGCATATTCCCAACCAAATGAACGGTTAACTCTGACGTTACCAGCAGGCTGTTCCCACCGAAGTAAACTCCAGCATTACGTCTTCTCTGCATCACTGGGTTGATGACGGCTTACCGATTTGAGCTATTGGCGAATTGATAGCATTTAAAAAAAACAAAAAAAGGAGACGTATAGTTTAATCTTTATATTGAACAGCAACATCTGATTTATATTCAAACCGTCTGAGTCGGGTACGGCCTTATCACAAATCAAGATGATCTTTTCCACTCAATGCGACATTATCAAGTATTACTTTAAAGGTCATTCACATTACATATTTGTTATATTGTTAAATGGGTTTACTACATTCACATTTATTTTCTTCGTGTGTGTTCTTACCATCTTGTTCAAGCATCAACAATGTGACACTCAAGGGTTTCATTACTGTGTGTTTGTTTTGTAGGAGAAGGAGAGCATCGCCAAGTGCATCACAGACCTGAAGGCTTTGGCCAAGGCCACTCAGGCCAAAGCTACGGCCTAAACTGTCAAATCTTCAAAGAAGACTTCTCTAATCCACAACTCACAGTCCCAAGACGAGACGTTACCTTTTCTTTACTGAATAAACTATTTGTCTCCGTCAATATGTTATGGGTGTGTACAGTATTTACACGTCAGCTGATGGTAAATTAAATAGTTCTCTTATTCAACTTCAGCTGCCTCGTTTTTTCTCTTCAAGTTATTTCAACATTTCATTTAACTGCTTTATGTGTTTTGTCAGTGATTTTATGTGTGAACATATTTACCATCACCATTTTTATTGTCATAAAAGATTACCAGCTTGATAATTGCTTAAGGATATTTTGCTCAGCACTTCAGACCTTTGATCACTTTGAGGGAGATACTGTGAAGCATTTCCTAAACCTTTGGACTCATAAGGAGCCACAGATACGCTGCCTCGCTCGAGACCTCAAATACTTAAACCTCAATCGACAAACACGGCCGAGCCTTTTGATCCGTCACTGCCGTCAGATGCACTTTGATCCTGGTGACTTGGAGCAGGAAGTCGAGACTATTCTCTCCCGAGTTTGTGAGGAACGGATTCTCGCTGCTTTGTAAAAGCCTATTTAAAAGAAGGAAAGGATGACACCTAACTGACAGGTAACCGATACGTTAGGTAGTGCTGATAAGCGATTGTAATGAAAGGAGGTAAATCCATCTTGACCGATGGTGGCAATGTCTCTTGTTTAGAAATGGAAATGTTTTTGCTCTTTTAGAAACTCATGACAGGAAAGTCGTCTTACAGCCTGCATCAACCCACGGACTGATGGTCCACATTTAAACCCTAATGTGTGATGACTTTCATCTGAATGTTGAATTGGAGTTTCCAGAATTTGAACCATTATTCTGTGACGAGGTGAAAGGCACGGATTCATAATTACTGAATCTTTGCTCATTTAATTAATTTAGCTGGACATGTCCTTTGAGCCCGACTGCTTCGGTTTAACTTAAAGTTTATTTTCAAAGCTCTGCAACTTGCTGAATAGCAGATAGTAGCAATCACAAGATGATGGGAAACAGTAATATGAAGTGTCATCTAAATGTTTTCTACTTGCTGGCACCCTGAGTTAATGAATACAGGGTGACAGTGCTGAACTGAGGAAATGTATTTTATGTTTTTGAAGTCAACATTAAATTTGTAAAAAGAATGGGTATTTTTGTCGTTCAAATGTGATCTAGTTTTGCTTTATGCTGTCAAATTCTGTAAATATATTCACAAACAAATCCTGTGTACATTATGTGAGTGGGTCTATGCAACCATCTCTCCCGGTTTCACATGAAACATCTCAATGGTACAGGCTCGAGTGGATCCAAAGGATTCTTGGAAATTGGAAGGTTTCTAAAAAGAAAGACGTAGTTTAAAAATGTTTGGAAACACTGGACCTTTCTCGTATTCCCCGAGGTTAGTACATTTATTTTTCGCTTTTGGAGTCTTGGAGCATTATCTATATTCCTTATGGCACTTTAAATATGTGCTCACACCCTTTCGTGATAAAACACCGCTGTGTTGTGGTAACCATGCGGGTTTCATTCCACCTCAGGGGTTTCTCCCCGGAGGACCTCCCTCAGAGGAGCGCGTTCAAACAAGATGACTTCAAGGTTGCTCCACTGCAGAGAAACATATCCAGACCCAGTGGGAAATCCATCTACAGTATGCTCCGACATGAACAACCATCTCATCTAGTAACATTCCATTTTTTGATGATGACAAATCGTGTCAAACATCTTTTTTTCAAACCATTTCCTCTCCATCAGTGCAGAGAAAGGAGTACTCCGAGGCACTGAACAAACATCCCGACAACTTTCACGTCAGAGTGGAGGTAAATGAGTGTGAAGTGTGCACCAGCGTGGAGACATCGAGCAACACGTAACCGTCTTCATCCGTGACTCCTCTCCACAGCACCTGTTCACCTGTGAGCTGGACGGCCAGGAGGTGAAGACGGTGGACGACTGCTTGGCCAAGCTCAAGAGGCTGGATGCCAAAGGTCGTCTGTGGCCTCAGCAGATGATCATGGAGGTGCAGAGGGGATATCTACTGCTCAGTGACATCGAGACCAAGGTTAGTGGCTCCAAGTACGGTACGTGGACATCACAACATTCATTCTGAATCCAAGTGTTCTGCTGTTTATATTGAACATGTGATGCTTAGTTAAGTTAAGGAGGAACCGTTTTAAAGGCGGAAGTATAAGGTCTGATGAGTTCAGGGCTGCTGCCGTCACAAGAAGGTAACACAAGTTTGGATTTTTAATTCATTTTTAAAAAAAGTCTTTTTATTGAGTAAGAACTAAATCTACAAGCATTTGTTTTTTGGGGAATGGACAAAATGCCAATATGTTAAATAAAAAATACAACATATACTTTGTTGCAGATGGAAGCATAAAGTCTGAGACTTATATCCATCGTCGTCCCGGGTCAGGAAAGAAAAAAGATGTTCATGTTTAAAAACAAAGAACTCGAAGACCGAGTCGTGACAGTTCTTTCAGAATCACAACTGTGTACGAATACTTTAATAATTGATGTGTTGGATGTGTTTCTGTCGTCGTAACATTCGTCTGATTCTGAAGTCAGCGCTGGACTCGATGCCTTTGAGCTGCATCTTGCAAACCAAAGCGGTGCTGGACAGCTGCGCCTACAACTCCGTGCTGACCGTAACTGTGCAAGAACGCAACAAACGCATCCCGCAGGTCTTCATGTTCCAGTGTGAGGAGACTGGGGTGAGTCACATGTCACCCTCAGCTCGACCTCCTGAAAGAGAGAAGAAAGGATGTGTTAGTCCTGTTGTCGTGTGCAATCTCTGAACTCATGTCCGTTATCTGAAACCAGTTTCACTTTTTCACAACAATGTTTTTTATTGGTGTCGCGAAGGTTCGATTTAAAGCGTGTGTGTTTCACCAGGCGGTGCTCGTGAAGAGCGATCTGGATAAGGTAGTCCGAAAAGGAGGTGATGCTGCGGAGCCACGCAGAGACCAGTCTGACATCAGGTACAATACCACATCACAGGAACTCCGTCTCAAGGGAGATGAAATGACATTCATGAGAAGGACATTATTATGACTGTAAAGCTTTATCAGCTGTCTGTCGTTGATCAGGACTGATCTCGAGAATATCATCGGGCAACATGGTCCAGGAAATTTCCGGCAACCTGGGCCTCGTCCTGTGCAGCAAGCCAGGACCCCACCACCACCGGACCACCCGGCCCCTCAGTGGAGGAGCAGACAGACAGGTACCACTTGCACTGAAAGCATATTAAAGAAAATAGCTTTCTATATAATAGAGAAATGCTTTAATTTAAGGTCCATGGATGTGTTCCGTGCAAATAAGAGTGACTCCACATGAAAGTATCCAGTATGTTTTATACTGTGTTTTGATGTTCCTCTTTAAACAATACATTTTGTTGCCTTGTAGAAAATATGCCGCCTCCACATGTTGACGCCCGACAAGAAGCAACGATGTACCAAGCTGATCTTCATGAATTACACATTAGCTCTGAGGTCGCCGTGCAAACGGACACCGAGAGGAACACGGTCAGTACATTAGTCATGAATTATAGGTCGTGGATTATTATTGAGAAATGATCATAGGTGGATCAACATTTCTCTCGTCTCAAGGAAAACATGACATCTTTTTCGAAAGCTACTACGTGCATCTGAATGATTTGTGTGATGCGTCTGCTCCTTTTCACAGGACATTTTAAACCACGTGATAAATGATTTGGAGATCTTCATAGACAAAGTGTGTGCTGCAGCAAATGCATCCGCTCTACCGCAAGAAGCCAAGAAGAAAAATAACGCATTTAAAATGAAGAAAAAAACAAAGAACAATGGTAATATCCTTTTTTTTTTTCCTGTTTCTCTTTCCAAAACATCTTCTGGAAGTAATCACTGGAGACGTGACCTCCTGTAGGTGCAAACACCACCGATGTTTGTGTCTCATACAGTTGTTTTCCTTCTCTTGAAGCACCCACTTTCAGTCTGCCACTCTGGGACGAATATGTCTCCTATCTTCAGAAAGTCAAGTATGGCTTCAATCTTCTGGTATATATCTCCAAAGATTATAATTTGACCAGTGGTTTTGGAAATATTGTGTGTGAATGCTCTCGTGTGTTGACCGGAGTGTGATTAGAAAACTCTTTGTATTCCAGGGCCAGCTGGAGGGGACACTCAGCAGCCCGACGGCTCCTGACTATGTCCACATCTTCTTCACTAGTTTAGACGCGGTGAGCTTTTCTCAACGTATTTTTCACTGGACCAGTCTCCTGTTAAGAAACACCAGTCGATACTTCCTTCATCTTTCCACAGATACTGCCTCGGTATCCTGCAGACCTTCCTCCCACTGTTCTCTCACCGCTGCTGACGGAGGCGGCCCTGCAGCTGCTGAGTCAGGTGGTAGACCCGGAGGAAGACCTCCTGTGGAGGTCTCTGGGAGACAGCTGGAACTTACCCAGGTAGAGAGGCCTCTATAGCCCTCACACACTTGCACAAGTCTTTCTTTATTAAGCTTGCTACCTTAAACATATATTGCCCTCTGATTGTATGGGTCACTCACCTGACCCGACACACCCAAACCTGGGCCGAGTGTGTGTGTGTATCTGTAGTTCTGTAAATATAGGTCAGAGTTAATGCTTCAGTCATGTGCTGTAGAACACGTGATAGAGAGGAGTGAATTGAAACTACTGCTAATTTCAGTTTTAGGTTTCGTCAAAGGAAATACAGTCAGGGGACATATGTGTTTTATTTACTGATGCTTTAGTCTGGCTGGTGTTTAACTTCCCTCCAGCATGACACTTACTCTCATTCTTTTGATATCGCTCGTTTGTCAGAACTGTTTGACCGCATCAACTGCATTAGCATTTATAGCTGCATTTTAGAGAGGATACACAAATAAATGTAATTCTTTCAACTTTATGCTATTCCTGATCTGTGTTCCTGTTTCTCGTCTGTGTGCTAAGCTTAGCATGTGCTGGCACCAGCTACATGTTTACCACGCAGACATGAGTGGGATCAATCTCTTCTTGGCGAGAATGCAAATATGCATGTTTCCCAAAATGTCAAAATTCTTAGAGTTTTATCCTATAAACTCGTCATGAAGGGTGCACCAGTAAACAAGTGGTGCCAACACATTTAGTCATCAAACTCCTTAAATGGACTTCTTACTGGTGTTTCTGTTTGTTGCTCATTCTTGAATGATCTCAGCAATCATTCACAGATGTCTGAAAAAGCTCATTAAAAGCAATGTTGCTCGAAGTCAAGTTACGAAGTCACTCCAGCTTTAGATTCGTCCTTCTTTTTTATAACTTGACTGACCGTTTCCTCCCCTCTTATCGATCACCTCGTAGATCTAGATGGCCGGATGACGACGTCCCATTCTACATCCCACAGTTCTATGATGGCTGGCAGCCGCCTGCCCCCACTAGCATGCCCTCCTCACTCCCTTATGAGAACAGTCCAATGAGCCCGAGCGACAGCCAGCGCTTTCCACCCGGCGGCCCCCGAGAGCCGCCCCTGTACATGCGGGTCATCTACGACTTCACGGCCAGGAACAACCAAGAGTTGAGCATGATGAAAGGTGATGTTGTTCAGGTAAGATGAGTGCTATGGTACAATAATTATCTTCACTAGACAAGTACAAGTAGATTATAAATATAAATGCTCGTCTTGTCCAACACAATGCAAAGATTGCTTGTAGTTTTAATACAAGTGAAAGTGTTTGTTATATCAACCATGTTTGATGCAGTTTAATTGATCTGCCACCATCAGGACAATTGTTTTATAGGATCATCTTGTGTTTGTGTTGTTGGTTTCCAGTGAGAACCGTGTCTTAGTTACATTCCACCACTGCCCACCCAAGAAGTGGATGAACTTAACACTCAGCACTTTATTTTCCTGGACATTTTAACCTGCTTGAAATTCACCTTGGTCACTGCCTTGTGTATATATGTTTTGTTTCCTCTGTATATTTAGTATTTTAGTATTAGTATTTAGTATTGTTACTGTGTTTTGTGTTTTATTTGTATCTTTTATTTTTAAGAATGCTCTAATGGGCACCCGCTGCTGTGATCCTGAAATGTCCCCACTGTGGGACTAATAAAGGATTATCTTATTTTACCTAAAAAACTTCACATATTGTACTTCTACACTACATTACTCTGGATACAGCCTTGTTGTCAGTCACATTTTCATCAAGCTGTTTGTATATTCACAACAGCCACAGTATCAACATGTCGGTGCTTGAGATGTGTGGTTCTTTGGGCTTTTTACAGGTGGTTCAGAAATCAAAACAATGGTGGCTTGTTAGCAACGCCCGCGACGAGGAAGGCCACGTTCCTCAGAATGTTCTGGAGCCGATGAAGAGCGAGGGGCCCATGGAAGAGCTACTGGTGAGCTCAGTGACACGTATCGCAGCTGAGGAACCAATATCTTTTTTCCATGTGACTTCATTCCTTCCCTTTATTCTCTCTGCCCAACAGCGAGACAATCGCGGCCCTGTGACTCTGAACATGACCTCCACACCCTCAGAGGTCAAAGCTTGGCTGCAGTACAAAGGATTCAACAAAATGTGAGAGAAATCATGCACAAGACCGGCTGGGAGCGTTATCACGTTTGTACTGTAAATATAACGTGTAAGGCAGCTGAAGCCAGATATTCTGTGTCTTTTCATCCGCAGCACGGCGACCAGCCTCGGGGTGCTGACCGGGAAACTTCTCCTCGGGATGACCAAGGATGAGATTAGGATGGTGTGTCCCGAGGAAGGAGGCAAGGTCTTCTTCCAGTTGCAGGCCATTAAATCAGCCATTGCGGTAAGTCGTGTGTCACGTGATACACAGTCTGACATCCAGCTGCAGCACATCTGTAATGTGTGATCCTGTTTCCTACAGCTCGCCAGTGAACGCTCAAGCCTGAACCACGGCCGCTACTAATGACCCACAGCGCTTCAGTTTGTTTTCATCCTCAGATTAACAACTGGATTTATTGTGTCTAATTTATCTTTTAGTCTTAAATTCTTGGTGTTTATCATTTGTTATTTAAGGGAAAGCGCTTTTACTGAATGAAACTCATATAATTTATTACAAGCAGCAATACTTGTGAGTTAATCAAATTTATTATTACTGCATTTTACTTATCGTGTACTTCTCGTTATTTTAAGCAACATTTAGCAGTTTTCCTAACCGAGTAAACCAAAATACCCATGTAGACATGTTCTCAATTCAACACCATTGTTCTATAACAGCTGCATTAAACAGTTACATACTATATACATAGTCCATTCAGTTCTACTGCATTTAAGAGTAACTTAGGTATTTTTCCAACTTGGACTATTTTTGCATGTTTTTGTGTGTGACCAAGCGGACAATTTGTCTAAATTTGTACCAGTATTGAGGGATAAGTCAATAAAAGTGTTCGTTTTGGCCCCCATCGGACTCATTGTCATTTTAAATGTTCAACAAAAGCATGTTCCCTTGCTTGTTAGTATCCAAGTCCCACTCAAGAATAATTCTCGTCCTACAATTTGAATATGGAGCCACAACAGACTCCACTCTTTACAGCATTGTTCCTCTGTGGGCCTCATCGGGTCAAAGTATCCTCAAGAACTCTCCAGAACTTTGAGCCTTCTGGCAGCTGGTTCACGCGCCGCTGCTCGTTCAATTTGTTGGAGCTCTTCGTGATATAAATACGTATACTCTATGAACATATTTTCAGCCATCCATTTCAAATATATGGTGAAAAATAATATTCAACCATAATTTTGAACATTTAAGAAAAACACCACGCCAAGCTTTCTTTACTCCAACAACTCGGCCCGGCTGCCACTCACCTCGTGTTGCCTGGTAACCCGTCACCTTATGAGATTTCAGAACACGACTTCTTGAGACTCATGTCACATACGACTATCAGAAGCTACTTTCAGTGGACGCTAGCTTGCTCCAACAGGATTAAAGTTCTACAGTACTCGATCAATTCTAAAAATGGTTGCCAATAGGTCAGTACACCAAGAGACGTGAGTCCAAGTTGAAAATGACATCTTTAAATTGATGCTTTAACCCAAATTGAAAGTCACTAAATTGGCTTAAATGCTTCAAAAGAATCAAAATGTGACTCGTATATGAAGCGCTTTAACTCAAATCTAAGTTTATAATTATCTAAATAAAGACAAAGTTAGTTTGTTACACATTTGATTCAACTAAAAAGGGCCAAAGGCTGTACATGTTTGGGAAAGTGTGAAATGTGATTAAAGGACTTGAAACCTACACGACCAGCCAATAAAAAAAAGACAGAACAACAATCTTCTCTCTTTATTTTTTCATTACAGTTAGTTGCATTTGTGAAAATTGTCATTTCTCATTGTCTTCTACTCTCTCTCGTTTCCCCAATTGGCCATCTTGTTGTTGATGGGAGTCTTCTTGAATCGGTCTGACTTCAGGTACGCAGCAATCTTCTCAAGAGCCTACGATGACATAACATGCCGAGGCGTTAAATAAAACATTACTTTGCAAGGCCACTGCCATGTAAACAACATTTACCTACAGACATCAGAGACTATCACAGCAACACAGAAGGACTGAAAGCTGCTAGAGGGCATATGTTCTGACTGTCGGATACAAACAGCACATCGAACACATCGATACCAACAGAGTTGCAAACAAACATTCGACTGTTCTCACCTCAAAATGGTCTAAAAAATCTTTGAGGTTCTTGAAGTCATCCAGGCACGTGGCATGAAACATCCTTTGGTGATCCAACAGCTCGTACATGATGAAGTCCACAAAAGTGATCTGTTAAATTAGAATAAATAATTTCAAAAAAGACTTTATAGCACAGATATGTTTTATCTAAACAAATAGTCAAATGACGCAAGTGCGTCTCGAATAAATTAATATAAGCTCCCTGACCAGCAGCAATTGACAGTTGATAAGCTGCTGTTGATAAGCAGCTCAAGACTCAATTATATTTATCAAAACAACCAGGCCATATGTCAAATGCATGTAATTAATGTGATTGCGTCATTTTTTGCTTGTAATTGGAGTAATGCAGCTTTGAAAATGGCTGTGCCACAACCCAACATATGCAGCACATGTTTAATGGCTGTTTAATGAGTTACATACCTTTTCACCCGCAAACCACTTCCTGTCCCCCAAGTAATTGGAGAACTGCTTCAGGATGCCTGGCAGCTTCTGGAGGTACCCCGGCTTCAGGTTGTCCTGATGTCAGAGAGGTGATGTTGGCATTCGTGGAGACTTGGAGGTGTGAAGTGACACATTTAGGCCATGTCCACACTACTATGTTTCCATTTAAAAAACACATCTTTTGATACATTTTGATACCCCGGGTGTCCACACTACGGCAGAGTTTTAGGGCACCGAAAACGGAGGAGTTTAAAAACTCTGGGCTGGACGGGTGTAAACAGAGAAGTTGGGAAACAATGATTCAGACACCTGATATCTGGACCTTGAGTCTGAAATAAAAGTGTCGAAATACGACGCCGACACCCTACTTGATTATGTCTTAGCAGTCACGACGTGTCCTTCCCCGTTTGGCTATGGGGCGTGACCAAACAGCCAGGTCTACCAGGACAGTTTAACCTCGTCGTCAGTCCAAGCAAAGAAATCTCTGGTCCCTCTTTTTGCCACCGACGTTTTTCCATTGCTGCATTTAAAACAAAAAAACTAAAGCAATTGCAGCGTGTTGAAAATGTACTTCCAGTTTACACCTTCACTCAGAGTACGTTATACAGTTTCAAAGGTTGCCGTGTGCACCGAGTTCATTTAAAAAACGATGCTGAAATGCACCGTTTTAAAACAAAAACGTATTAGTGTGGCTGTAGCCTCAGTGTTAAGCTCTTTATGTCGTACTCACATAGTCACCGTAGCACATCATCGCAAAGCCGATTCTGAAGTCCATCGCCTGGTTCTCCAAGAAGTCCACACGGACTTTCTCATCCTCGGTCTCTCCACCTGGGATCACATCAGATTCAGTGAGGAACAAAGACTGAGACACACCTGACAAGTGTGGTTCCTTCTTTTTAAAAAGGAATCCTGAAATAAATACATATTATATTTTCACAATACTTACACAAATTGTGCTTACGAGCAATGTATCTCATGATGGCATTGCTCTGCACGATCTTCCTGTCTCCATCCTCCAAGTAAGGCAGCTATGGTGAGACGTTGAAACCATTATTAGTTTGGGTTTTTATTTGCCAGCTTTATACTTCAATTAATCCTTAAAAGTGAACCTCACTTACGTTGGGAAAGTCAATTCCAAGTTTACTTTTTTCATCCAACCAGCAGCTCTTGTCAAAGTCGGGAGCTGTGAGGGAGAGACATGTGGGTTAGATGATTAAGTAGATGTTTGGACACTTTGATTAACTGAAAGCTGAATTGGTAAGTTACCTTCGCCACAGACGTACAACTTGTTCTCATACTTGGAGCCAGTGTACTCCAGCAGCAGACGGGCAGGCTGGGCGAGCTGAGATTCACACATGGATGAGAGCACACCTCTCAATTGATTAATCAATTAACGATGTTAATCGCTTTTGGACTAATGAGTGGTTCATCCGGTAAAAGTACAAAACATTTGTTGCATAGTCTCAAATATCAAGTTTTGCTTTGTTGTGCGATACAATTTAAAATCATTGAGGTTTTAAGTCTGGACAAATCTAAAACATAATGTATGCATCTTATCAAAGCAAACTATTTCTATGCAACACCAAGTGCTAAAGATAGTTAAAACTATAATGGACACTCGGAAGAGCGCATACCTTCGCATATCACAAGATTGGGCATTGAATTATGAACATGTTGGCATTAGTTGCATGCCAATTAGATACACATTTACCGTGCTATGGTAAAAAGAAGATTTTGACCTTTTCATGACCTTGACCTTTGACCCGATTGATCCCAAAATATAATCAAATGGTCCCCGGATAATAACCAATCATCCCACCGAATTACATGCGATTCGGTTTAAAACTTTTTGTTATGCGAGGAACACAAATAAATACATGGCGATCAAAACATAACCTTCCGCATTTTCAATGCGAAGGTAGTAACTTCCATTTCAATAGATATAGACATAGTCGGATGTTAGCCGTTAGAGATAACTAGCGTTACATTGTTGCACCACTTGCATCCAAGGCCATGAGGCATGAGCACGTGCACTGGTCACTTTACAAAACATTTCCCAGATGTTACCAACTTACATAACATTTAACCTGAGCGAGGCTCTGTCGATACTTCTTATGCTTACAAAGCTCTATGGAGTTATGGAGTCGGACGTCAACGTTAGGAGCAAGAGAGGAACAGTTTGAAATGCAGTGACGCGGTGCGTGTTTCTTAAATCTCTGTTTGTTGGCTCTTCAGCGGGAGCCGTTAAAATCAAACAAGAACCACGTTATGAATAAAAGAAGACGGCTGCACTCACCCCACGAATATCCCAGTAAGCCAGTTTCATTGTCATTTTGAATTACTTTTTTGGGATGATGGCGACTCTCGCAGCTGTTTTAACCCGCTGGACTGAGAGGTGGGCTGGTTTCTTTCTGCAGGAGGTGGGCGGGGTCTGAGAGCAGGTCGGGTCACGTGACGAGGGCGTGAAATCTCAGACCTGCTCGAACCCCATTGGCTGTTGGTCTGCTGACAGGTTTAAATTGTTCTTGTGAATGCTTCTCAGTCTGTGGACAATGAGGCAGTTACTGATCGGTTCTGTTGTCTGCACAGTCCCGGTTCATTTCAGGGTGTGTGAATATGAATACGCTCAACAGGCTCTTACCGGTATATCCAGCTCACGTGACAATGCAACCGATGATTGACGCTAGGTAGCAGACAAAAGTCAAATTATAGCCAAACAGACACAAGTCCAGACAGAAGCCACAAGTAAAGCTGTATCTCCTGCAAGAATGTATACAGGGAATACTTTACAAAGCTTGTGCGATTCTCTGATATATACACATGTACATACATGCATACATGTATGTGTATATTTATATCGATGTATGTGCGTGTATTTATGTATGTAAGCAGGTACAGAGACCGGGTACAGATCGCAGTGTGGCTCTCCTCCATAGCCAGGTGCACACACATAAGTCACATCACCAAGTTTTTAATGATGTCAGTATATTGGGCGTATTTCCAATAATTTTATGTGAAGTTAAATCCGATATTTAAAATAGATAAAGAGTCTCTGAATTACAATAATACACCGACATAAGTATATATGTACATACATATATTCATATATATGTATATATTAGGGCTGTCAATCGATTTTAAAAAATTAACTAATTAATCGCACATTTTGAAATTGCGATTAATTAATCGCGATTAATCGCGATTAATCGCAATTAAAAGTTCAAAGTTAAAAGTTCATTCTTTTTAAAGACAAAACTTCACACAGAGCTGTGTTTTCAAAGAGGCTCCTACATATACAGTGCCAGCGAGGTATTTAATATCGTGGATGATAAATAGTTTCTTCAGTGAAACATCAGATTAGTTAAAAAAAAGAAGTATATTGAGACCCCATTGGTCCTGTCATCTTTAACATTGAACACAGCAGAACCAGTGGCCTTGGTAACTGACTGACATTCACATATGTCACGTTAACCCTCTGGAGGCTGGGGGCATTTTATACATTTGACAAAATAAATTAAATTCACCGTTTAAAGTCTTTTGCATGTGACACACCCCCACGTGTTATACATCAAACATTCCAGAACAATCTCAGCTCTGAAATGAGCCTCATTGTCCTCGCGCCGTGTCCTCTGGTTCTCTGAATGAGCCTAACCTGTGAGGTGGGAGGTTCTTTGTGATTTACTGAGTGTTCATTGGTTTTTTTTCCCCCGAAATGTTGACAGACAAACGGATTGACCAATCACGTTGAAGGTTTCGTGTGTCGCGTTCTTTCCGCGCCGCGTCACCCGACACGTCGCCCTCCGTTCCTCTGTGTATCAGAGGGGGAGACGGGAGGAAGGAGGAGCAGGAGGAAACCCGACTGATTCATCCACGAGTTTAAACTGATTTATGCTCCTTATTTTCGCGGAGAAATGATTGTTTTAAAAACGGAAACAGTGTCAAACCGTACTGCCGCGGTAAAAAAATAATTTAAAAAAATAAAAATAAACTTGCGTTAATTGCGTTAAAATATTTTAGTGCGTTAACGCGGCCAAATTAATCGCATAGATTAACGCGTTAACGCTGACAGCCCTAGTATATATATATATATTCATAAAGACAGCATTGAAGGCCTAGGTAGAAAATGCATGGCCCGCCACTGGAGGACACCAATACGCAGGTATAACCATAGTAGTTCAAAGGTCCCTCCTGGTCAAAAACTGAGACATGTTTTATTTCCAAAAAAACTGAATACCTTTTATCACTTTGTGTTGGCTCAGTTATTAAGGCCGTTGACACTTTTTCTTGATGCAGTCAATGTGTACTTACAACTCCCACACAGCATGAAAGGTGCATGGAATTGGACTCTAAATTGCCCATAGATGTGAATGCTGGTCTGTCTCAATATGTGTCCTGTGGTGGACTGGTGACCTGTCCAGGGTGAACCCAGCTTTGGCCCAATCACCTGGAATCAGCTCCAGCACCCCTAACTGGGATAAGTGGTTTGTAGAATGGATTTGCATACCTCTATTACTTAGGCTCTTATCAGTTAGTGAATTGTGATGCAGGAAACATCTTCTGTGAGCTCTACTTAAAACATTGTTCAGTAGTGAGCAGTCATTCAATCAGAGGATTGGTGGTTCAATTCCCTGGCTCCGCTGACCCATGGCAATGTATCCGTGGGCAAGCCACTTAACCCTAAATTGCTCCTGTAACTTTGCCCACAGGTTATGAACGAGGAGTGGTGTGGTTGAAAGACTAGAAAACGCTAAAGTACAGCTTCATTACCATTATCTGAACTGTTAAACTCAGGTTTACTCTCAATATTTAATATAGAGACAGAGTAGCCAGCGCATACAGGACCGCAACATCGCCGAGACAGTCACGAGCACCAGCTGTACGTATACAGTGATCCCGCCAAGATGTGTCAGATGCAAGGCCAGAGCGGAACCACAATGAAAGCTACCGTATGCCTGTACTGCAAGAATGTATGCAGGGAATACTGTACATGTTTGGGATAGTGTAACAAGTGAATAAAGGACTTGAAACCTACACAACCAGCTCATGAAAAAGACCTACGACAAACAATCTTTTCTCTTTATTTATTACAGTCAGTTGCACTTGTGAAAAGTCATTTCTTAAAAAGGCGTCATTGTCTTCTACTCCTTTCCCCACTTGGCCATCTTGTTGTTGACAGGAGTCTTCATGAATCGGTCTGACTTCATGTACGCAGAAATCTTCTCAAGAGCCTACAATGACATAATATACCAAGGCATTACAACCAATTAAAAAAAGTCCTTGCAAGGCTACTGCCACACAGACAACATTTACCTGCAGACATCAGAGACCATCACAGCAACAAAGAAAGACACAAAGCTGCTAGAGCGCATATTTCCTGACTGTCAGATACAAACAGCTTATCCGACACAGATACTGAAACAATGCGTCTATCAGAACGTCTCGGGCTCAAATTAGCGCCCCCCCATCACAACTCCTCATTATTTAGTGGGCAGTAACTCCCCCAACACCTCAAAAGTTAGTCATTCGTCAGTTTAAACAATGCAATACTTTTGTTGGTTTAAGGACAATTCTCAAGTTGGCG
Source organism: Pseudoliparis swirei (assembly GCF_029220125.1). Lineage (NCBI taxonomy): Eukaryota > Metazoa > Chordata > Actinopteri > Perciformes > Liparidae > Pseudoliparis > Pseudoliparis swirei. The sequence continues at coordinate 12,194,533 of NC_079396.1, forward strand.
GGGGTCAAACGTCACACTTCCGGTCATTTGGACAGGAAGTTCCTTCAGAATCAAACTTATTACGTTGCCTTCAGAATAAAAGGTAACATCTCGGATTTCAACCGGCATCCATTTTATCCATCATGTCTAAACAAACCCACATTCATTCCCATGCATCATACAGATAATTGAGACATTTGTCATGACATGGTTATAATAAAAACAGTGTCTTCATCTTATGCTTTACAATACATTCTTCTTAATATTCCCTATTAATTATCATATCTTTCTGTATGTATTAATTTAAAACATAAGACTTCCTTTATGTACATGTGCAAATTAAAATAACCGATTACAACACCCACTGAGAGTTGCAAACAAATATTTGTGTGTTCTCACCTCAAAATGGTCCAAAAGATCTTTGAGGTTCTTGAAGTCATCCAGGCACGTGGGTTGAAACATCCTGTGTTGATCCAACAACTCGTACATGATGAAGTCCACAAAAGTGATCTGTTATGAAGAACAATTTGAATTCACAAACATGTTAAAAAAGCAAAAAGAAATAGACTTTAAAGCTGCACAGAGGACGCGAGTGAGTTTAACGATTACCACTTTCACTTTACACCCGTCAACCAGCTCTGCAGTTCTCGCTCAGCTCTGTGAAGCTTTATGATCCAATCAAGCTCATTGTTTGAGTTTTTCACCTTTTAGATTTACTGCTTAGTTCAGTCTCACCTTATCAACTCAAATAAACAGCATTTCCATCAAAAACACGCAAATAAATTAATATAAGCTCCCTGCCCAGCAGCAAATAACGGTTAATAACCATACAGCAGAACACGACTCAATTATATTCATCAAAACAACTTGATAAAACAAAATGATAGTAAGTTCAAAAGGTCATAATATGTCAAATGCATGTAATTAATGTGATTGCATGTCATTTTTTGCTTGTAATTGGAGTAATGCAGCTTTGAAAATGGCTGTGCCACAACCCAACATATGCAGCACATGTTTAATGGCTGAGTTACATACCTTATCACCCGCAAACCACTTCCTGCCCCCCAAGTAATTGGAGAACTGCTTCAGTAAGCCTGGCAGCTTCTGGAGGTACCCCGGCTTCAGGTTGTCCTGATGTCAGAGAGGTGATGTTGGCATTCGTGGAGACTTGGAGGTGTGAAGTGACACATTCAGTGTTGTTAAGCTCTTTATGTCGTACTCACATAGTCACCGTAGCACAGCATCACAAAGCCGTTTCTGAGGTCCATCGCCTGGTTCTCCAAGAAGTCCACACGGACTTTCTCATCCTCGGTCTCTCCACCTGGGATCACATCAGATTCAGTGAGGAACAAAGACTGAGACACACCTGACAAGTGTGGTTCCTTCTTTTAAAAAAGGAAACCTAAAATAAATACATATTATATTTTCACAATACTTACACAAATTGTGCTTCCGAGCAATGTATCTCATGATGGCATTGCTCTGCACGATCTTCCTGTCTCCATCCTCCAAGTAAGGCAGCTATGGTGAGACGTTGAAACCATTATTAGTTTGGGTTTTTATTTGCCAGCTTTATACTTCAATTAATCCTTAAAAGTGAACCTCACTTACATTGGGAAAGTCAATTTCAAGATTACTTTTTTCATCCAACCAGCAGCTCTTGTCAAAGTCGGGAGCTGTGAGGGAGAGACATGTGGGTTAGATGATGAAGTAGATGTTTGGACACTTTGATTAACTGAAAGCTGAATTGGTAAGTTACCTTCGCCACAGACATACAACTTGTTCTCATACTTGGAGCCAGTGTACTCCAGCAGCAGACGGGCAGGCTGGGCGAGCTGAGATTCACACATGGATGAGAGCACACCTCTCAATTGATTAATCAATTAACGATGTTAATCGCTTTTGGACTAATGAGTGGTTCATCCGGTAAAAGTACAACACATTTGTTGCATAGTCTCAAATATCAAGTTTTGCTTTGTTGTGTGATACAATTTAAAATCAGAGGTTTTAAGTCTGGACAAATCTAAAACAAAATGTATGCATCTTATCAAAGCAAACTATTTCCATGCAACACCAAGTGCTAAAGATACAGTTAAAACTAGAATGGGCACTCGGAAGAGCGCATACCTTCGCATATCACAAGATTGGGCATTGAATTATGAACATGTTGGCATTAGTTGCATGCCAATTGGATACAAATTTACCGTGCTATGGTAAAAAGAAGATTTTGACCTTTTCATGACCTTGACCTTTGACCCGATTGATCCCAAAATATAATCAAATGGTCCCCGGATAATAACCAATCATCCCACCAAATTTCATGCGATTCGGTTTAAAACTTTTTTTGTTATGCGAGGAAAACAAAAATAAATAAATAAATGAATACACGGCGATCAAAACATAACCTTCCACATTTTCAATGCGAAGGTAGTAACTTCCATTTCAATAGATATTGACATAGTCGGATGTTAGCCGTTAGAGATAACTAGCGTTACATTGTTGCACCACTTGCATCCAAGGGCTTGAGCACGTGCACTGGTCACTTTACAAAACATTTCCCATCAGATGTTACTAACTTATATAACATTTAACCTGAGCGAGGCTGTCGATACTTCTTATGCTTACAAAGCTCTATGGAGTTATGGAGTCGGACGTCAACGTTAGGAGCAAGAGAGGAACAGTTTGAAAGGCAGTGACGCGGTGCGTGTTTCTTAAATCTCTGTTTGTTGGCTCTTCAGCGGGAGCCGTTAAAATCAAACAAGAACCACGTTATGAATAAAAGAAGACGGCTGCACTCACCCCACGAATATCCCAGTAAGCCAGTTTCATTGTCATTTTGAATCACTTTGGTATGATGGCGACTCTCGCAGCTGCTTTAACCCGCTGGACTGAGAGGTGGGCTGGTTTCTTTCTGCAGGAGGTGGGCGGGGTCTGAAAGCAGGTCGGGTCACGTGACGAGGGGGTGAAATTTCAGACCTGCTCGAACCCCATTGGCTGTTGGTCTGCTGACAGGTTTAAATTATTCTTGTGAATGCTTCTCAGTCTGTGGACAATGAGGCAGTTACTGATCGGTTCTGTTGTCTGCACAGTCCCGGTTCATTTCAGGGTGTGTGAATATGAATACGCTCCGCAGGCTCTTACCGGTATATCCAGCTCACGTGACAATGCAACCGATAATTGACGCTTGGTAGCAGACAATAGTCCAATTATAACCAAACAGACAAGTCCAGACAGAAGCCACAAGTAAAGCTGTATGTCTACTGCAAGAATGTATGCAGGGAATACTTTACAAAGCTTGTGTATAGCACCATGGGTCACGTGCATTCAAAATCTTAATCTTTAATCAGGGGCAGGCACGTGCACAGATAGAGCCCTAGTGGTGCTCAAGCACCAGCCCCTTAGCCCTGGATGAGAAAAGTGCCCTTTTTGCTGGAGCCCACTTTTTTCATTCATCAGTATTTAAGAATAAAAGTTACTCTCTCTGTCATAAACTCCCCCCAAATGTGTTATAATATCCGACGGGGCATTTATTTGAGTTCTTGTGAGAATTTCGCCCCGACATGCTCTGCGACGCTCACGAAAGGGAGATCGAGGAGAGAGAGAAGAGAGAGGAGAGAGAGAGGAGAGAGAGAAAAGAGAGAGAGAGAAGAGAGGAGATAAGAGAGAGAGATCATTCTTATTCCGTTCTATTTAACGGGCTAGTCTAGGATTTGCGTGGCCAGACTGAAAAAAAATCATAAGGCCTCTCTTGTTCAGAGGGCCGGGCCAAATGTGGAGGCCTTAGTTTGAGGACCACTGCTCTTGGCTGTTGATGTCTATCAATATCGCTCATTTTGAAAATGACGTTAGAGGGCAATACAGATCCGTATCAGACCAGGAGGAGGGCGATACGTGGCTGGCATGACGACCATTAGCCAATCAGAATGCTTGTACTGTTGTTGCTATATAATAATTCATCTTTATTCATAAAGAAAATGTAAGCTAGCCGTCTGATGCTGCCAGAGGAAACGCAGGTCGAGGACAGCTTCATCAGTATAATGCTGCTTATGCTTCAACTCTGTCACAAAACATTTTTGGCAATGGGTGCCCTTTTTTTTGGTTTGAGCACCTGCCCCCCAAAATGTCTGTGCACGTGCCTGATCAGGGGGATGTTGTGCATAATTTGCTTCCACGCAAACAGTAATAGTGAAAAAGATGACAGTATATTTGAACTTCAAATGGTAATACAATATACCAAATATAGTTCTAGTTACTAGCTTTCTTTCTCAAGCTTTTAAAAGTATCACATGGCTTATATCAGCAGATTTGCTCAGCTGTCTCTTCAATGCAAGCTCAGTAGTTAAAACATGTCTATATTTGATCAATCGTCTGGAAGTATAGCTGGTAAATTGAGGATTTTTTCTTACAAACGGCTACAAGTGCAGTATATAAGGACTATTTTGGTCATCAATTAAGTTATCAATCATGTTCTGATTGTGTAGTGAGAAACATGCACAAGAATGACAATTGAGCTGAAATGGATACACATTTGCCTACTCAGTCTTGTATACTAAAACTAATTTAATTTACAATATTACAATTACCAAAATGCTTACACATTTACATCTGCTTATTTTCACATGACTAATGACTCAAACATGTAATCATTAGAAATATCATCTATCACCTTACAGTGGATCAGTTGATTGTAAATCGTTTAACATTACCAGAATTCCTACACAAATGCAGTCATATTATAAGGTTTATGGTACAATGTGCGTGAGCTATAGGAATTTATTATCTGCAGCCAAAATCCAATCCTTTGTAACCAGTCTGAAATGTGTGTTGGACTTTGTGCCCCCTTTGGCCCACATTAGAGAGTAATGAGCTGAATCTGAGTCTGGACACAGTGCTCACTTTGTTTCACTTCCTTTGTTCACTCCCACAGCTGACCATAACAGACCTTCTAACTAATCACTGTTAAAACTCAAACAGACCTTAATATTGACACAATATAACCACATTACAAGCAGCACACACAGTTCTCTGCAGGGACACTTCAGGCTTTTGAACAGCAACGAGAAATAATATCAGGACCCAGACTGAAGGCAGGAGTTTGAAAAGGGTGCGTCAAGTTAGTTGACTTTCAGATGTGTTTATTCATAAATATGTAACCAGTTGGATATGTGTACTGATTGAAAAGTCAAGAAACAGACCATGCATCTTTCATTTTAAATATCTGAGTGTAAAGGACAGCTGAGAGTTACTGTTTAGACTAAAACAATATCATAAAATAAGAGTTAGTTTAATAAGATGCTACAACCTAGTAAAATTACTGCACACTGGAAACACATATTGACAAGTAAATATTGACAGAAACAACAGTATTGTCATCCCTGATTACTAAACAGCAAACGTTTGTTTGATTGTGATTAGTCGTTGACAAGAAACATTAAAGTGTCACAAAGCCAGACCTATTGTTAGGATCTGGAGTTTGTGTCTCGTTTTGTGTCTCATTTTGAAGTCCTTGTGTCGTCTGTCTCCCTGTGATTGTCTGCCCTGGCCCTGATTGTTTCCTTCTGTGTGATTGCTGGTCCCGCCCTCATTGTGTCCACCTGTGTCTCGTTCCCCGTTGTCCAATCCTCTCACCTTGCCTGCGTATTTAAACCCTGTTTGTCTCATTCCCGGTGTGGCTTCATACTGTTTGGTCCGCATTTTGTCGTGCCTGTCTGGTCTGTGGAATTTGTGGAATTAAATATTAGTTTGTGCAGTAATGTCGGCATTTGGGTCCTCTCTCGCTGTGACACCCCATGACACCTATATTAGAACCATGGACATACAATGTTGTATATAAACATCATGAATGTTTGATACATATAAAATCAACTGCAGACTATAATCTGGGTGATACAGCTGAAAAAAGCCTTCACAATCTAAACTGAAACACTTTCTTCAAAATAATACAGCATGTTTTACTTATTGGATTTGATTCTTTGTTTTCTCCAAAACAATACATCAAGATCTGACTAAGTCAGAAACATTAAATAAGTATGCATTGCTTGTAGTCATAACTCATAAGTATATAAATGATAAGTCATCTCAAAGCAGTCGGCGACACCGTTACAAACACACATACGTCTGTGGCAGACTTGTCCAAACACATGGCAGCACAAAGGGACCAGATTCCACCCAACCCTAAACCTTTGCACTCCTCTCAGTGTGTACACAGGTGTGCACTTCACTGGACGACGAAGGGAGTTCAACATACCTCGGATATCTTTTCATTATCTGAGTCAACAAACCCACAACAAACTATCCCGCTAAACAGTCCTACATCGCTGGCTTTCAACTTGGTAAATCAACCCAGGCTTTCTCTATCTTAACTTGTTGGCATTGTTAGCCGCATTTGACGAATCATCAACATGGATAAGTCAAGAAGGAGAACACTATAATATTAGACCATGTTGTAGTTTAAGGCACAGCATTGACATGTCACACTGCAACACACAGCTCAAGAAGCTGACACATAGAAGTGAATATGAATATATGATAAGATAAAATATATACACATTGCTTTCTTTTTGCTCCGAAAACTAAAACCCCCTAGAGTTAACCGTGAAGTTACTACGCGAACCCCAAATCTTGCTTCGTCGTACACGGCCCTGTTCTCAAGTGTGAGCTTTTGACCCCAGCTTTAAAAGGCTGCGCTCGTTCCCGCGAACGACTTAAATACTGTAGCGTTGCTCTTGTTGAGCACAATTATCTAACTGGAGGAAGTGGAATTATAGTAATGGAATATCAGTTTAATCAGGTTTGTGGTGTTGATAGTTTCTACAGTGGCTAATTAACCCGTTTGGTCCGTATCATTTGATTATAGCATTGTTATTTACTGAAATAAATCTGGATACACAACATCTACCAACATGGCAAAAAAGTACTATTACAATCTGCTATATAAATATCATTACACTTAGCATAGTATAGCACGTCATGGAAATAAATAAAACAATCATAGTATAACACTTCATGATATAGTACGCCATACAAATAGTAGCATGACATATAAACATCATACAAAGTCATATGAAGCGGTAGACCCTTTAAAATAAACTGCGCCTCATAAGGTTTCAACACCAACCTCTTCAGCCTGAGCAATTTGATCTGAGATGTTTGAGCCCTGTTTCAATGAGCTTTTGTTTCGCGAGACATGGAGACGGGAAGATGGGATTGGATCTATTCACTTCAGACTTTTGTTGTAGTTTTCAGTTTTTCTGGCTGAACATCTTTTCTGGTCAAAATCCAGGTGTTCTTTGTTGTTTTTCTTCAAAGATATACTGAAAATGTTGAGGAGTGGGAGGGCAGGATTTCATCTCTCAATTTCACATCCATTCACTGACCTTCTCTCTAACGGTTAGCTCTTAGCCATTGGTTCCCACCATCCACCATTAAGGTTCAAATGAGAATGAGAATTTCGACATACTATACTATTTATTTTTCATTACATCTTTTGACATACTATAGCCTACTTTGACTTTGAACAATAAATAATAAATGGATTGTTTTGTGAAGCTTTTTGCTGCTACGTTCATGCCTCTATCTATGTAGGCTACATGCTGTCATGATCCGGAGTTTGTGTGTTATATTTTGAAGTCCCTGTCTCTCGTATCCCCTGTTTCCCTGCAGTTCCTGTCCCTGTGATTGTCTGCCCTGTTCCTGATTGTTTCCTCCTGTGTGATTGCAGACCCCGCACTCATTGTTTCCACCTGTGTGATTGCAGACCCCGCACTCATGTTTCCACCTGTGCCTCGTTCCCCTGTGTTTTTAGTCAACCCCTTGTTCTGGCTCAGTTCGTCTCTAAATGTTTGCTCAGCAGGCACGTGCATAGATAGACCCCTAGTGGTGCGCAAGCACCTTCCCTTTTGCCCTGGATGAGAAAAGTGCCCTTTGTCAACGCGCTACATTACTGTTGTGTCTTTATGCTATATGTATAAAGTCACTGTTATAGTTATATACTATTCGTGGGTTATCTAAATCACTGTTGGATACAAATGCACGAAGACGAGGATGCAGCACAAGTTAGATCCTTTACTGGCGGGATAATCACCCAACTGCCAGGCATGAACAAACTATCACAGAACTCTGTAGTAGTGACAGTCAAACACAATCGAGCACCGAGTGCTCGATCCAATATACCACAATTACATCGCTTCCAGCAGCAGTTTCCAACCACACACAACCTGTCAGATCATTCACTACGGAGCGTGTTTAAGAACGGTAATATGACAACATGGCTCCGTGTGGACGACTGCAGAAACTCAAGCAAGACCTCATTTGTCTAAATAAAGTAATCAGCCTTTGGTCTTCTTTATACATTTTATAAGTTGCAATTTTCAGTTTCACTCATTTGCTTTCTGGGATGTAAAAACGACAGCGAGGCAAACACTCCAATGTGAACATTTATTTTTCTTCGACACAAATACAATTAAATAATATTTCACAAACAGCACAAACAGTTCTCTTGGACTTGGAGGGACAATTTGGGATATTGAATAGCAACAAGAAACCCGGAGATAAGACCAAGTCCCAGGCGTCAGGCAGCAGTTTAAAAAAGGATGCGTCAACATTTTTTTCTTTTTTCAGATTTTTGTGCAAAAGGTGAAAACTGAAGGAACAGATTATGCATCATTCACTGAACTATGAGTTATCCATGTACTTTACATATCTGTGTTTAAAGGACAGCTCAGTGTTAATGTTCAGACTGAAACAATCATAAAATAAGAGTTAGTTTAATAAGCTGCTACATGAGTAGCTTTACTCCACACCAGAAACAAATATTGAAGAGCCAACATGCAACTGAATAACTGTAGGCCTACGGACTGTAAACAAATCCCAACAACGCTATGACATTTAACAGCTGTGGGGAAGTATATCACTACTGTAATAAATATTACAACTACCAGAATACAGAATAAGTTATTGTCCTGTGGATAATTACACGACAAAACGAAACAAAAACAAAAAATCATGCAGTTTGGCGAAAAGAATATTCATAAAAGTTTTTTCATCATGTTAAACACATTTTGTTTGTCGCCAGGATATGAGAACGACTGATGTCAGATAATTTATCATTCATTATTTATTCAGTTAGCTATTAATTTCTAAGATTTTTTAGGTCAAATAATCATTAAAACTTAAAGTAAACTGCCAATTTTATTGATTTTGAAGGAGTGTAAAATATATCTGATTGCTCTGACCTGCTAATGTTAGCTTTGCCAGTATCAATTTTCTAGATAGCAGTTAGTTACATCAGACATGTGTACATATTTATATACAACTAATCTTTCATAAATCTCCACTTAGCAAGCTCTTAAAGCAACGCTTAAGTCTGAAATAAAGGTGCAATGAATGTGTAAGATGTGGCCACATACGCCCACGAAATAGGAAGCAGCACTTTATATCTATACTGCGTCCTTACAATCTCAATTTACAGTCATCGGTTTATTTTAAAAGAAAAAATAATAAAATCCAACTACACACTAACAGCAGGGCAAACATATGCCTCTAATTGAAAGCCCGCCCCTTAGCGCTTATCTTATTTCTGCCTTTTGGGATATTTTAACCAAGTTGCAGTGATCTCTATACTGGAAGGTAACATTTTCAGTGCAGAGTAATCTTCAAAGCTACGATTGTTTATTATCTTCTTAAAGTTACATTGAGGAACTTTTATTTTGTGTTGATTTCGCCGCCGCCGTGGACAATAAGCGAAAATATACAAGTTTTTTTTAATGGGTTGTCAATATTATTCGATGCTTGGTACAGGAAATACAGACTCTGTACAGAAACTTTGAAAAAATGGAGTCAAAAACACGTAATATTTTTAAAAAAAATACATCAAGAGACAACATGAAATTGACATGACACATTACACAAAGAATGACGCAAGAAACTAAAGGAAGTAAACCTCTCGGGTACACAGATTATAGGTCCTCTCTCATACTGCCACAGTAGCATCTCTCATCAAAGTCTTGTGACAAAGCTTTTCTTTTTTCACAGGTGTGATATGTTGATATGCAAATCTGTACAATGTCCTGATGTGAAAACAGGGGATGTCGAGTTTTTTTATTTGTGGTGCATGATCACTTCTCTTTTTGCCCAGCTCCCATGCACAGACTCCCCTCCTCCCCGATGGTCTCCTGCTCATCTGTGAGGATGGCCTGCGTGATCAAATTCAGCTCCTCACACATGGTCTCATACCGATACGCCACCCGGATATCAGGAACGTTGGTGCGCCTAATGTCATTACTCTCCTGCCCCTCCTTGGTGTGATGGGGGCCGAGCCAGAAGTCTTTCACCTGATACAGGGAAGGAGCAACATTAAACTGTCGGCAGAACAATAGGCGGAGGAGGGAGTGGTGTAGTAATAGACCGTAAAACTTGTTTTGTGCTATAAAGATAAGTGAAGATAATAACCCTTTGAGAGAATCCACTCGTGAGCACGCTGTTTCTGGCCAGCTCACACATGTCGCAGGAGCTCAGTTTCCACACCTGAGCAGCAATGCTGTACTCCTCCATCAAGGGCTCCTACACAGAGCACAATACATATCAATATGAGGCAGTATAGTATTATAAATATGTAAATACCCTAATGTTAGTAGGTTTGAAATTGAATTACAACATACCATTTATTGTCTACAGGTATTACTGCAATTTGGCCAGATCGTTTTTTTATCAACTTTTTTTTTGGCTTTGAATCAGAATCAGAATCAGAATCAGAATCAGAAACAGGTTTATTGCCAAAGAATGAATGTTGTTTTTCAACAACAAAATTTTTTTTTTTTGGAAGGTGCAACAACATTTGGACAAACAAACAATCAGCGCAAGGAGAGAGGAGGAGGAGGAGGAGGGAGGAGGAGAGAGAGGAAGGGAGGCGGAAGAAAGAGGGAGGGGGTGGAAGAGGGGTGGTGGTCTGGGGTGACAGTCAGTCAGTCAGTCCGTCCCGTCCGAGCCCGAACCTTGCGTGGGAAAAAGCTGGAGGTGTGGAAGAGGTCGTGGTCATGGACCGGAGCTCCACAGGAGAGGAGAGGAGTGGGAGGGGAGGGTGTCCAGGGTGGGAGGGTCGTGGCAACCTTTCTGGCCCGCTGACCTGGACCTGAAGTGAAACAGGACCTGGAGGAAAGGCCGGCAGCCGATAACCCTCTCGGCCGGCGGATGATGCTCTGGCTGCGGGCTGCCTGCGCAGATGGGGTGCAGGGGCTGTGGGCGCGGTGATGGAGGAGCAGCGATGGGGGGCAGATGGCCGTGTGCATTGGCCATCTGCATCCCCTGGCGGAGATCTCTTCCTGCTCAGGGAAGAACTCTCTCTCTGCTCTACTTGAGTGGAGATGGATGTTCAGCTCCATGGCAGGGTAGGAGGGATGATGGGATCGGCGGGTGGACACAGGATGAGGAGGCGGGGCAGGCACACAGCAGGAGAGAAGGGGGGGGTCTGGCTGGATTCCTCCCATCCTGTCCACCATTGACTCCTCCACTGTCTTCACGTTTCTCCGTGACTGGTTAATTAGGCAAAATCTATAGATATGATAAAAGCAAGTGCATTTCAATGGTACCAGTCTCAGAAATTCTGTCTCAAATAAGATGTTTTGACCACTTGTTGAATTAAACACACTTGAAGTGGCCAAGGTCAAACGTGTCTTTATTTCACACCAAAACCAACTGTGGTCTGAAAGGATTCATCTTCTGTTTTCTTTAGAAGACAATCAACAGTGTCTTCAGAGGTGATCATTCTGAACCTATTATCACATGTTGTCTTCTGCTAGATTGAAAATGATTTAAAGGAAAAACCCAGCCCACTTCTTAAAATTAAAGTAGCAAGCATCACTAGATCCAAAGGTTTGCGAGAAAGTTGCCAAGTTGGCAGCCTGTCCCATCAGGCGTCCCTCCAGAGCCACTCCCTCAACATTATCCTCATGAAGGTGAACCACAAACATAGCTTTTGTTAGTACTCACAGCTGTCCATCGAGCAGCCTGAAGAATGAGTGAGCGGCCAAATAAAATGATTAAATGAGTTTATCACAGTCCTGTGACGTGTTTTCATTAAATTTATTGCTGTTAGGATGTAAAGAGAATTACAACAAATTCAACAAAACGTATTTGAAAAGGAAAATCTCTAATCCTAGCTTTAAGTGTCTAATTCATGTTTTATTGAAGACAGGTGCAGGAAGTGTCAGCTCATCAAGCCACGAAACTCGAATTAAAACATGTAGACAGCTCTTATTATTACAATAAAATTATACTGTGTCAGGTCCCTAATTAGAGTCAGTGAATGAGATCTAATATAATCTAAGAGATATATATATATATATACAGTATATATACATTTATTTACATATATGTGTGTGTAGCTATGCTTAAGTATGTTTATTATTATATTTTGCTGATACAATTCTAATTGTTTTTTAATTTAGAGGAATAACAAACCTAAAGAACACCTAAATGTGAGACAATGACACTGACCTTGGTGAAGTGAAACTGCAGAGGGTCGTCCGTGGACAGGGAGACCACGAGGCCTCTGGACAGGTACTCTGGTAAAGGGTTACGATGGTAGCTGAGGAACAGGCTGTTATTGCTGAGAGGGGACATGGCGATACCTATCTGGGCCAGGTAGTACAGATACTGCAGCACAGGAGCCTGGAGGACCACAAGGCAGAATGTGTGCTGTAATAAACAACCGATGCTCTCGGAGTAGATCAATACCACAGTCCTAATTGTAAATGAGCCCTTAAGGAAGTAACATTAGAACTCAATTATTACTCAACTGAAAAAAACAGTTAGATTATCCATCATTAGTCATAATATCCGGGCAAACTCTTGGACTAATAAACTCTGAGTTGTAAAATTGAGGCCACACCTTCCTGAGCAGCAGCCCATGGGAGATGTTCTCTGACAGCATGAAACCAGACACCAGGTGATGGATCGGCCCCGCCTCCCCACAATGTGGACGCAGGACGAACGTGTCAAACCCTCGCTGCCTGCAACGAAATATACACAGATACCAGAAGGTGACTTCAACGAGAGATAGCATAGAACATATTTCAGCTTCAGGTGTAAACAATCAGGAAAAGTATGATCTACAGAGATTAACATGTGTTGCTCTCCCCTCCAACAGATTACTCCATGTTGTTGTTTGCTACCCTGTACTGCAGTGATATGAAGATAATCTGCACACACACACACACACACACACACACACACACACACACACACACACACACACACACACACACACACACACACACACACACACACACACACACACACACACACACACACACACACACACACACACACATTTGACTTGTTATGAATGTTTTTGTATTCTGTTTTAAATGAGTAGGTGGAGTTGAGACAATTTCCTATTAAATCATCACATCAGGATGTCTTCACGATGAAATCATGAAATTAATAATGAATCACATGACATTATTCTATCGATTCCTTTCAACAATATTCTCCCTTTCTCAAATAATTGTGTTGGTGTGTATTGTGTTTCGGAGCTGGACAAATGTGAAGGGAAAAAAAGAAAAAAAAAGTGAAATTGTTATAATTCTACTTTATGAGATTCAGAAATTACAAACAGAAGAATGATGGAAGACAACTTTCTTCCATTTTTATTTAAATATAAACTTAATTTTGTCAAACAAAAAGGGGAAACATGAAAAGTAGATAATGTACCTGCGCAGGTGATTCAGCACCGTCATGTTTGCGTACATATAGTACAGGTAGTAGGAGTAGGGCGGGTTGTGCTCCTCGTTCCAGTTGACCGGCAGAGGACTGTTCAGGTTAAAGATGTGTTGCTCTGGTTTCGATTCATCATCCACGCTGTCAAAACCCACCACCTGTGTGAGGCACCAACAAGAGATGCAATCACCTTTGAGCTCTGGCTACATGTGAATTATATAAATTAAAGATTGTACAGCAAAGATGTCACACGTGCTGAAGGAAGAGGTGCAGCTCTGGATGGCTGCCGGGGTGGAATGTAGCCTCAAACAGAGGCGTGAAGATATTCTCCAGCATCTCTTGGAAGTTACACAGCTGTTTCTTCGTGTGGTAGACGTCACTTTGAGAGAGAAATGCAAATAAACATGTGACTTGTGAGATTATGGTTGTGTTTATAAAATGTACTCGTGTATGTTACAGATATTTCAAAGATGCTCGGAGACTAATGTGTGTGGGTAGACCTCAATGAGGTTTATTCAGTGGTGGAAGAGTGTTCAGGTATTCTAGTAAGTAAGTAAAAGTAAACAATGATCTCTGTATGGAATGTGTACTTATACTAGTCTTAATAGAAGGTTACAGACACCCTGATTACCACCCAAGAGGAGGTAGAGCTATGTTGTGTTGTTGTAGTATACACTTCCCACCACTAGGGATACTCACAAGAGTCTTGGCACTTGCACAAGCCAGCGCACATTGCTGGAGTAGACCTGATGTGTTACAGCCCAATGGGCCAGTTTGTCCCACTCATCTCTGGAGCGACCGTAGATCGACAACCTGAGCTCCGCGTTCTGGTACTTGCTCTCCTCCAGGTCTGCCATCACCTCCTGATAAGCAGTGACACAGTCAGTCAGCAGATGGCGCTAGTGTCTCATGCACTCATTCTGCAGCTCAGTGTTTAAAGTGCAAGGGAGCACCTTAATAATGTGGCCAAAGTATTTCCCCTCGATGTGGTTGTCTGTCTTGATGAAGATCTCTCTCAATATGGACTCGCCGATGGGGTTATATTTGGCATTGAACTTGTCAAAGCGATGAAAAGTGTTACGGTCCTGCAAGAAGAGTTGCAACATTAATTTAAAAAATCAGAGAAATGTACATTTTGGTAAATGTGTTAACCACTGATTAGCTTTCTGTCGATCCATCATGGCCCTTACTCACTGCGTGCATGTCCAGGGTGTCCACGCTCAGGTCAAACGCTGTCAGGTTCATGTTCTCAAACACCTCCATGAGCGTCTGACCTTTGCCTCTTTCTACATGCACAATCTCCTTTGAGTACTTCTTCATTGACTTTTTGATAAAACGCAGAAGGTGCTTCTGGTTCATGCAGGATGACGCGTGAATGTGTGTGTCCACCTGTAAAAATAGATACATGGGACCAAAAAAAGTTATATAGTGGATATTTGATTCTCGACAAACAATTTTGATGAGGCTCAGTAGAAATAGCTGTCAAGTTCACCTTACGGATATTGTAAAAGTCGCGATGTGGAACTTTTTTCTGTTCCGCTAACTCTTTCATCTCATTCAGCAGAATGTGCATCTGGAACTTGGAGCTGAGATACTGCAGACGACGGTAGCAGAAGGACTTTCTGTAGCAGAGGGAAACAAAAACAAGTCGTTGGTACTTTCTGAAAGAGATTGAGAATGTGGGTCAGATGGTTAAACAAGTAAAGAGAACAGAATGTCTTGTGTTAACAATTTGAACCGTCCAGTATCATCATCATCACAAAAATCCATCAAACATCGTTCTGT
Organism: Pseudoliparis swirei; assembly: GCF_029220125.1. Classification (NCBI taxonomy): domain Eukaryota; kingdom Metazoa; phylum Chordata; class Actinopteri; order Perciformes; family Liparidae; genus Pseudoliparis; species Pseudoliparis swirei. The sequence goes on from NC_079396.1 coordinate 12,210,013, forward strand.
TCTGTTATCAATAATAAGGAAGCGTACACTGGTCCGTTGATGATGAGCGCCATCATCACGTTCATGTCAGCGATATACTCCTGCAGGTCTGGATATGGCAGGTCCAGCTCGGTGCTCCTGTTGGCAACATCACAACTTATGTAAGAAAGACTCCGCTGCCAAGCAAAGCTGTGAGACGAGCATCCAACCACATCGAGGAGCTACAAGATAAAGCATGCAAGGGATTCATGATCAATATCTCACTTTTCCATAATGTTCCTCGTTGTGTACACATGCATGACACCGTCCACCATCTTGCAGCCGTAGCCCATGTCATGGGGCATGCTGGCAGGGTCCTGGTTCTCGTAGGGATGCCTTTCGGGAGCAGGTGGGTGCATTGTGGCATCTGAGAGGAAACAGAATGTTGCGCTGCGTCACGGCTCCGAACAAGGTCTGATTAGCAGCCTGCACGTTGGGACAGCTTGGTAAGGAGTGTGTGACAGATGGATTGTGAAGTAGGTGTGCCCAGTTATGTCTTAATATGAGAGTATGGCACTTGACACTGGACATGACTTGTATTTCCATATTTAAGAACCAGTGTGTGGGACTCAGGGGGATCAATTGGCAGAAATGGGTTCTAGAGCGCAAGTTTGTCAGAATTATAAAACATTTTTAATGTCTCAGAAACCCCAACATGCACAACTTGCACTTATAACAAAGAAAAGCAGAAAATCCGCACATTTCATTCGCTGGAATGAGAAAATGAAACATTATATCAAGATTTTAGGATTAATCAATTATCATATCATTTTTTTAACAAAACGTTTCAGCACAAATCAAGGCCTCCTATTTGTTAAGTTTGGATGCATGTTTTTTCAGTGTGGTGGTGTGGATGTGTACATATGTATCACCTGCATTGACGGAGGTCTCTGGGATCTCCTCCTCATAGATATCAAAGTCCAGAGGTCTCTCGCTCAGCTCCTGAAGGCAGCGAGCGGTGGTCCTGCAGAAGCTCTGCAGCGACAGACCCATATACTTCTGTCTGATGAACAGAGATTTCACCACACATTTGGCTGCATCCAACAGGTCCATGAAAGGAACCTGAATAGAAGAACAATATAATGAAAAGGAATTAAGATGGATGAAAAGAAAAAAAGAAGGTGTCCTTTGGGGGTGGTGTTTCTCACAACTTTATTTTGAGAAACACCACATAAGGCTTCTAGTGAGAAATCCTTTTTTTCCCAACTCTCCCTGCATTACTGGTACTCTGACTTACCCCACATTTCTCCTCTCCAGAAATAGCAACTCGCTGGTACTCTTTCTCTGGAACCGGTTCTCTCTCCTGTAGGTCAGGATCTTGGCTCTGCTCCTTCATGTATCTGATAACAGATCCACAAAGGCATTACTTAAACTATTTGCTATTCTGGCATAATATATACTGTATAATAACAGTTGCCTTTAGCCAGTGAAAACACTCACTCAAGATCCGTGGCACTGTCAGTCTTCATGAACTCCTGTTTGGCTCGCAGAAGGATGTCGGGTTCAAACCTGAGCACAGAGAGGCTCATCATTGTTAGCTTTGGGATCATCAGAGCAGAGTCTGGTTGCAAATACAGCCATAGCTGTTGGTATATTAACCAATAACCTCTTTCTGATCCCTTACTTCACATCCTGGCTGATCTGTCGCTCAAGTCGATGACGACGCTCCTCCAGCTGCTCAATGGGGCTGTCCTCCGGAAATTCATAAGGGGTGCTGCGCATCTCACTCTCTGCCAGAGTGCGTGAGAACAGCTCCTTCACACAAACATACAAACAGTAAACAACATTGTGAAGGTCCACACATCTAGCTACAAGTCATTTTAAAGTCAATATTTTAGGTGGATAATTCACAGAGCACTGACCTCAGCAATCTCCTTGTACTTCCCGTCCATGGATGTACGCAGGTCAATGGATTGTTTCAAGGCCACTGGGATCCCAGGCAAGGAATGCTGGGAAGTGAGGAGGTGGCGGGCACCTCGGAGATCAGCTGGAGATAAAGAGGAGAAAGAGGGAAACTCATGAAATAAGTGAGACAATTATGTTATCTTTGAAAGTACCTAAGAGTGTCTCTTCTAGAATAATCCACGCTTTATTTTAAACTCAGAAACGAAGAACGCCCTTCTTGGCCAGATGCATGGTTAATTTTTACTTAATTTTTATATATTATTATTATTATTATTTTTATGCATTCTTACTTTTAAAGGTTGTATTTCTGTAAAAATACCTAAATAAAACATCCTTAGTATCTTCTAATCATACTCAGACAAGTAACGCCTAATTTCAGGGTCTCTAATGACGCACACAGCAACTAATTTCAGGTCGAAAAATATCATCAATCCTTTTTGCTTGCACCAGCTGCATCCTATTAACTGTCAATGAGATTATCAAGCAAGATAAAAATAGCTAATGAAAAAAGTGGGAGAGACATGAACATGAATCAGCTCCATCAGTTTAATGACAGTGTTCAGTCTTGGAAATGTCATTTTTTTGTAATTCACAGGAAACAAAACATTCTGCAGAAGATGGTTCCCCTGCCAGTGGGCCTTTACACAACAGTGGAGGTCTGAGGTCAGCGCCTCAAGACACAATGGACCATTGGGGTGGAGCGCCGGCAGCGCACATACCGGCTAATACCGTCCATTGTTGACATTTCAAGACTCAAGTTTTAGACAAACACAGTTGTCATGCAAAGGACCCAAAAAGAAAAAGAAGGCGGTGGTCATTGAAAAAGACAAAGACGGCGGGCTGGAGAGTGGATGCTCGGCGAGGAGGTTGTCAGCAGCGATGAAGAAAACAAAGAACTGAACCATTCGTCTTTAAGAAACAAATGGTTAGGAGAGACAATGCTTTTGTTTTCCCTCTGGGTGTATATTTAGCAGTCTGTCTGCAGTGATATTCATCTTAGACACCTGCCACTGAAATATTCATCATCCTGTTGAATATTTCATCCTGTGTGTGCTAGAGTGTCATTGATCCTGCTCTCTGTCAGCATGTATTGACCCAAGACAGAAAAAGGTCAAAGAAGGCCCGCTGACTGTCGTCTGTGTTGTTCCTGATTTATATAATAATAATAATAATCTTGCTCTATGTGAACAATAGAGGATCCCAAAGAGGCCAAATAACTGAGATGATTAGGACCCAACGAAAAGTGTCATTAAAGGTACAAAAACACTTGAGAATGGTGGCTGTGAAGAGAAAAGAGGTGATGGTGTAATCATTGGCCACAAATCACCACGTTGCTTCTGCTTGACACTGTCCAATCAACACATCCACTCAACCCACTGAACAAGCTTTCCTGCACCACAAGGCAGCGACGTCAAAACACACACAAGTATATCGGACTAAAGTACCTCAGCGAGGACAGTGGGAAACATAAACTTCTTCCGTGTATAAATATTACAGTGGGCTCATGCTTTGTGCTTTAAAAGGCAGAATCGTCGAGCTCCAACACTCAACTTTGAGTGTGAGTAAGTTAAAATCAAGAAAATTACATACAAATAATACAATTTAATATGGATTAATGAGATTGCCTCCACAGGAATAATTTGTATTTAATTTGCGTTAAACTGTGAGGTAATTTGAAAATAAGACAAAAAATGATAGTAGATGGAGAAAACATTTTAAAAAATGATTTTGCTTATTATAAAATAATCAAAAGTAAAACAAATCTTTTACAAATGTTACAAAGGGTTGCAGAACATGTATAGCATGTAGCTATGCTATACTACACCATGAAAAATAATTAATTAAATATAAAATACACAAAGATTACAAGTGTAATAAGTAATATATCTGCTGAGACATTATCACATGTGCACACACCATACTAATGAAAACAGTAATGAGGGTGTATATTTAAATAGGTTCACAGTATGAATAAATACATAAACCAGTCACCAAAACGTACTCGCAGCTCACAACAATATTTTAGCATTTGGACATGTTGTTAGTAAGATTGGATATTTTTCAAACTGTGGACATGCTAGTGCTGTTATACCACCTCCGTTTCAGTGCAGGTAATGAAATCTTACTTTGGAATAACATCATTTTACCCCAAAACCCCTTTTTTGATTTGATAAAATATGGCAACGGTCTCAAATGTTCCATAACACAAGCAGGTGTACAGGCATTTTGCCAATATTAAATATCCATAAACTAGCTCCATTTTGAGTTTATTTCAGGATTTTATAGAAACAAGATTACAAATCTCACCCGACATTTGAAGCCAGCTTTCAGCAATACAGAGTTTTTGACACGTTGTGCTATAGACGCAAAATAACATCGAAGTCTAAAACCTGGCCCTAACTTTTAGGACCAGAATATCAAATCAAAGAAGTTTGGCTTCCATAACTATCTATAAAATCCTGTTTACTACAGAACATTTGGCAGACACACAATTGAACATAACCACATCTAAATCTGGCTTCTCACTATCACGTTTTAAGGATGTCTACTGCTCTTGCATCTCTCAATGGCTCTGCATCAAGCAGCTGACGTCTTTCAAAGTTTATGTTTCATCTGCATTGCACTGCTTTTTTTGTATATATAATGTTTTCTTTGCACTGCTCTTGTCAGATGCTAACCAACATTGTGTTGCCTCAATATCTGTACTGAATCTGAATGTGTAATCAGAATAGTTGGTTACGTCTCTGCAGCTGCATAAACTGCTGATGGCTGATGTTTATTCAAGTGGCAACTTCTTTCCTGCATTTTCTTTACAACTGTCAGCCTTCTCACTTGAATCATACAGAAACGAAATGCTAAAAACATGAAGGCAGGATCTCCACGAGCCCTAAAAGCAACCCTCTTGACCAGATCCCACAGCTGCAGGTGTGGTCAGCACACCTTATCGATCTGATCCGCCTCCTCGTTGCACCATAACATCGTCATCAAACAATCGACACACTAAAGACGGCACTGCTCAGGGCTATTACACAACGCCACCAAGGGACAGGCAGAGGAGAGTGGGAGTGGGTATGAAAGAGGGAAAGGAAAAAGGAGGAGGGATAGAGGGAAAGAGAGGAGAGTGTTTATTGTGCTTTTGCACAAGATGATGGTAGTGGAGCGTGAACCAGCAGCTATTGGGGTCAAGAGAGAGAGAGAGAGAGAGAGAGAGAGAGAGAGAGAGAGAGAGAGAGAGAGAGAATGCCAGAAAATGGCCCAGGATGGCGTCTGCTGTCATTGCGAGATTGGTTAAACATGATGGGAGGGAAAGATGGAGATAGATAACAAGAAAGAAACCCTTTAAACACTCTTAAAACTGATTAAAAAACAGACATACACTCACACATAATCACGCTCTCATAGTCAGATTCATCTCATTCCCTGAATCTGTCCCTGTCATACATACAAAGAGCTGGTCCAGCAGATCCATGAGCTCCCCCTCACATCCCAGTGGGTGACCCCCCTCTGCTCTGTCTGCCTCCTGGTTCAGACCAGCTGTCTCCTTCCTCTGGAGCTGATCCTCCTCATTTAAATGCCTCTGACATGTATCTGGAACGTACCACAGGAGGGAGAGAAGGCGGGGTGGGGCATACATCACAGGAGGATGTGGGTGCTCCAGCAGCTTCCCCAACAACACCCCCCTTGTCCTCGACTTTATCCTCTGCGCTGTGTTTTGCTGAGGTGACCATGTGTTCGGGATGTTTGTGTCGTCTGTGTGAACAAAATGGTGCTGGCTCAGCGCTAAGGTTTGAGATGTCATGGTCTTTTTTTTGCCAGCTGAAAAGCTGAAGTCTGAGGGACTCTGCCTCCACGTCACATGAATATAATTAAAGGGCCGGCACGTTGTCCTCATTATGGTTGGAGCAGTAATTCCCGGAACATACTTTCTCATGCCATAAACACAGAATTGTGTGTATGCTAAAACTGCTGAAATAGCGAATTCATTAATCATTAAACTGCTGCAATTTCATGACAGAACGATAAGACGTTTGTGAAAGCCGTCATTGTGTCTGCAGTGGTGTTCAGGTTTCTCTGCGGGTTCATCTCTCCTCTAATTATACTTCTACATTTGCTCTGGATAATTGCTGCATGCTATAATTGCAAAAATATGGAATTAAAAATGTTTCAAGAGATTACTGGACTGTACTTTAATTGCTGTATGAATCTGAATAAAAACATCTACTCAATATTCCATACTTTTAAGAACGATTTGCAAAACAGCCCATTACTGGGTGCTAATTTGAACTTTTCAGAAAGTGTTATTAACAATATAGAGTAGACCAATCAATGATTATTAAATCTGTTGTAAGCGAAGACTCAATCAAAGCTCAATCAACCCCAGTTTTCATAAAGTGCCCATCTATTCTTCTCCTGCTTAATACTGCTCGTGTTCAACTCAAGTTATCCTAACTTGGAACTCAAAGCTCAACAAGAAGTCTTAACCTTTCTGACCCGAACACAGAATCTTATTTCAGCAGTTTTCTTATACTTTTCTTACAAAGGGTAAGAAGGGTAACAGTCAATATACGTGTTGTCTCTACATTGTCTAGGGACCCCAAGCATATTAGTTCATACTAAAGAAGTAAACAGTGCAATATATTGTTTCCTTTATAGCACTATACATCATTTAGAGTTTATGTAGTTTCTAGCATAAGTTACTCAAACAGAAGTAAATAGTGAATTTGTTGGGAACTATGTTCAGTGCACCAGTGAGTAGGAACAGCAGCAGGACTGTGTGTGTGAGATTTAGTCATGATAACTCCTGTTCCCATGTTAACAGTGTGCTTCTTTGATGTGATTTGGACAGCTGTGAGACAGAGGAACAGAGCTCTATCAGGCTTTGGAAATACAAGATCAATATACTTGATGAGATTTGTTGACAATCTGGAAAAAATATAGAATATGACCTTCCTTATTCTTCAAACTATCATTTCTGAAGCTGTCTGCATCTTCTGTTATCAAAGCAAATATGATGCACTTAGTTCTCTTTTATGACGCGGAGCACCAAATCAGCATTTCCATACAACATAACATAAACTATTACAAACCGATGGCTAAAATCCTCCTGACTTAAAACACTCAAAATAAAACCCATTTATCCACCTTTCAAGCTGATAAACAGGAGAACGAGACAGAAAAAAAGACAGAGTGCTATAGAAAGCCAAATGCCGCTGTCCCTCTCGAGGTTAAATGATCGCGTTTATCGTCAAGGCATTAAAGATCAAATATCTTTCACGAGATCTAATCAAATTGATGAGGCCTCAAGAGGAGCACAATAAACAAGATTACTGTTGATTGATTCATCGGGCAGCTCCATATATTGAGACCAGGCCCCCCCTGTTGGTCCAATGCTGCATCAAACTCAAACCAACACGTTTAACTCGAGATGATTGCAAAGCAGGAATAACCCACCCGACTTACATTTCATGACTAGAGTAAAATCAAAAGTCCTGCATTCCAAATTTGACTAAAGTAAAAATGATATGAGCAAAACGTATGTTCTCACTATGCCGAATGGTCCCTTTCAGTGTGTATATGATATCATTTCATTATTATTGTGATACATTGACATGTACATATAATTCTGATTGTGCAGCTGGTTGAGATGGAGCTCTTTTTAACTGCTTCATCTGGTACTGAGCATTTTCCTCTATATGCATCATACTTTTTTGATGACATATTTTTTATGAAAATGTTTCCGGTTGTAACTAAGGATTATTTTTGTTATCAATTAACTTGATCAATCGATCCATTATTAATTTAGTCTATTGCAAAGAAATGGCTTTGAGAATGCCTTTAAAAGATTCCACTGTATACTCTACTGTACATATGCAATACTTACAGTACTTAAGCACATTGTATGCCTATTGAATAAAAAGAACCAACAGATGAAATTCTACAATACTTCAGCCTGTAGATGTTCCATAATGTCATATCCTGTCAACAGCAGCATGTACCGTACCTTTCAAACTCGATTCTGGCTCTCCACAGGTCGATGTGTTGCAAACAGCTGGCATCAAGCAACTCTCTATGTAAAGCGCTGCACTATTGACTATGAACCCACAGGGCACAAGTCCAGAAGACCTCTAACAGGCCAGATGTTCATATGAGACAACAGCATGCAGTGTAGATACACCCGAGGAGTGACTCACTGAAGGTTATCAGGTGAAGGTGTGTTGGGGTGGGAGCCCCAGCACTCGGTCAATCATTATTTGTACAGATTGCGTTACTGAGGGGAGTGACAACGCTTTACAGGGTCTCTCCCTGTAATTACTGTATTTGCTCGTGACACAGACCCCAACATGTGTGCACATGACACGATGACAAGGGGTGTCAGAGCATAATGAGGCGTGAACAAGATGTGGGCGAAGTACAACGTGTTCAAAGGTCCATCGTGAAACTCATGATCATTTTGAAAAACGGCCTGGTTTAGTAAATCATAGTTCTATGTGTTTTATGTTATTGTAGTATTGCTTTCCTGTAGAGGTGGAAAGTAATTTGATACTTTCATCAAACATTGCACTTTTTACTCGACGACAATTTTCTGACAGAAATAATTACATCTGATTACATTATAGGTCATTTCGCTGACGCTTTTATCCAAAGCGACTTACAATAAGAGCATCAACCATGAGTATAAACTCAGAACAACAAGAATCCGGAAAGTAACATTACTTCAAGAAAGCCAAACTACAAAAGCACCAGAAGTAAGTGCCATTCAAGTGCCACTGAAGTGCTAATGTGTTTTTATTCAAGGTATAGTTGGAAAGGATGTGTTTTTAGTGTGAAGCTGCTCAGAAAAAGCTTGGAGGGCAGTCTCTGTTGAGTGGCCGGCCTTGATTGGTGAGGGTCAAGAAGGTTGTTACTGTGGAGATAGGAGGACACTTGGCTAAAGATAGCTCGCTTGAGAGTTTTGGAAAGAAAAGGAAGAAGAGAGACAGGGCTGTAGTTGTTGACCTCAGACGGGTTGAGAGTGGTTCTTCAGGAGAGGGTTGACTCTCGCCTCCTTCAGAGAGTTAGGGAAACAGCCCGTTGGGAGGGAGCTGTTAATACGATGGCTGAGAAAGGTCAGAAGGTCAGGAGCAACCGCTTGGAGAACCACGGAGCCAGAGAGGACTTGCAAACCGGTCATGTCGTAAAAGGACAAAGAGAATCGAGAGATGAAGACAGAGTAGAGGGGAGAGCGTCTGGGGCAGAGTTATTTTTTATTTTTATTTAATTTATTTAACCAGGAAATGCCTCATTGAGATTAAAAATCTCCTTTACAAGATTGTCCTGGCCAAGACAGCAGCAGTAGCACGTCACACAAAGTTCCATACAATACAACATAAAACAGTGACAGACAACATATAAAACGAAAAACAAAATCACAGCATGAATAAAACCAAAACTAAGACTCAAGTCAACACGACCCAGTTTACACAGGAGCACATACCTCCGTCATATAAAACATCTACAGCTAGATGAATTTCCCTCCAATATTTTCAATCTATTTTTAAAACACCTAAGGAGACCGGTTCCCGGAGACCCAGGTCTGTCTGCAGCAAATTCCAAGCCGCAGGAGCAGCAAACTTAAAACCTCTTTTCCCCATTTCCAAACGGACATGAGGGACGGAGAGCAAGAGGAGGCCTTGAGCAGAGGTCACAGAACGAAGATGGTAGCTTCCAGGGTTTTTCAGCTGAATTAGCGTCCAAAGATACGATGGAAGTACGTGGAGAATAGCCTTATAAATAATGATTTTGTCTACGGATGGACAGCGGAGTCCAACCAACCCTAGCATACAGGGAGCAATGGTGAGTCAGAGCCTTAAGATTAGTGATGAACCTCAATGCTCCATGGTAGACAGTATCTAAGGAGTGGAGACATTGAGAAGATGCATGCATATATAAGACATCACCATAATCAATCACAGGCATAAAAGTAGCAGCAACAAGTCTCTTTTTAGCATTAAAAGAAAAGCAAGACTTATTTCGAAAATAGAAACCTAGCCTCACTTTCAACTTCTTCACAAGTTGCTGAATATGAGGTTTAAAAGAGAGAGAGAGAGTCATCAATCAAGAATCCCAGGTATTTATATGATGATACAGACTCAATCACATTGCCCTGAAATGAAATCATAGCTGGAAGGTTTAATGGCTTAGTTTTTGAGTTTGTAAACATCATCAACTTCGTTTTATCAGGATTCAACATTAATTTCAACTCATTAAAAGAGTGTTGCACAGTATCGAAGGCTGTTTGTAAGTGTAAGAGAGCCTGATGCTGTGTAGGAGCAGAGCAGTAAATGACAGTATCGTCTGCATAAAAGTGAAAATTGGCATTTGGCACATTTTGACCGATACTGTTAATATAAATTGTGAATAAAAGTGGTCCTAGGACTGAACCCTGTGGCACACCTTTTATTATATCAAGAGAACTCGAGGTGATGCCTTCAGCCTGTACACACTGTGATCGGTTTGATAAATAATTTTCAAACCAACAGACAGTATGTTTTGACAGTCCAATAGTAAGAAGTCTCTGCTTCATTACTGCATGATCGACAGTGTCGAAAGCCTTGGACAAATCAATAAAAAGGGCTGCACAGTGTTGTTTATTGTCCAAAAATTCAATAAAATCATTTACTACCTTTAACGCTGCTGTGGTTGTACTATGTTTTTTTCTAAAACCTGATTGAGAGACAGATAAAATATTGTTTATGATTAAAAACTCCTTAAGTTGCTCACTCACAAGGGATTCTAGTGTCTTAGCTAAAACAGACAGTTTGGAGATAGGCTTGTAATTATTTAAAAGTGTGGGGTCTCCTCCTTTTAACAGGGGGAGAACAAAGGCAGACTTCCATATAAGGGGAATTTCGTTTGAAAGTAAGGAAAGATTAAAAATATATGTTAAAGGGGGTGCAATAAAATCAGCAGCTAACTTTAAAAAATATGGTTCTAGGTTATCCGGACCTGCCGGTTTTCTTGTGTCTAAAAATTTAAGGGCTTTGTGCACTTCAGTAACAGTAACAGGCTTAAAACTGAAAGAATCACCAACAGTTTCCTGGCGACCCAAACAAGCAGAGGATTTCTCATGTGGATGGTTTAGAGTGTCAAACAGGGAAGCAGAGGCAATGAAGTGCTCATTAAAACAGTCCAGCATTATGGCTTTATCAGAGATGTCATTAGAGTCCTTGACAATGCAAGCGGGAAGCTCAATACCATTTCTACTTCCAGATAAATATTTTATTGTCCTCCAAAACAGTCTTGGATTGTTGAGGTTGTTTGACGTTTCACTTAAAAACATTTTTTTTAGGATGCATGAGTGAGAATGATTCAGTTAAAGAGAGATCAGATAGAACAGAGGAGGACAGAGGGAGAGAGGGACAGAGGGAGGGGGAGAGGGACATAGGGAGAGAGGGAGAGATGGAGAGAGGGGCAGAAGGAGAGAGAGAGGGACAGAGGGACAAGGGAGGGAGGGGGAGAGGGAGAGAGGGAGAGATGGAGAGAGGGGCAGAAGGAGAGAGAGAGAGAGGGACAGAGGGACAAGGGAGGGAGGGGGAGAGGGACAGAAGGAGAGAGAGGGACAGAGGGACAGAGGGAGAGATGGAGAGAGGGGCAGAAGGAGAGAGAGAGAGGGACAGAGGGACAGGTGCAAAGTCTGTTGATGTGGGCGGGTTGTCAGCTCCAGAGAGTGAGAGAGTAAGAGATGAAGAAGTGGTCAGAGACATGAAGTGGAGTAACAGTGAGGTTAGATGTTGAGCAGTGTCTGGAGAAAATGTAGTCGAGGTGGTTGCCGGCTTTGTGAGTAGGAGGGGAGGGAGTGAGTGAGAAAGCAAAGGAAGAGAGTAAGAGTAATACCGGTAGATCAGATGACTTCTGTGTCTGGATGTTCAAGTCATCTGATCAGTTTTTGAAATATGATGGATTGGTACAAGTTTAACTAGCCAACAGAATATGGAGCTACACATAGAAAATGTTGTTTACACAGTAACTCATCAGTAATATTAATGTAATATATGATAATATGTAACACTAGCAGGAGCCCTTATGTTGCTTAATGAGCTTTAACTTGTGCTTTTATCAATGGAATATTGTTCTACAATTACTTAAGTAAAGCGGCTGTCCTAGATATGAGAGAACCCGCATTAAACAAATATCAAGTATCAAAGATACAACAGTTATTTAATATATATTTTACTCTTGTAAACTATTATGTTGTGCTCTTGTGAGTAGTTGTAATGTCATTCAAAAATCCATCTGTTTTTCTATCTATCTATCTATCTATCTATATATATATAGTGCTATATAATAAAGTGTATGATGATTATAATGACATTTTCCAAGAGAGTGTGTGTTTTTGTGTTTGCTGAATATAATAATAACTGTTTAGTGTACAACGCCTTCATTAGTATGAACATATATTTCTCTGTTTCTCTGAAGTAGTTCAACAAGTGTAAAACAGCACAAGGCACAGAAGCGGCTGAGTGGGTGGCGCTCTAATTTCACACTGCCGTTCACTCCACAGTTCACTCCACAAACCTGCAACAAAGTCAAAATATGGACGACACCAAACCAAACTATGCCTCAACTCTTCCCACAATAACTGCAAACGAGTTTAAAGGGCTGTCCGGTGGACGGCAGCGTGTGTTGAGCGGATCCATAACCTTCAGAGAAAGGTTAGATGTGAGTGATTCAAACTCATTTGATGCTGATACGATGAGCTGCAGCCGTCCATCTCTTTTCCACTCTGCTGTGCTGATTGTTGGATTGAACCAAAAGTTCAGGAGATAAAACTCCTCCAGAATGCCAAGTGTCAGTTTAGACGATCGTTAAGCAGACGATTTACTTTGTGATCCTGTTGCGAACTGCCAGTGTTTTAAAAGACAAGATACTGGCAGTTATTCAAACAGTCCATCAACATACAATTACATGAGAGTGTTTAGTCTTCACTGCACGTATTACTCTATGCACAGACTGGACTGTATAATCTGCCCCAAACTAGATTAGTGCCCTTTTGAAAAAACAAGAGATGATGAGTCACCTAAATGTCATCTTTGCCTCCTCAAACGACTCCCTGGATGACAACACAACATGTGAACGTTATCTTAATGTGCTTCTGCAGAATCTTCTAAATCAGACCTTAGAGGGACAATCTCCACGTCTATAAAACAGAAAAGGAAATCTGTCTCAAATATAAAAGCCAAGACGGCCTCTCATCATTTCAGTGACTATTTAGTCCTCCATAACAATTTCTGTAATAGCCACCGTCAGCAACGAGCTATGAATGAGAATAATCCCAGAGAGCGTCCTGACTCGAGGGGTTGGTGAATCACTTCAACCTCCAGCTTTTGTATTTATTGACCAGACTACAAATCAATCTCCGCCACCTTGAAGAGTCATGGTAATGTCCCCGTTTGTCACTGTCTGTCAAGGGTGTCTCCAGTGGTCATGTGACCCGGGTGATTTTTAAAGATACAACATATGCTTGTATGTTGTTATGTAATTATATTATGTAAAATGCCAGTAGAGGGAGATTATATTTTATATCATCCGCATCCTATTAAAAAAAAACTAAATTCAAGAAAAAAAATGCATGATATTTATATTAGTAAAGCTTTTTTAAATATTGGCGAAAATGAGTCTGGATGACGAGATGACACAGAATGAAGAGAGGGAGGATAGTGGCTGGCGTTTCATCATATGGTCATTCTACGCGAGAGGCTGACCAGCGTGTGCACACATCAGAGTGGAGACTAATACTCTCATGCAGCTCGCTACCAGTCTACATATTCTATCTCGGCCATGAACTGCCATCAGGCTACATGAAAAACACTGAAATCTCATTTGTCGAAGCAACACATTAATACCAACAAAGTATTTTGAGGTACATTTTCTCTCATGGCAACATGTTTTAAACGGGCGTGATGAACCAAAGGGGTCCCCAATACATGACGGACCATGTCATCATTGTTAAAGACAGGAAAACGGACACGATTTGTTTTCCACTCACAAAGTGTAGAGCACCATTTCATTAACGTAAGGAATGGTTTCCTACAGCACCGGCTGATCCTACTGTCAGTGTTCCTCTGGCTGAGGGTACAGAACACATGTATAAATACTTTGTCCTCGGCCAAAATGATAAGGGATGAACATAAAAGCTGTAGACCAGCACACTGACATGAAACTTTAAGCTATGAAGGCCAACATCCTCCACAGAGAGGATCCTCAGCGACACCTCCCTAATCAACAGGTTTTCATTTCCCCAAACTACTCAGAGAACAAGTCTTGCACACTGGCTTCCTCTGACGAGTGCTTTGTTTCTTTGATAATGTTTCATAACTCAAAGTACAATGGTTTGAAAAAAATGCCCAGTCCACAGCACCTCAGACTCATTTCATGTGAGTTTCCTCGCCCGTAACTGGACCGACACGCTTAACCCATCCTTCTTCTCCATCCCCATGCAACCTCCACTCACCTGTGCTGGCTGCATACTGCAGGCTGCCCCGCTTCCTAAAGGGGGAGAGGGGCTTGTTCTTAGCCCCGGTCGCGGCCCCTGGGGGCAGGTTGGAGGACATGTTGTGAGTCCCAGGTTGTGTGGTTCAGGCAGTAAAAGGAAAAGGAGAGCTGAGTCCGAGCTGCAGAGGACTGAGCGTCAGAGAGCTAACGAGGAGAAAAGAGAGGAGAGGGAGGAGATGTAGCACAGATGCTGGGTGCTTGAGGCGGTATGATTGCAGTCAGCGTAAGTGTGTGTATTTGTCTGTGTGTGTGTGTCTGTGTGCTACGTGTGTGCTACATCCAGACTGGTTGGTCCAGCGTGCATCACTATGCAGCGAAACAAACCCCGCCCCCTCCGAAAGGCTCTCGTGCGGGAGCTGCAGCGCTGATGGAGGCTGAGGGGCGGGACACACACATACACACGGCAGCCTGCAGTTTTGCTGTTGCCATGACAACCACAAATCATGAGCAATTCAGAGACAAGTTGTGTATTACTGAAAAATGTACCGGAAAAGTAAAACGCTCCAATGAAATGTTACAACATGCTTGTGAGTAATAGACTCATGATCCTTAGCTCTACCGGTTTAGCACTAATTAGCACAAGTTAGTCTGCTAACACGTGCTGATGTTAGCCTTTAGCTCAAAGTATTGCTGCATCAGGGCTCTCAAGTCTCACGCATTGAGCGTGAGACTCACGCATTTCGGTCTTATCTCACGCACTCCCGCCACACATCGAATTCCTCACGCTGAAAAAACCTCTCGGCTATTTAATGCTTGAATGCAGGGGTGCTCAATACGCCGATCGATTGATCCGCTGCAGAGCTCCGACGCCGGTCTGCGCGCATTGGGATGGAGCAAAAAAATAGTCACTAGCTTAATATTGTTTTCCAAATTTAAGTGTGAGGCACTTTATGTTTGTTTGTTGACTACCGAAAGAACACCGACATTAAACATTGAATGGGGTCAAATTAATCCTAAGGCGGGGGGAGGGTGTAATATTGATTCGGGTCAAAATGACCCTAAGGCAACACAAGGGTTAAGGGATAAAACATATATAAAAGAAATAAGAAAGATCGACATTCAAAGGGACGTAGCTGACACAATTTCAATTGATTTGATGAATAACGTCCAAACATGTTTGTGGAGAATTATTAACAGACCAAATCTAAAATACTGAAACAGAATAACACTTTTTTTCATTCAATCACATTTGTCAATTGACAATATCATAGTTTTGTTATATACTTTTAAAAACACTTTATAGTTTTGGTTGTCATATATTCTTTTTTAAGGCATCAACTGAGAACTATTTTCATTATTGTTTAAAGGGCTTTCAGTAAAATGTCAGATAATTGTGTAAATACTTCATAAACAAAGCAACAACAAGATATATCATCAATTATATATGTTGAACACCCAGTAGATTTAATATACTCCCAAAACAAATCTTTAGAAAAAAACAGCAATGTTTTCTGCACAATTAAAGGACTGAAGTATTGTCAGAAGTAATTAACGAGATGTTAAAGAGCACAAATCAGTCACACATCCATCTTTCCTCTCTACAGGATTTATGGGTTTTACGTCACAATGCTTTTCTGAATACAGACCAGGAGGCGCTCACAGAAAATGATGACAGAATGACGAAAAACCCCACGTCTATTCAGTCCTGATATAATCAGCTGAAGAATCAATACATCAGAGCCACCTCCTGGTTGAACAACACAGGAATATAAGTGCAAGACGATGACCATTTACCAGGGGCGTTGTTTACAATCCTTTTCAAAATAGTGTGTGCACTGTGGAGCCAGCGCCCCCTTGTGGTCTGTACGGGGAAGTAGTGCAACGGACCGCATCGTTGTACTGCAGTCTGTGAATGTGAGTGAGAGAAAAGCTCTGCACAATAAATGGCAGGACATGTTTAAATTGCCAAAGACCAATCTCGATTGATTTTCGGGACCTTGAAAGGTCACGCAGTAAAGCCTCAGAATTATACTTTATTCCAGGAATGATTTAGCTGTTTTTTTAATTTTTCAAGCTCACGGTAGTCATGATGCTCAGCACAAATTATTTGTTTTGTAGAAGGAAAAATGGTTTAAACTTGACGACTTGTAGTATATAACTACACTGTATATGGAGCTGAATTTAATGAGATGGAGCTAATGTTTTTTAAAGCAAATGCATTGTTAGCATCAGCTAATGTCCAACTGTGTTTATGATGAGTTCTTCAGGATGGGTGATTATAAAAACACTTGAGCTGCTGCATCTTGGAAAATGAATCTGTTGGTGGCAGATTTTAGTTGTCAATCTTGGGACAGAAGATAATGTTTTAATGGAAAACATGTTCATCCAGCTAAAAGCACGGCTTTAAACCATCCTAGTTATTTCAATACACATCATCATTTCACTCTTTCTCTACCAAATGAGATTCTAAATCCATATTCATATATTATTTTTTATTCAGGAAGCTGTAAATTACCTTTCTCCCTACTTGTTTGGGTAAACACAAATATTGACACTTTTGTCAAACATTTTTTTTGAATAATAATAGAAAGTAACACCAATCCAGATAAATAGTTATCGAAAAAATTCTTGCTTGGTTCAAACTAAACAAGTTGAACAAGGAGACAAAACAATTTCGGCTGCCATCTTTGTTTGGATTAGAAAACACAGTCACAGTGCCGGAAACCGGGTTTTTAATGTGAATCTGTTTTTATCGAGATGGTTAAAACTGTTTTAAAGATTCTGGGAATACTTTCACATTTGTTGATGAAGGACCTTGTGAGTTACTCAAAGATTGACAGGTATTTATTATTCATCTTTATGAAAATCAGAAGTGTAGCACACACTGGGGCTGCAGGGAAGCAGCTGATGATAGCCTCACAAAAAGGCCAATATCGATCCCATATGGTGACACGCTGTTTTATCAGTCTAATGTTGGTAAAAAGGAAGATCATGGTCAGTGAGCGTGAATAGGTCCAAAAGAAACAATGTCGAGGAATCCAGATATGATGGTGTTTTTGCAGGAGCTGAGAACATTGTCAGAGGAGATGCAGATGGATGTGTGAGTGAACAGAACCGTCGCTCTGAGGTTTTATGCTCTGACTGTCAGTGATAAAGAGCTGCAGACAGCTCAAGACAGCCAACGTGTTGCTGCATCAGAGAGAAGTTAACGGATGAATGAGGACAAGGAGTCTGATATATTGTATCCCTTTTCACTCGTTTCCTCTAAAATTAATGTGGTTTAATTCCTCTTCAGGAAAATAAAGGTTGACCTTGGACACACAGCTTCCTCCGATGGCAAAGACACATCTATACATGCAGAGATTGACGAAAGCATTAGGAGAGAATTGCGTTGTATTTACTAAGTGTCTCAAACAGCAGGAAACACACCGATCACAAGTCACTGACAGTCACTGACAGTCACTGACAGCCACAGGATAACACAGAAAACATTTCACTGAGAAATTTGGGGTTGCGGGAACAAGGGCAGATGTAAATCGAAAGAAAGAACAAAGGGTGTATGATTGAGAGGTGAGAACAGAGCAATCCTGATTCTGTTTCTGCTCTGCTGAATATCTGGGTTTTGCACAAGGCTGAAAAAAATGTAATGATGTATAATTCATCAATTGATTTAATTAAAAAGGATATTAAAGAAACATACTACATTTTGAAGTTTTTTCTGAATAATTTCAAGTTGTCTCTTTTATTTTAAATGTTTTACAAATATATACATTTTACAAACATAAATACCATCGTGTCCATGTATCTCTGTAATTCATAATGAAAGTCACCGAGAAAATATTCCTAAGAATATTCAAAATTGTCTCTTTTTTCGTTTGAAAATGATGTGGGTTGATAAATATATATCCATGCACATATATATGGGAGACTATATAAAACAATGTTAATAACATTGCTGCTATGATTTTTAATTCTACAGTTAATGGTATAGCTCTAAAATGGATTTACAAGATGTTTTGTGAAAGAGGATTAACAGTATCACAGTATCTTGCTTCAGTATGAGGTCTCCAAGCTTCCCCTTGCGTCATCAGGGGGAGTACACATCTATTTTGCAGACTTGTCCAAAAGCATGTAGAGTAAAACCACATGAGCTCATCAATGGGATGGGATCTCCTGTAGTGAAGGCTGCCGAGGAATTATAAAGGAACACACTGAGGGAAGTAAAGAGGGTCCAAGTGTATCAAACACAAGTTCACTTTGCCAGGTGGATCCTGACAGGGACATTATTGGATTGTTGGAGGGGAATATTATTGATTTAACAAAGATCTTTGATTATCAGTGAAGCCCCAAATGTAGGCTGCATCAGCTCTGTCTTGTGTATTTATGGCTCTTTTATGAGGTGTTTAAAGATGCAACAAAAGGTAAAGGCTCACTATGATCATGAGAGTGTTGATGTTTTACTGATGATCAGTAAGTAAGTAGGCCTATCAGCGAGCCTCCAGCTTGACCTACTTTGATAAATAGATGTAGGATCCTTATGAATCCTTTCTGCAACGTGACGTGTTGTGGTACGTTGCAAAAAGCACACACGTCCTCCATGCTCAATTCCCCTGCGCCCTCCACCCAAAAAGACACTGTGTTAAGCCCCTCCCTCTCTGGTTGATCTGTGGCTCTGTGTGTAATCTCGTCAACAGATCAGAGACGGAGGGATTGAGCCCAAAGCAGGGCTATATCCACCTCCTAATGAGATTGGCCACCATCACTAGATGTGCTATTGCGATTAGCCTGCTTGGAAGCATTCGGGGATTTAGGCCCGAAACACCCTGCCCCAGGCAATTAGCACGATACTTAGGCAGAATGACGTGAGTTTGATGCTCAGTATCTCAGCACAGAACTGGACTTCCGCATTGTGCAAGGGAGGCAGTATGAAAGGGAAAGTGGTGTTTCTTTTTTGATGCATTGATTTGTACAATATATCTATACCAAAAAAGTATCATCATTGATTTTAGTTGTTTTCTTTTTTCTGCGGGAGTCTGTAAAAATGTAACAACAGATTCTGCAGTAAAATGATGAACAAATATATAAATAACTTAAAAACAGGAAACAAAGATGATCTTTTGAAGCCACTGTGAAACTTAATGACCTCATCGTTTCTGTTTTCACCTTCATTAACATGTCACACTTTTTCTTCCTCAGAGATCCCAGTCTGTCAATCCTTTAGCTTCCCGCTGAGCCTGTTTGACCCTGACGTCACTGAACTGCTACTCCGACGGTCTGATCCCACTTCTCTTAAACCTGCTCCTCCTACAATAAACATACAGAGAAAGTTAGAAACACGTGGGAAAAATATGTGCAACATTTATAAAAAGGCTTTTTTTTTAAATACGGTAATTCCTTCTAGTTCATTAGATTGTACTTGATGAACTACAATAACTTCCTTTTGGTTGAACACCTCTGGCAAACAGTCCTGTTTACATTCATCAAGTCCTCGCTTCATAATTGGATCCTATTAGACATTTGTGTGAAATTATCCCAAGCATTGCATTTAAATTCTTGAGTTATGTTCATAGCGTTGTGAGGTCACAGTGACCTTTGACCACCACATTTTAAATCAGTTTAAACTTGAGTCCAGGTGGTCGCTTGTACCATCAGAGTAATTCCCTCAAAGTGTTCCTGAAATAAACACACATATTGTTTTTGCTTTAATTTCATACTGCAGATGCTATTATTTACAAAGTAAGTAATGTTGCATGCAGTATACATTCAATAGCGACATACGACTTAGTAATACAGTGCAGCTTGAACTTTGACCCTCTTGCTCACTTATGAGCTGCGTAGAGCGTTGTGGATCAGTGTCCAGGAGCGCCTGCTGCTTACATGCTGCAAAATGTGACCGGATGCAATCGGACATCAGGCTATTTTTAGCATGCAGTCTTTTAAATAATATGTACCGGTACATACTGAATATTTTTCTTGCATCCTAAATAGTGTGGTAGGATGGGTATTTGAATGCACAGATGGTGTTTTTCGAGAACGGGTCGGACGGACGTTCAGATGGACAGACAAATCAAGAACATGATGCTTTTAGCCTCGGTAAACAAGCTTTATGACGTGATGTCAAACAGCTGAAGGGTGATTAAAAACACTGTCATACTGCTGATGTTGATCATTTTATCCATAATCACCACATTAAAGACAAAAACATAGAAGACTGAAGATATCAATTTTACCAAGAAAATATGATTGTGGTCAAATAAATAATATCTCCAAATGATGAAGACTTAAAAACTAAATGTAAATATTAATTTGCATGTTCCTGATTTAATTTGCCAGTTTAAGCTGCAGTGTGTTAAATAATATCCACACAGATAAGATTCTACTGCAGATGTCTTTCCTTTGCAAAATCCAATTTTCTGCAAAAAATTTAAAAACGAATAGAAAAAAAGCATTGACTTTTTGTTGAGGGAACGAATGATGCTAAACTTTCAGGTTGGCCGACATAAATACCTCATCCCTGCAGCACTCATATAATACATTAAATAGTTTTTAAAGAGAACTTTCCCTCCACTGGAAACAGGACAGTCAAGTCGTCTCTACTGAACTGCAATGCTCCTGATGTCTCAAATACAAAGGTTTTAAACATTCAGCAACCGAAAATGATTCATGCTTTGATCACGCCTCGAAGATGCTGCAATGTCAAAAGTATGTAAAGTAAAAGATAAATCAAAACACTTCACTCAAAAGCATGGTACATTAAAGGTAATAAATTAAACCAAACAACATGTTGTGCTGGTTACTGAGATGATTTTGTGGGAAAAAATATACATCAGCAATAGAGTGTCTCAATGTAAGTCCTCTAACACGCGGGGCAGTAACAGCCCATAAGATCAGGCCCACTGACCTCCACCCATCAGGGCCACAGGAGATCAGCTGCTACAATCCTGCCACAACAAGCTTAATGCACGTCACATCACACCGGCGGTCTTAAAGTCTCTGCTCCGCCTGAAAGAAAACAGGAAAAATGTTCAGATAGTTTCAGTTATGTTGGCTGTAACTTGGGAAACATATCTAGGTAATGTCATTGCCCCATTAAACAGCAAAGAGCAGTTTCAGTTGCTTTATTTAGCACCACCACCCCACCTGGGATTTAAACGTCTTAACTATAAGGCGTTTAGGAGAGGTTAATGCCTCCCTGCTTCGTCCACGTGACTGACACTGAAGTCAAGAGTTCGACAGGAAATACACCATGAATCAAATGTATGCACACAATAATATATATTGATCCCAGTCAGACCTTTGCTGGTCTAAATGTTTCAAATTGGTTCCCCATACAAATATATGAGGCTCTATGGTGACAGGAAATGCAGTTCACATTGTTTTCCTGATGTGAACACACCGTAGCTGTAACAGTAATATATGGAGTTATTATATTGTCTACTTTCCTTATACACACCATATACTTTATAATAGTGACACACATTTCTGTATATGGATAAATCAAATCAATGACTGATGAGATAACTTACTGAGTTAATGTATGTGAGTTAGTTTATTTTTCTCTTTTTCTTGACATCATTCACTATTGCCCTTATTACGCTAATTGGATTGGCTGGCCAATCAGGAAGAGGCATCTTCTAAGTCCGGGGTTTAAGTAGAAGGAATTAAAGGGAGGATCTCTCCTGCACAGAGCTGCTGAATTGATTTGAACCTTGAGAGAGTCTCTCTGATCGCCGAATCGAGAGAGGCCAACAAAGCCAGGAAAGCTCAAGCACCTCCCTCCCAATCCGGCATCCGCTCGGAAATCGCCTTTCAGCTCGATTTGGGTTGCATCCAGATTCTCTGCTCTCCTGCTCACTGAGAACTGTCAAAATGTCCTACCTTGAGGAACTTGAGTTTGAGGAGGAAGAAAGCATGGGTGCTGGAGCAAGCGCCGAGGACAAAAAGTCCAAGGAGTTGGAAAAACAACTCCAAGAAGATGGTGATAAGGACTCTAAAACCGTCAAGCTTTTACTGCTTGGTAAGTGGACTTGCAAGTTTTCCTTTTTGTCCCCAACAGGGCGTGATGCCAAGTGCTCAGACTGAAGGATGTTCACTTCATTAGATTCAATACTTAACCAATACTTATCTAATGTTGAACTTTCTTTCTCTGCTTGAACACAATGTCCTGTCTCCAAGAAGAACAGGAGTCTTGCCGTCAGCAGCTGTAACTGATCAATTAGAAAAGGCACAGGTATCAGACATGACTACGTCGTGGGAAAGGTTTCAGGAGGAGATATTTTAGAGATTGTCAAATTCTTAATAATGTTTTCATAAATGAATGATAATTCACTTTCAGTTTATTGGCTCATGTGCTGCACATTCTTGGACGTGAGCCATCTAAGGCATGTTAAACTTTTCTGAGACAGCTGTTCACTGCTTAGTTAGATGTGAGATATGGTGGAGGATTGGTTTCTGGATTAAGCTCTACATTAGTTTATTGAAAAGAGGGGAGGGCTGTTTAATCTTGTGTACAACTAAGATGGATAGAGCAGGAGAAAGGAAGAGTCATATCAGAGAGATACGTTTGCAGGTTGAGCAGCTAATCACAACAAAATCAAACTAAAATAAAAAATAAATAACCTGCAGCGGCCTTAATTTGACGCCGGTCTCACACCACCACGATCAGCCAAGTCCAGAGATGGCAGAATATCTATGAAGGGGCCCCAGATTTTTCCAAAGGCTGCCTGCTTCCCTCTGACATTATATAATATCTTTTCAGGTGTGCAGTAGGACACAAGCTCATTAATCCAGTGTCTTATTGATGGTGATTTTTCGGATTTCCAGTTAATCAGAATACATTTTTTCACTGCAGTGCTCGCAAGTAAGATAAAGTATTTATTATAGTAGTTTGCATTGATAGAGCTTGTGTCCCCCAGAATCCATATCTTTGGGTCCTGTTCAATTTTAATTCCTATTATGCTTGAGGTTAATTCAGTGGCGCGTTTCCAAAGTTCTTCTATTAATGGGCAACTCCAGAGCATGTGTAGAAGATCACCGTTTGTCACTTTACATCTCTGACATCTGGGGGAAATGTTGCTGTCCATTTTATGTAACCTGTAAGGGGTGTAGTATGTCCTATGGAATATATTAAATTGAATTTGTCTGTGTTTTGTGGAGATTAATACCGTCTGTGCCTGTTCCAATAGGTGATACCAGTCTGCCTCCTCGTAGACACATCCTAGGTCTGTTTCCCATTTCCCTTTTGTAGATGTTTTATTTTTATCATAAACAGGTGACTTTCCGTTGATGATACCGTATATTGAAGATATTATTCCTTTTGTTGATCTGCATAATTTGTTACATATGGGGTTTCAAGGGGAGTTTCTTTTGGGATATCTGGTAATATTTCTTTAGATTTCTCCTTAACCCAGTCTCTAATTTGTAAGAAGTTGAAGAAACTATATTTGGGAAGGTTGAATTTATTATTTAGTTGTTGGAGGCTAGCAAATGTATCATTAATGTATAAGTCAGCAGCTGTTTTAATTCCTCTATCCCTCCATCCCCGCAACACTGACTCAGCTATGTGGTGTGAGAGGTTGGGATTACCCCACAGCGGTGCCCTTCGAAGAAAAGAAATATTTATATCCAGGAGTGAGTGAGATTCCTGCCAAGCAGCAAATGTGTTCAGTATTATTGAATTATTTGTGAGTGTGGCAAAAAAAAAATGTTTACCGATGAATGGTACGTCCTTTAACGGCATAGACTTCATCTCATGTTGTTCTATTGAGACCCATCTAACTTCACTGTTCTCTGCATGCAGCCAGATCCAGATTGGTCGGTACTGAGAGGCAAGATAATAATTTCTATAATTTGGTAGGTTAAGCCCTCCCCTTGAATATGGAGCCTGCAGAGAGATGAGTTTAACTCTGGGTTGTTTCCTTTGCCATATAAAAGGGTTATAATTGTGTTAAGCTCTTTGAAGAAACTCTTTGGAACATTTACAGAGAGACATTGAAATAGGTAAATAAACTTAGGTAAAACGTTCATTTTAATAGTATTAATTCTGCCTATGAGAGACAGAGGGAGATCCATCCATCTTTGAAGATTAAGTTTGGTTTGTTCCAATAATTTTATATAGTTATATTTAAATTAGTGCTGTGAAAAATAACGCGTTAACTCAGTTAATTCAATTACAGGTTTAACTAGTTTTTTTTTTTTTAACGCGCAGAATGAGCTTCCAATCCGTCTGTTGTTGGTGGTCGGGACGAAAAAAAAGTCACTTGCAAAATGAGCTTCCAATACACCACTTCAATCTGAACTCTGTCCGCTCTCATGCAGACGGTCTGTTCATCGGTAATGATCCTTCCGCAGGTTCACCTCCGGAAACCTTGTTACGACTTCTACTTCCTGTAGATCAGGGTCTCAACACGTCGATCGCGACCTGCCAGTCGATCGCGGCGTAGTGTCGGTAGATCGCATGACATTAAAAAGATTGGCCCGCCCCCTGACATGTTCTCTAGAGCACGTCTTTGTTCTTTTATTAAACTAAACGTCTGTTGTTGATCGTATCTCCACAGCAGCATGTCATTTCTGTCTCTTCGCGTTGCGTTAACACTTATCGATCTCCGTCTCGCGCACCACAGAGCTCCGTGCGCGCGCATCGGGACCGAGCAAAAAAAAAGTCACTTGTCAATCTGTCCACCTGTCCGGGCCGGTGAGGTTTCAGCTTTGCAGCGGTGTCCCCGCCGTCCCTTTCATCACGGCCCAGTTCATGAAGAAAACCCACACAGTCAGTTTGCCTCAGCAGCTGCTAGAGGAAGACTAGAGGCCTTTAGATTGTATCATGGTGGAGTTAATGGTTGACAAACAAGAGAAAAATGTTCTGTTTAACCCTCCTGTTACCTTTACATTTACTAACATATTTTACCCTCGGGGTCAATTTGACCCCAGTAATTAAAACCTCCAGAAAATTATTAGAATTAATATTGCTTCCCAAGTTTAAGTGTGAGGTACTTTATGTTTGTTTGTTGACTACCTAAATAGCCCTTTAAATATATAAAAAAGTTGATATTTCTTATATGTTTGACACAGTGAAAAACAGCCTGGTGTCAAATTGACCCCAAAGAACACCGACATTAAACATTGAATGGGGTCAAATTGACCCGAAAGGTAACAGGAGGGTTAAACATTCTGTTTAGGATGAAGATGTATTAATGTTCCAGATGGAAGAAAACTGCTAAATAACTGCTGAGTTGCAGCACCATTGTATAGAAGAATGTATACATGTATATATCCATCTTTTGTCATAAATCTCTATGTTCTCACAAAATATACCGAGAATATCGGTAATATGTGATTAATCATGATTAATCCACAAAAACCTGTGATTAACCCGATTAAAAATTGTAATCGTTTCACAGCCCTAATATATATATATATTACAGTATATATAGGTAGAGCTCAGAAAGACTCATTTTGGAAATGGAACAAGGAAGACGGGTTCGTGGAGGGAGAAGGGTGGCAGGGAGAGGGCGGATGCGTGGAGGAAGACAAAGAGCTGTTATTCCAGATGAAATAAGGGCTACACTTATAGACCATGTCGTGAACCATGGTCTCTCATTGAGAGAGGCAGGTTGAGGCTGCAACAAAAGTGTTTGGTCACCACCCACATGTCCAAATGTCTCTTTTGGAAGCCATGCGTGCCGGATGTGAGGACACGAGTCCAGAGGACTGCCAGGGATGGATCAGGCCCTCCAGAAGGTTCTTCCCCAGGTGGCAAGAGAGAACATGAGATGTGATGTTGATGACAACATGTGGCCTGATGCTAGAGAGAGGCAGGATTAGCCCCTCAATTATTTGTTCCAATTACAGTCTGTACTTTTAGTTTCTACCTTTTTTTTCTCATTACTGTAATTCCGTAAATTACTACAGACTATTGAAGCAAACTGCTAATTTTCATTTACCTTAAAGAATTGCTATGTTCTAAAAAATTTCATAAATCATGTGAAAGAATGTCACTCTTTTCTTTGAAGAAAATATTACTTTGTTTGAAGTCACTGAAATTGTTCAAACTGTAAAGATGAAAAGTTAGTATTTTCTGTATTGGTGTTTGATGCTAGTGTTTTTACTCTCAGTGTGTTCTGAGTGACAGTGTGTGTTATCTCAGTGTGTGTTACCTCAGTGTGTGTTACCTCAGTGAGGGCTGTGCAGAGTGTTTGGCTGCACTGAGCGTGTTTTGAGCCATGTGTTAAGAGTTGTGTTGCTTGGAATGAGTTTTGCAGGTGATGTGAACTGTTTAGCTCAGGTGACTGTTGGTAGTGCAGACTGTGTTTAGAGTTTTGCACATGTGACTCCAGTTGTGCCCGCTGTCGTTTAGCAAATGAAAAAAACTGTAATCAGTATTTAAGAATAAAACTTACTCTCTCTGTCATCAATTCCCCCCAAATGTGTTTGGATATCCGTCGGGGCATTTATTTGAGTTCTTGTGAGAATTTCGCCTAGACCTGCTCCGCGGCCCTCACAAGGCTTGTTTACTGACTGTTTACTGATGTTAGTTATGTCGAGAGAATAGAGAGAGTGAGAGATGTACAGGCAGGCATCTTCTTTGTGTTGTTTTATAAATGCTATTTAGACAATTTCGAAAGTATGTTGAATTTATGAATTCATTTTATAAATGTCACAAGAATTCACAGCTAGAAAATAGCAACTAAACTATGCTAGCTCTCGGTATCATGCTATCCATGTGCCACATTGTTTTCTGTGGTAGCCTATGTGTCTCTTTGTTTTGTCTGTTCCAGTTTTACAAAGATCAATCTTGTATGAGTAATTGCAGAGGCTGAAAAGAGTAAACGCAAGAAAAAACACTTGTAATAACTACTTACTAACCCAGAGTGAGGTCATGACGGGAAATATCAGACTTCCGTAAAAACGTTATAAAGCCTCAGTCTGATATTTCCCGGCATGACCTCACTCTCGGTTAGTAGTTAGTTATTACAAGTGTTGTTTTTCTGCTTACTCTTTTCAGCCAAGCGGGAGAGGTTAGTAAGTTGTTTATTATATGGCATTTTTTCGCTCCTATTGTTTTGTAAATAAAAACAAATTGTCATGTCATTTTGTTCAGCTCTCATGTCTCACGACACGATGTGTTTCAGGTGTTTCGTAACAACCAGTTACGTGCTCACTTCAAGTTGCAGTGAACAATAGAAAAATCATTTTGTCGATGGGTGCCCTTTTTTGGGTTTGAGCACCTGCCCCCCAAGATGTCTGAACACGTGCCTGGTTCTACATCACACGGCTAGTGCATATGGTCTTCGAGAACCAGGAGGAGAGGGAGAACAGCACATCAGATCCTCTGATGGAGGCCCCATCAGGTCTTGTGGTGCCCCCTGCAGGCTCCAGCTCTCCTCATGCTCCAGTCGTGTCTCCAGCTCTTCCTGAGCAGGCGGAGCTGGGAGCCCTGAAGGCGGACCGCAGAAACTCTGTCAGACGCATCGAGGTCGACGGCAGGACTGTGACCCGAGTCATCTCTCCGGTGTACCGCTCTCACAGCACTGAACTGAAAAATCGCTGGAGAGTGAGCGAATACCGGGGAGATGGACCTCTGTCGATTTAATAAGAGGTCTACTCAGAGTCGGGGCAGCAAGAGGAAGGACAGCAGCAGCTGCCCGTCTCCTCCAAAGAAACGCCTCCGAGTCTGACGGGACGGCTCGCAGGGATTCCTTGTCAAGGATCCTCCTGCTTGAGACATGTTGTGTCCTGAGCGACGCCCCAGGTAGCGTCTTGCACCTGGGGCCTGTCCACCTTTTTATCCAGAGACTTTTAGGTTTAGTCCTCATGGCCGGCCTGTGCGTGGGAGGCCCCAGGTAGCGTCTTGCACCGGGGCCTTTGTGGACTAAACCTTGTTGTCTGAGGAGTAAACATTTGGATATAGTTTGGTCATTATGGATTTAGCCCAGGTCAGCGTTTTTGGTGCGTCTGGCACCTTTCTTTATTTCTTGGAGCTGGCCTGTGGGTCCACTTGGTGAAACTAAAGGGAGCGACGGGGAACTCACTTCCTGAAACAACTCAAATGGAGTTATTGTCGCTGAGATGGAGCTTCAAATGTCTGCTCTGCTCTGAAACGACACCCAGAGTGAGCTGATTGGTAGGTAGTCCTTTACAGACGATGGAGGAGTGAGATGACCCGAATATTAGAAACACTTGAGAATATTAATGGTGTCCTCCTTATCATCTGTTTGTCTTGAGACAAAACGAGACGAGACGGCGTGAACTGTGAACTCTCTGGTCCAAGAAGATCGATGCAGGTTCATTTATTCATATTATGGTGAGAATCACGATGTGTATCAATATTTCTTCTGAATCCCTCGTTGCTGAAGTTATGAACTGATTTTCTCTGATCTGCCATTTGTCTTTCAGATACTGACGAGAAGACGAGACTGTCAACCACCTCATGGACACACAGGTTGTTGTTGGTTGTTGATGTTGTTTATTTAATGTTGTCTCCTCTCGTGTTCTTTGTTGTCTTTCAGAGAGGACAAGAAACGACATGAGGAGGAAACAAGAAAAAGTGGACAGAAGAGAAGAAGAAAGGAGACAGGATGCACTGTGAACCCTCATTTCAAAAGATAAATATACATTTATTGTTGTTCTCAAAATTCTTAATTTTTAAAAAGTCGTTTATGAACTATTATCTCTTCCTGTCTTGATTTTGTATTTTAGAGAGAGGTGAGCACACGACTCAGTGACTCATCTAAAGTGACATCACAGTGGTCAGCCAGTAGAATGGTGTTGTTAAAGGTTTCAGTGTGGACGTTTCCTCCACTGCAGCACATCTGAGAGATGAAGTGGCTTTCAAAAGGAAACGTCAGCATGAAGCGTCATGTGTTCTTTGTCTGACAGATTACTGTCCAGCATAAATCGTTGGAGGGCTCTTATTAATACAAACTACATTGTGACAGTTCCGTAGTTTGAGGCGTAAAAAAATCGACGTGAACATTTGAACCACAGCTACTAATACATTTTAATAGTTTTACTGCTTAAAGGAAGTCAGGTATTACAGGATACAGCAGTATGTTTTTAACATTTATTTGTATTATAACAAATTAAAAAAGACAATAAACAATCAGTTTCAAGCACAATCACTTGATATTTGTCGTATGTATTTGTCATAAGTATATGTTGGTGACCAAAAAACATTTACAGGTGAACACATTATGAACCCTGAGTTTGATGAATTGATTAAGAGTTCTGCTCAAAACACAACGGGAACCAAATACCGTCGGTTTAGATGGAGAATATCTGGAGAATGAATTCAACCATTCTTAGTCCGTGTGGCTCAGATTTGAACCAGGAAGGCGGTGTAACAGTGTGAGCAGGGCCATGACAGGAGGCCGGCTCGCCAGGCAGGCAGGAGGCATCAGATCAGCCGGGTCCATTGGACCCCATGAGACGTGAAGTCCCAAAGATTCAGAGGAGGAAGCAGAGTGAATAATATGTGATGGAGAGATGTAAATTCTTTATAAGTAGAGAGAGAAGAGTCACATTATATGTAAATAAACGAAATAATGAAAAGGTCAGCAAAGGTCCTGGTATAGTATGATGTTGCTCACTTGGACACATAGGACATCCAGGCGTGCTTGGGTTTAAGAACTGTTTTTACTGAAAGCACATATAAGTACATCACGATCAGTAGCGCAACTGCATGCTGCAGGCTGTTTTAGTCTATTACTAGCTAATAAAACGTAGTGTTTTCCCTTAAACATATACATAGAACATCTCTGCTTACACTACCAACTCACTACTTCATTCACCCGTGCGACGTTCTCACAGGTTACAGGTGGTCAGTCCACTGTTTCTCATTCACTAGCACGACTCGGTGACGCACTATATCCCCTTCGACACATCATAACATTACATTTGCGCAACTCCGACATACAGACATATTCACATATTTTGTATCTCAAAAAGTATTTTAAAAATATGAATACAGAAGGTCACCTTCACAGCTGTGCCAAAGAATGACAAATTGTAAAGTCCCAATTTTCTTTTAAACAAAATCATTCAGAATCCTCTGAAAGTAGGAATAGTGTTTTTTCCTTACATAAATGAAAAAAAATAAAGAGTATTTGTTATACTTTTTATCTTACACATTGTAGCAGACTCGTGACCTTTGATAAAGAAACTTGAGGTCAAGTTATGTTGCCAGCAGACATCAGGCTCTTTATTGTTGAAGCATTCGTTATTCTTTCCCTTTGTATTATCTAAATACAGACTTCTTAAAAACTACGAAAACAGATTAAAAAAATATATTTTGCAAACCATCAAACTCCAAATCATCAGCTCACATAATTCATACTTCATACAGAGAAATGCTGATGTCTTGTTTGTTGAACTGGTTTTATTTGACATTAAATCAGGCTATATAATTCACTGCATCGTCATTGAACAGCTCATCAGTATCAGACATAATACTACTCCAGACAAGTTAATCATCGTGATCATAACTATCAGTGTATAACTGTTAGGACTTGTTGAGTGCAACATACAGAGTCAAAAAAACTACCGAAGGCTGACGGAGGAAGAAGCCGTGAGCACAAGTGAGCGTCCTCCGTCCTGAACGCCAACAGTCCCAAAGAAACACCTCCCGCTTCCTCTTAACGCCACGCACCCAGGAAAAGTGTCAAACAAAGTACCCGAGCACGCCGACGTACACAGGGATTCTTTTGAAGCACTGAAACCACCACGCTTTGTTCATTCTCCTTCTTGATTTAACCAAATGCAACACGGCATCAGCCAGCTCAGAATAAAGAATACAGAAATGTCTCCTGGGTGCGTGGTGGAGGGTTTGGGGCTTCGTCTGGAACTCTGAGGGCCTCTTCAGCTCCCAGTCAGACCTCAGGGGGCGTGAGCACCGGGCCGGTCTCCAGCATCGATGCTCATTCAGGCAAAACGACAAGCAACCTCTTTATAAACTTCCACATTTCAGTACAGACAAAACATTATTATATGTATATGTGCCTGGGTATACAAGTCACCATGTAAAGATCTACTGTAGTTTATTCGTACCCGTCTATTGTCTTACAACTGAGAGTGGTCATCTAGAGCAGTGGTCGCCAACCCGTCGATCTCGGAGACGTTCCCTGTCGATCTCCAAAATAAAATGAAAATAAATTCAGAAACACATTGTTCCTTGTTTTCGAACATTTTCTGAAGTGTCTTCTGAAATGTTTTCTTTCTGACTGGAAGATTGACGTCAGAAAAGATCTCCGCCTGATTCATGAACGCCTGAAAACGGGTTCGCTTACACAGCCGTGTTGTCAGCTGTGCTCCCCGAAAGAGGGGAACGTACCACTACAGGTGGGGCGCAGGGGGAAATGCAGAAAGACCTTTATTGATAACTTCACATATTACAAGCTCAAAGTACACCGACATAAAACTAAGTCATCAATAAATAAATGTTGAAATGCCTGTACCTTCGTGTACATGTTTACGTTACGGCATTAACAGGTTACGCCTGCGCATGCGCGACAGCCGAGATTCTTGGCGACTTGCCAGGTCTTACCTCCGTGAGTTGGGCTTTTCTGCTGTTGTCCTTCAAAACAAAAGCTCAACATTGAGCTTTTTTTTCTTGTCTGATTGAGCAATCTGGTTTACTTGAAAGTGATTGCAATTGCATTTATTCTATTATTTGAAAAGGGACAGATGCAGGAGTCACAAATGGTGATTCTCATATTTATTATTATGAAAATTATTTAAATCTGAGGATGTCTGTAGAGCTGATGTGAACGTAATCACCAACGGTGTGAGTTCAGAACCAATCCCAGATGAGAAAACTTTCATCAATACCAATTTCCCCCCGAAAAACTCGTCAGTGTGGTTGAGAAAATCACCAAATCAAAGACCAGGAGCTGGATTACTGACAGACAGCTGACAGACTGCCTCAGACTGGCTGTCTGTGATTATGAACTAACTACAAGCTCACAGACAGAGTTCAGTCACAGCCATAACACTGACTGGAGTCACATGGCTTGATGGCCTTGTGATCACAGAGCTGAACTTCCATGAGTTGCATTGACTGATCATGTTGTCAGTGTTGTGTTGTAATTGGATTAGATTCAATTCATTGTCATTTCTAAAGTACAGGTACAGAGGCAACGAAATGTAAATAAATACAACATTTATATTGGTAGTTCATCCAGCTGCTCATTGCAAATGTGTTTTTTCTTGTTCATATTGTGTGCGGTTAACAAATATCTTACTTGTTATATTACACTTAAATTCTGTGTTCCTGGTCACATCAATTTGAACGCTGGACCAAAATGACAATTAGGCCAAATAAAAAGTCATAAGTCCAGTCTGGACAGTCGTTTTCTCTCAGTGCCTCAATAGGTAGATCTTGCCGTCATGAAGGCGGAGGTCAGGGATCTTGGGCTCAAAAAGGTTGGTGACCACTGATCTAGAGGTATTAGAAGAGTAACTATAAGCTTCTGGGGGAAATAATGAATACAAAAAGCCCTTCAAACATGCAGATAGGAATGCTGGATCAGAGTCACATTCGTCTCAATCTAGTTTCACAATATTTAGCGTGATGCTTTAAAATGCGAGGCCTCTGGATAATTTATCGATTATGCTTAATAACAACATAAATAAGACATACATATTGCTGGCTCCAGGCCAGATCAATTGACTTGATTTACAGAGTTTGAACATGGATTCCTTTCTATTTGAAGGCCTTTTTTTGGTGATGTTTTTAGCTTCTGATCCAAATATTGTTATCAGTTGGTTCACGCCCCTAAAACTGTCTCTTAAGTTTTAAGATTTGGGTCAAATTATCCGCCAAATTATCTTCTTTCATGAGAATGTTCCAAAGAGCTCTGCACCTCTTCGCCGCTGCATTAGCGTTCCGCACTGCACAGTTTGCAGCCACAGGCTCTGCTTTATCAAAACTCAAGATGCCCCCAGAAGTTAAAGAAACCAACACTAGAGTATTTACAAGGCACCCGAACTGTGTTCGAGAACTGTGGTCCATCCCTGTTAGGAGTGCCACGTGGGAGACGTTCATCATGAGTGTCACAGTTAAATATATGAAGCTGACATTGCTTCTATTGCTGCACACTTCCGAGCTCTTCCAGTGTTGTCGCACACAGCAAACACGACGAAAAAACGCTCTACGCCGGAATAATTTGCGACTACTCTCATCTCTACGACAGACGGAGGGGGGGGCAGCGTGCAGCAGTATGCTGGTGTGTCACATGATGGGGGGGGGTGGGGGCACCTGCCGTCTGGTCAGGAGATGACGATGAATGACATGAATCTGTGAGCATTGTGTGTCGGATCTACAAACATCTCAATGGCAGGAAACAGAGAGAAACGGGAGATCGACCCAGCCGCCTGCGTTTGGAATGACTCAAGACGCTTTGTTGGTCATGTTCATCACCGTCCTTCGTCGCCTGTCCACAGGCGTCGCTGCAGCCCTTTCCTCTGTGTCGCTCGGCCTTTCCGTTCCTCTGCATGAACATGATGGATGAGAATGTTCTGGCTCCAAAGTGGGTGACTTGTGCGGAGTCCATCTCACTCTTTCGGGGGTCTTATGTGGTGCACGTTTGACTGTTTTAAATACTGATGTCAATTTAAATGTACAAAGCCTTGATAACAGATATATAAATGTGTGTTAATATACTCAACATAAATATATTTAAATATATGTATATTAAATATATATAAATATATAAATATATTTAAATATATTTATGTGAATATACTATAAGTAAATATATACAGGCCCTTGCTGCCCACCACATTTATAAATAATATAATATATAGATAAAGAATTCTCCACTATAATCTTAAAAACATATACACAATTCCTTATATCAAGATTGTGATCTTTAACAATATCAGAAAAACAGAACATCTTACCCAGGATTAATTTTGTGAGCTCTATGCTACCCCTTTCTCCTCCTTCTGACTACTGGCATAAATTAGAGGCAGCAGTATCGAAATTCATTTGGAAAGGCAAGCGGCCACGACTTAAAAAGTCTACTCTACAGAGGAGAAAGGAGAATGGTGGTCTTTCAGTTCTCAACTTTAAACTTTATTTTTGGTCTTTTGTCTTAAGGCCTCTTCTTACATGGTTTGACCCAGATTCCTCAGTGTGTGGCGTGCTTTAGAAAGTGCTATGACAGAACCATGGTCACTTCATGACGTTCTTTTTGCCAATATCTCTCACAAACAGTGCCAGCTGCGCTTTGGCCCCATTGTCTCTCATCTTATCAAAACCTGGAGATTGGTTGAAACATATTGCCATGTACCATGCAATTGGCATACACTTTCTCCAC
Source organism: Pseudoliparis swirei (assembly GCF_029220125.1). NCBI lineage: Eukaryota > Metazoa > Chordata > Actinopteri > Perciformes > Liparidae > Pseudoliparis > Pseudoliparis swirei. The sequence continues at coordinate 12,244,722 of NC_079396.1, forward strand.
TATTCAACAATAAAGCACTCGTGATTGGTGGGAGGCCTATAACAGCTCCGCATTGGGAACAGAGGGGGGTTCATTATCTAAAAGACATTTTTAACGAGACTGGCTTGTTATCTTTTACTGACTTACAAAATGCATTCAGTCTACCACGTTCCTCATTTTTCTTTTACCTTCAATTAAGATCAGCACTCAAGGCATATGGTGTCCCCTGGCAGAGAGCTTTGCCCATCCATCCTATCCGGAAATTATTTACAATGCAGGCAAAAACCAGCGGTATGGTATCTAAGCTCTATCAGTTTTTGGTGACACCTGGCCGCCTCAGCCTTCCTATTGAGAGGGTCTGGGAACGTGATTGCCCAGACTTGGTCACTGATTTTGACTGGCATGATGTATGGTCTAACATCTCAGAAGTATCACACAATCCAGACCATCAGCAAATTCACTACAATTTCATTTATAGGACGTATCTCACCCCTGTGAAAATGCATCACATGAAAATAATTACCAGTCCTTTATGCACTTTCTGCCCACTAAACACTCAAGGTACGTATCTTCACATGTTCTGGGATTGCTCCCCTGTTTGTCAGTTTTGGAACAATATTGCATCCAAGTTATCTGTCTTGATTAATGTTACTGTGCCTGTCACTCTCAGTGTTGGGCAAGATACTTTAATACTTTTACTCAAGTAGTATTCTCAGAGGTGACTTTTACTTTTACTTGAGTAATTTTCCCATCAAGTATCTTTACTTTTACTCAAGTATGACTTTTGGGTACTTTATACACCACTGGCTAACACACAGATCTGAGATGAAATTCAACACAACACTTTGTAGAATTTAGAAACCAGATCTTAAGGTTTTCTAAAAACTAAACAAACGTTTTACATTAACTATGTATGCTTCTACTTATAACATGAACACTGCAAAGACTTGAAAGCTTGGTCCACTGTTTATAAGTTGTATTTTTACCATAATGATGAGCTGCCGACGACCCCTGTTCCCTGGGACCCGTCGGTGGAAGGCCGACCCCAGATCCCCGGGCCCCGGCAGCGGCGCCAGCTACCCCGTCTCCGTCTCCATCCCGGCCGGCCCCAGCTCCCCGTCCCCCCGTCCCGGTCGACCCCAGAGCCCCCACGTCCTGAGCCCGGTGCCCCAGTACCCCCACGTCCTGAGCGCAGTCCCCCAGATCCCCCTCCTCCGCCCAAGCTCTCAGGGGGGGGGAGGGGGAGTAGGTTAGGCCGGATGGAGCCCCGGCCTAAATCTGGTGGTGGGGAGTGTGGCAGCTGGCTCTAATTTGGCCTCGGCTGCTGGTGATTTGCAATCAGTCAGCAGCCGAGGCCGCGCTCATAAAAGCTCTCAGTGGAGAGTGGAGGGAGAGAAGTGAGCAGAGGCGCATGTTTGGCGGTCTGCTCGGTGTGTGTTTGGAGAAATAAATATGTCATTGAGCGAAACCTCTCTGTGCCTGGCTGGTCCTTGGTGCTGGTGGGGGAAACCCACGGGTAGCGGTGTCGGTCCTGCTACAATCAATTATGGGAATTTTGCACTATTATTTTATACCTGTTTACATTTGACTCAGGAGAGGGAAAACATTTTTTTAAAGCAAACTTGTAAAGGCCGACTTTTGATTGATGGGGGTGGGGTACAGGGAGGGACAGACAACTATTTTAATACAAAAACAGTTATTTGTGAAACTGGTCATAATGGATTTTGGCATTGTCATGATATCTGAATAGATATATGTTACTTTTGGGTTTCTCCAGTATAAGTCTTTGCATTGTACAAAGCAAATGTTATTGAGTTCTGCTCCGATGTGATGAAGGCAGATATCTGCAAACTTCAGAAAATCATCCATAACCTATCCAAACAGAGAGATAGCACTTTCGTTTAAATGCACATAATTTGTGTCTATTCTGGCCAGACTGCTTCTTTAAATTGCAAAGCACAAAGCACATTCATGGCTGTGTATGGCTTACAGTGTGATCCGACTCAATATGTGTTGTTGCTAACCTTTTTATTGTCTTGCTGGTGAGTCAGGGAAAAGCACTATTGTAAAACAAATGAAGTAAGTAATAAAATAATTGATACAATTTGTTTTGATGTAATCCACGCCATGTCGATGACGATCAATAAAAGGGTTTTCAATCTCTTCAAGTTTCAAGTTTCAAGTTTTTATTGTCACATCCCCTTTTATACAAGTATAATCGGTTTGTGAAATTCTTATGTGCAAAACACCCGACAGCAGTAGCAGACTAAAAAAAGAATAAGAATGAGAATAAACTATACAATATCCACAAAAAAGAAGAAAGTATTAACAATATATATATATAAAACAATGTAATAGAATATACATCATGACAATATATATATATAAAACAATGTAATAAAATATACACTTTTTTGAGACAATATATATATATATATGTATATACATACAATATATATATACAATATATATATATATAAAACAATGTAATAAAATATACCTCGGTCAACCTCGGTCAGGCGCACAGCCAGCAAGCCAAAGCTCCGTCTGCTCTGACTGTTTTACTTGGAGTGGAGCCTTTAAACAAAAGGTCAATAGTCGGTAGTCGGATTTGTCAGCACTTGTTTTGTGCTGTGAGCTGAGCGAGTTCAGAAACACACCACAGGGTGGCGCTGTGAGTACAAGCTCCACTGGATGTCCACTAGGTTGTTTCTATAAGCAGGACTTTTAACCTGTGGAAATCCAAATTAATCATATACTTGCAAGATCTTAGTAGTTCTATTAAAATAAGGTTTCCACAATTACCTTTTCCATTTCATTTTTCGAACCGCGACATTTAATATATTAGGATATACAAACGACCAACCGGCTCAGCCGAGCAGATGATTCATGTTGCTCATGTTTGCTGGTGCTTTCATCTGTGTCCAGGATTCTGCATCAAGGTGATTACACAAAAGAGGAACAATTGGAGTTCAGAGCCGTCATCTTTGGCAACATCCTGCAGTCTACTCTGGCTATCATCAGAGGCATGGAGATATTGGGCATTGATTTTGGATCGTCCGGTACACAGGTCGCATATGACACTTAAAAGATGTACACCTGATTAACTTGCACCGTTATTCATTTTCACTGACATGAAATCGTCCTGTGAAGTAGTGAAAGTACCCTGCCGGTGCTGATGGATCTTTCTGCATTACAACCACAGGAGAATGCACAGAAGCTGCAGAACTTGTCTGACTCCATTGAAGAAGGCACAATGCCTGTTGAGCTGTCCGATGTCATCATGAAGTTGTGGAAAGACACCAGTGTGCAGGCCAGCTTCGACAGAGCTGCTGAGTGCCAACTCAACGACTCTGCTGGCTCGTGAGTTCATGTCTACTCCCGGTGTGAAGCAAGTAAAGCAGTTACATGCAAAACCAAAGAGGCAGCTGGCTTAACGTTGATTTCGTATATATCTGAGGCCTGATGGCTGTACCATTTGTTCTGCCATCCTCAGCTACCTCAATGAAATGGACCGAATCAGCAAGCCAGATTACCTCCCCACTGAGCAGGACGTGCTGAGATCTCGAGTCAAAACCACTGGTATCATTGAGGAACAGTTTTCCTGCAAAGAGTTGTACTTCAGGTGAGTCCCAACAGGGCCCTAAACACAAGTGTGTGACTCCACGGAGAGCACCGAGACAGCCGGGACTGACTTTGTTGTGACTGTCTGTGTGGGAAACAGGATGTTCGATGTGGGTGGCCAGAGGTCAGAGAGAAAGAAGTGGATCCATTGCTTCGAGGGTGTGACCTGCATCATCTTTTGCGGAGCTCTCAGTGCATACGACATGGTGCTGGTAGAGGACGATGAAGTGGTGAGTTGAGACACTTCTACCAGGTCGGCAAGCCAGAGACGACAAACACGTCGGCTAGTAAACTTGACCTGTTTGCTTTTTACCTTTTCAGAACCGCATGCACGAGTCCCTCCATCTATTCAACAGTATCTGCAACCACCGATTCTTTGCACTGACCTCCATCGTGCTTTTCCTCAACAAGAAGGATCTCTTTGAAGAGAAGATCAAGAAAGTCCATCTGAGTATCTGCTTCCCAGACTACAATGGTAAGCAGTGGCGGCTCCTGAAAAAATTCTCAGGGGGGGCAATTTTTTTGATAATGATTAACCCTCCCAAAACCACAGACCTTCAGACAGCTGTCTATGTGTAGCTTTCTCACAATGCCATCAAGTCATGTGACTCCAGTCAGTGTGACGGCTGTGACTGAACTCTGTCTGTGAGCTTGTAGTTAGTTCATAAGCAGACAGACAGTCTGAGGCCGTCTGTGAGCTGTCTGTCAGTAATCCAGCTCCTGGTCTTTGATTTGGTGATTTTTTTCAACAAGATTTAAATAATTATAATAATAATAAATATGAGATCCCCATTTGTGATTCCTGCATCTGTGCTTTTTCAAATAATAGAAGAAATACAATTGCAATCACTTTCAAGTAAACCAGATTGCGCCACCAGACAAGAAAAAGCTAAATGTTGAGCTTTTGTTTTGAAGGGCAACAGCAGAAAAGCCAAACTCACGGAGGTAAGACCTGGCAAGTCGCCAAGAATCTCGGCTGTCGCGTATGCGCAGGCACAACTTGTAAATACCGTAACGTAAACATTTACATTAAGGTACAGGCATTTCAACATTTATTTATTCATGACTTAGTTTTATGTCGGTGTACTTTGACCGTGTGTAATATGTGGAGTTGTCAATAAAGGTCTTTCTGCATTTCCCCTGCGCCTCACCTGTAGTCCTACGTTCCTCTTTCAGGAGCACAGCTGACAACACGGCTGTCAGAGAACCCGTTTACAGGCGTTCTTTAACATCAGGCGGAGATCTTTTCTGACGTCCATCTTCCAGTCAGGAAGAAAACGTTTCAGAAGACACCTCAGAAAATGTTCGAGAATGAGGAACAATGTGTTTCTGATTTTATTTTCATTTTATTTTGGAGAGCGACAGGGAACGTCTCCGAGGTCGACCGATCGACGTGTTGGCGACCGCTGCTCTAGGAGGTCCTACTTCTATTGTTGCCGATGTGTCTTCAATGTTACGCCGACCGAAAGGAGTCTCTTTCAAAGAAAGAATTGAATCGCTGCTGTTGCCCTGAGCACTGGCCGACTGAATATGCCTCTGTCGAAGATGTATGACGTACTGAGACGCTTTTACGTCGATTAATTATGACAAGACCTGGAGGGGCGAGTCCTCCCGGAAGCCATAGAGAATGCATTGAGAGCTCTGTTTTGTGAAAAAAATGGGTTTAACATTGGAGTCAATGGGAGAGATCTGGGGCGATTTTCATTTCGCCCAAAATCGCCCCAGAAGGGGCGGGGCCATTTGAAGCACGACTTTAGGCTGACTGAATGACTGTTACCTGATTGGACAATGACGTACAGAGGCAGAGCAGACGTCTAGTGGTAGAATGCGACTTTTTTCTTTTCTTTTTTTTTCTTTTCTTTTTTTTTCTTTTTTCTTTTCCCCCGAGGCAGTGCGTCACCCCAATCGCCCTTATGGACAAGCCGCACCTGATGGTAAGACTGAAACTGTTTCAATGGTTTGTGAGCTAAACTTCTGAAAACGGTGGCAGGATAAAGTTAGATGGAGCAGTGAGAATATCAGGTTCGATTATCAGGGAAATTGGGAGATTAAATCTGTCAGGCATGCAGCTGAGTGGATCACAGTCTGCTGCCAACAAGTCATCCCTCAGCTTTGATTGAGACCGTCACGGGAGAATGTTTGATAAACAAACCAATCGTTAATAATGACAAAGAAAGACTAAATTGAGAAAGTAAGGAATCTTGAGATTGTAACTGCAAACAGTGAGAGCCTCAGTGTTGCTCCTTCACTTAAATGATGTGACGCAAGCAATTATTTCAAACTTATGTCATGTCAGTTAAAATGTAGAGTGGTAATTTAAGGATCAGGGTCAGGTTTTGTTCTTTGTAAACAACACAACTCTTGAATCCGCTCCCATGTTCACGTCCTTCCTTTCTCTTGAGGCTGCAACTCGTACGAAGATGCCGGCAACTACATCAAGTCGCAGTTCTTGGAACTGAATATGAAGAAGGGCGTGAAAGAAATCTACTGCCACCTGACCTGTGCCACAGACACAAGGAACGTCGAGATTGTGTTCAACGCTGAGACAGACATCATCATCAAAGAAAACCTTAAAAGTTGCGGTCTCTTCTAAGCAGCTCAATGGTGAAAAGAGGTGCGCAGTGACCACATCACAGCCCTGCCAGGGACGAAGTTGAGACAGAATAATAGGGTCCAGATGAGGCAGGCCCCAGAGGATTTGATTTAACTCTCGTACATATCAGGCAATCATGTGTTGCCTAGCAACAACTTCTGACCATGACGTGAACCAACTCGAACCACAAAATTCAGCAACTATGCAAGCTAATGCTAGAGCAAATGATTTAAGGGGATTGCCACATGTGTGAGATTAATTTGTTGTCTTTCTCTTCTTTGCTTCCTTTCCTACCTTGACCCCTCACGTATTGGCATTAACTGAGAAGTGTCCCGTTGGAGCACAGAAGATCGTGTTACGGGTGTGTTCCATGCCAAGTCCCGGTCCTGGACTGCTGGTAGCGCACCACCATCTCCAATATAACATCCCTGCAACACAATGCACGCCCAGCTGGGTTGAAACAATCATCAAGTCACCGTATTGTTGTTGTGGACGTGCAGCTTTCTACAAGGTTCCCTAAAGTTCAGTATTTGTCTCACACCAGACGCTGCTGGTTTGAAGGTATGAAGATGAAGTAGTTGCTCATCCGATCCTCGTCGCTTCCTTTTGACTAACGCTACTGTGTTGTGAGTCCTATTTATCTTTAACACCAATCTCTGTAAAAAAAATATAAAACAATAAATTGGGGAGGGGGAATATTAATATTTTGAATAGCAACGTTCCAACTATGTTTTTGTTTCTGAGTACAGTAGTCTCTGTGGTCTTGATATTTAATTGTAAAAAGTTGCTGAGCAAATATCTCAGAGATTCCCACTGCTTGCAGTAAATCCAGATGACAAACTAAATTGTACTTGTATCTAATCTAAATAGTGTTAATAATGTATTCATTCATTTAACAAGTTCACGTGATGAATACATTTCAGAAGGTCAAACACGGTAGAGAAACTTTGTACATAAGAGTAGGTCATTCAATATATTTTGAAAGATAAATCTATAAGAGAGAGAGTGAAACACTAGAGCGACGATACTTTATTATGAAAAGGGAATGAAAATCTACTCAGTTTGTCCTTTCTTATGAAATTAGAGGCATGAAATAAAGATACATTAACAGCACTGTGTCCGTGTTTCTCTGCTGCAGAATCAAACTGTCAGTCACTGAATTATGTTTCTGTAATTAGAGAAACAAAGATGGCGACACGGACGGGACAATGCCGCTGTTGTACAAGTTCCCTGTTGGGAAATGGCAGCGTATAGAAGCTCCTAACAATAAACCTTCAGAGAGAAAAACAAATAAAAGCAGGAATTAATCTACACATTGAGATTTACTGGAAGATTGTGCTGAGACAGATTCATGAAATGTTGATAGCAAGCAAATACAAAACTGAGAGTGTGATCAGTGTGTGGATATTTGAGTGACCAGTAGAGATTATTTTTCTCCCACATTTATTGTTGCATGTTCTTAGTTTTGATATTTTCCTTCCAACTCCAGTGTGTGCATTGCGTAATCTGTTAGATCTGTAGAGCTTCTTCCCATTGTGGTTCATCTGTAGCAGCACAGTGACTGTTCTACTGCGGGCTTAATTAATCTTCTCCATCGTCTATACAAAAGTTTGGACCGTAGCGTTGCCAGCACATGCGTAAAAAAAAGGTGTGCTATTTCATTTCTAAGAGATTCGCCGGCCGTTTCCCCAAAAACGCGAAGAACTGCGAGAAATTGTTCCATTGACTTTAAGGGGGTTTTGAAAAATATTTTTGACACAAATTCTATAATTGTCCCTCTTCATACACAATTGTTGGATCAAATCATAGGCACATTTGTAATTTTGGCCTATACAAAATAAATGGAATTGAATATAAATAGTTTGTATTACTAATCTAATGGTGAAATAAAATAAATATTTCAGTTTCCTTTGTTTCTTTTATTAAGTTCCATTTTTCTTGAGAAAAAGTAAAATAGTTAAATTAAATTAAACAAAAAAAATTTGTGTTGCAGATTCTTTTGAAATTTTTACTGCATATTATTTTCTCCAGTATATAGATTGGGCTGCGGACAGTAATTCCCTAAAATTAAAATGATTTAATATATATAAAGAAGAAGAAAAAAGAACAGAAAAAAGAATATATACAGGACTGTCTCAGAAAATTAGAATATTGTGATAAAGTTCTTTATTTTCTGTAATGCAATTAAAAAAACAAAAATGTCATGCATTCTGGATTCATTACAAATCAACTGAAATATTGCAAGCCTTTTATTCTTTTAATATTGCTGATTATGGCTTACAGCTTAAGAAAACTCTAAAATCCTATCTCATAAAATTTGAATATTTCCTCAGACCAAGTAAAAAAAAAGATTTATAACAGCAAAACAAAATCAAACATTTGAAAATGTGTTTCCAGGTGTTTCGAGTTAATTAGACGATTCAAGTGATTTGTTTAATACCCTACTAGTGTACTTTTTCATGATATTCTAATATTTAGAGATAGGATATTTGAGTTTTCTTAAGCTGTAAGCCATAATCAGCAATATTAAAAGAATAAAAGGCTTGCAATATTTCAGTTGATTTGTAATGAATCCAGAATGCATGACATTTTTGTTTTTTAAATTGCATTACAGAAAATAAAGAACTTTATCACAATATTCTAATTTTCTGAGACAGTCCTGTATACATATATATATATATATATATATATATATAAAATATCATTTTATTTCACTCATTTATCCACACATATTTAGTTTGTCCTTCAAACAGTGAGTTTGTCCTTCAAACCCACTATTTGTCTTTTTATGGGAGTTGTTGAGAAAAGGAAACATAGAATATCACCAGCCTCATCTTTTAAAACTGCACAAATTGAGGATGTGGGGCTCTAAAAGGTATGTAAAGAATCTGTCCCTTCACGCTCTCATGTTGACTTGAAGATTGAAAGCAGTTTGAAAAAAGTTGCGATAATTCATAATCAGTAATACATTTCCATCTCCAGTGCCAACATACAAGGTAGGACAATGAGGACATATTGGGGAGTGTGTGTGCAGCTGCTGGAACAAACTGAGTCCTCGGCTCCAGCATACAGATGTGTCTAAAGTCTAAAAATAGTGTTTTCAATCTGCATGACCTCCTCCTCTGCTGGAGGTGAGACTAGGCCGTTACAAATCTGGACCAATGGGCAACATTTGATTTGAATTACCCGTGATAAGACTTTGGTTTAGTTTTTAAAATAGAAGGAAAAGAATACAACTTTGTGCCACCATTTAATGATGTTAAAATGAACCAATACAACTCCAGCAAAATACAGAAAGCTAGACTTAAACCTTCGGGAATGTTTTCTTTCTGAATTTCTCATTTGTATGAAGTGATCTGATCCAAACGGGGCTACAGAACTCCGCCTATCAGCAACGGACGTCCTCAGTATTATGAGATTGCTGCAGCCAAAGAAAACAAATACAGCTTGTGCAGCTTTCAAATTTTAATCTTTTTACGTTATGTTTAATGTGTTTATATACATCTTAACTGATATCCATAGGATTGAAAAATACCTTGAAAAGAAGTATATTCTACGTTGACCTCCACTGAGTGTATTATATTAGTCGTATTCAAACTCCTTGATAAATTGATTTGCAGTGATGTATCTCATGTATAAAAAAAAATGTTGACTACAATGTTGTCTCGTTAAAATACCTCACTATGTATGCAGCTGTGTTTCTACGGAGTTCATTACACTCTTTCTAATTAATCCCAGACCCAAAAGATTGCGTTATATACATCAAAACTGCAAATAAAATGTACACTTCTCCATACATAAGTTATTGAAATGCATTCACACATCCAAAAGGGGAAATACTAAATAACTGCAACTCAAACATCTAAATATAACAAATGTTCAATAAAAAACATGTGATATAGAATACAGCTAAGAGAAGATGCAACAGAAATAAAAGTGAACACAATTTACATATCCGCTGTGAAACTGTGAAATGCAGTGATGGATTTGATACACATGGATTTGGTCGATATGACAGCGGACTATAAATGTGTCCGAGATGTCAGAGGCTTTACCTGCCAGCCCCTCGTCTGATGCCAAGCTCTTAAATATGACAGGACTCCACAGTTCTCACAGTGATTGTTTCACAAGCTTCCCCAACTCATCACTTTCTCCCAGTGTGCTCTGCATCACAATATCTATTAAGACAAAAATAATCATAGTATCAAGTCCCCAAATTGTGGAATGTAGGTCCCACATGCAGCGCGGCCATCAGCTTAGTCCTTAAGTAACACCTACTTTACAATTTGCCTTCTGCAGACTAGACATACCAGTCCAACAGTCCTTGTTCGGCTCCTGCAAGTTAAAAGGAAACAAATCACTGATACCGATGTAGACAGGAAACAATGAATTCATAATTAATATGAATAAAAAACCCTAAGACATGTCATTTAAATGTGCGTTCATAAAGTGCTTGGCAATCATGTTTTCCTCTTTAGATAGCACATTTCTGTTATAATTACACCCACTATATCGTCAGACTGGGCACAGCGCTGTACTTTTCAGCCTCTCTACTTTGAGCAAAATGCTAATGTTAACAGGCTAACATGCCCCACGTTTGCATGGTAACGGATGTGAAACATGTTAGGCTAGCTGTTAACATGTAGCATGCAAGCATTTTTTACATTCACACACAAATATATCCTTCTCAACTTATTTGGTCTAAAACTAATGCTGTAGTTCTTTACATTCAGATGAAGTATGAGCAATCTATTTAGTTTGCTGTTTGTTTATGATCTCAATAAATCAAATATCAAGCAGATACATATTAGTCTGACAAAGTGTAGGGTCCACTTACTAGCTTTTACCAGAGCCTTGAACCACATGTATGTTGTATGTATGTTTATGTTTATATGTGTGTATGTATATATGTATAAGTGTGTATGTATGTATGTATAAGTGTGTATGTATGTATGTATGTATATGTTTATATGTGTGTATGTATGTATATGTATGCATGTATATGTTTATATGTGTATATGTATGTATGTATGTCTATATGTGTGTGTGTATGTATGTATGTATGTATGTATGTATGTATAAGTGTGTATGTATGTATGTATGTATGTATGATACATACATTTTTTGTTTAAGGAACCTGTTTCTCCCCTGGGATGCTTTTTGTTGAGAAATTGACTTTAAAAAAAATTTGTTTAAATGAATAAACATTCCCATTCATTTTTAAACCTTGCAATTTTGACTGTTTTTACTCCTCCCTTGCACTGCCCCGCCCTAGCCGGCACTAGGGACAACCCGTGACGTGACAATACATCCACACATACATTCGTACACACATACACACATATATACACACATACACACATATACATACATACACACATACACACATACACACACACATATATACACACATACACACATGTATACACACATACACACATACACATACATACACACATATATACATACATAAATACGTAAAAGCTTAAACATTCCGGAGAGGGATATTTAATGAAATCGTAGATCAAAATGTGAACGTGTCTTCAGCTTGTGTGTTAACCACAGTGCACAAATGTTAACCCAATTCCTGGTTGGTAAATAATTTCTTCAGCACTCTATTTGAAACATGTTTGCAGCGCTACATGAAAACCCAGATGATGAAGTACCCTGAGCCAAATTGTATTGCAATTCCTCCAATAGTTATGAAGCTATAACTCTCTGACACAATCCCAGAAGAGAGTTGATTGTTGTCTCTAACATTTCTAACTCTAGCTTTGTCGCTACATCTCTGCAGCGCTGTGCCTAAGCCGTGCAGCAGGTGACAGTCAGGGTGCTGACCTGCATGGCCTGAAACTTTAGTAGAGCCCGATCTCCCTCAGGTTGATCTTGATGATGACGTCAGTGATGGCGTCGAACACAAACTGCACATTCTTGGTGTCCGTGGCACACGTGAAGTGGGTGTAGATCTCCTTGGTGTCCTTCCGCTTGTTTAAGTCTTCAAACTGGTACTGGATATAAGCTGCAGTCTCATCGTACGAGTTCCCACCTGCAGTTAAAAAGATGATTTAATTTAATGACCATTTACATGGAACAATCCGATATGATCCTATAGGATTGTTCCATGTATATGGTCATTACATTATAAACTATATGAAAACAGCATCTCCACACATCTTATCATAGTGGATTAAACACACTAAAGCAACGCAAGGATGCAATTACCTGTGACCAGTTACAGCTTTGATTTACTTCCAGTGAACTCTCCATTGTTATTCACTTTTTACTTTGGATTTGAGCTTGTTTTTTTATCAAAAGTTGAAAGATTCCCCAAAAAATATTTGAAATGCAAACAGTGGGGTCTTTTTATTCTGTCATCGGCTGTTAAATTGGGACTATTTTGTAGAAACAACTTATGTTAATTGATGTTCACTTTTAAGAAGTACATTATGAAACCAGGAACGCACTCGAGGGTTGCAGAGCTATACACACTTAAAATGCTGGTATGGCGATAAAATAGGAAAAAAAAGTTCAAGTCATTAGCTCAAGCATCCACATAATAAATACACATTTAATTCTCAATGCTTATTTAACACACTCTGCAACCTAACCATTTGTTTTGCTACAGAATCTAAACCCTACAGTGTCCTCTAACAGAATGAGATCCATTGTACTTTATTCAGGAAAAAAATCGGAAGCATGATCACACATTTCCAAAAGGTTAATGCTCGGATACACCCGATAGAAATATAAAGATATTTGTCTGATCACATCTGACCAATATCACGTTAAAACTTCATAAGTTGCGAATGCACAGGTTTGTCTCACCGGGGTATTGTGGGTAGCAGATAGTGAGCGGACTCCTGCCAATCTTCTCTTCAAACAAGTCCTTTTTGTTGAGGAAGAGGATGATGGAGGTGAGCGTGAACCACTTGTTGTTGCAGATGGAGTCGAAGAGCTTCATGCTCTCATGCATCCGGTTCTGAGGAGAGCAGATACCCATAATATGCTTTTTACACAGACAGTTAAACACAGGTGTACATAATAAAATGAATGATAATTAAATTAATTTGAGCTGTTTTGGTTTGAGGATCTTTGGGTGCGCTCCAAAACCTGTCTTACTGGTTAGTGCCAGTTGAGCCTGGGGTCTACTTCAATTTAAAAAGCACTTCAATTTAAAAAAAAGCTCATGTATCAAGCACATTGTGAACGACTGATAAAAACATATTTTACATGACTTTTAGCATCTTAATCGAAAGGTTACTGTTGTGTCTTTGCCAGTACTTAGAAGCTATAAAAGCTGGATCACTGTCATAACCTAAACCACAGTGTATCCATCACCTACCATCTCCTCATCCTCAGCCAACACAAGGTCATAGTCACTGAGCGCCACGCAGAAAATGATAGATGTGACTCCCTCGAAACAATGGATCCACTTCTTCCTCTCCGAGCGCTGACCCCCAACATCGAACATCCTGGAGACACACACACACACACACACAGGAACTGCATGAATACATGGACATTGAATGTGCATATTTTAATTGTAATGCCAATTTAATTCCTGTGTTTTATAAGGATGAGTGTCCTGGTAAATCTAGGGCAAGAGCACACACACACACAAGTGCACACGCATGCGCGCACACACAACCACACACACACACACACACACACACACACGCACGTATACGGAGAGCTGAGCTATCAACAGACAACACCAATCCAGTGATTGCAGATCCTGAGCGTTTTTTTAAAGGGTGACACATGCAGCCAGGGAGGCTATTACAGTTAATGATTCAATAATATTTATAAGTACAGGAGCTAGATGAACAAGATGATAACATACTGTAAAAGGAATGAAGAGATTTAATCACATTTATTTCTGCAAAGGTGGGTCGTATTAGGCTGAACGCCACACAGTAGCATTTGTGAGTTATAAAAGAGTCTCATACATCAGCACATTAATATGCAGTTTCATCTGAGACCAGGTGCGTCACTTCACAATAAATACTATTATTCAATATGATGAAGAGAGCATAATGACAACTTATGATAACCAGCTTTGGGATAGCCAAAATTGATATGTATACAGTATATAGGATGAAAAAAGGCAAGATACTGCACATGCAAAAACAAAACTCACAAAAAAAATCACATTCGTAAAATAAAATGCTTGTTTTTATTGTGATCCTCATCACAAAGTATATATAGAGAGGTAAAGCTATCCAGTATTTATTAGATTAAAAACAAACACGAAAGACTAGAGAAAAGTAATACAAAACCAAGAGAACATTGACCATTATAATCTTGATTGATTCCTGCCCCAGTGGCTCCGTCCTGGGTCCCCTCCTCTTCTCTCTGTACACAAATTCTCTCGGCTCTGTCATTCGTTCGCATGGCTTCTCCTACCATAGCTATGCTGATGACACCCAACTGATCTTCTCGTTTCCACCGTCCGAAACACGGGTGGCGGCACGAATCTCTGCCTGTCTGACTGACATCTCTCAGTGGATGTCTGCTCACCACCTGAAGATCAACCCTGACAAGACTGAGCTACTATTCCTTCCAGGGAAAGGCTCCCCCACCCATGACCTGACTACCACCTTCAACAGCTCTGTGTTGGCCCCTACCCGGACTGCCAGGAACCTCGGGGTGACACTCGACAGTCAACTCTCCCTGGCGGCCAACATCGCTGCGACGACGCGTTCCTGTAGGTACATGCTGCACAACATCAGGAGAATACGTCCTCTTCTTACTCAGAAGGCGGCGCAGGTTCTGATCCAGGCTCTGGTCATTTCACGCCTCGACTACTGCAACTCCCTCCTGGCTGGTCTACCTGCTAAGGCCATCCGACCCCTGCAGCTCATCCAGAATGCAGCAGCTCGACTGGTCTTCAGCCTCCCGAAATTCACCCACACCACTCCGCTCCTCCGCTCTCTCCACTGGTTACCGGTGGCTGCTCGCATCCGCTTCAAAACACTGGTCCTGGCGTACCGTGCTCTAGACGGATCGGGCCCCGTCTACATCCGGGATATGGTCACACCGTACACCCCGGCACGTTCGCTCCGCTCGGCAACAGCCAATCGACTTGTGCCTCCTGCACCTCGAGCTAATCACTCGAAATCCAGACTGTTTGCTGTCCTGGCTCCTCAGTGGTGGAACGAGCTCCCCACTGACATCAGGACAGCAGAAAGTCTCTACATCTTCCGTCGGAGACTGAAAACACACCTTTTCCGACTATATCTGGATTAAAACACAGATTAGCACTTCAGTGGCACTTAGATAGCACTTACTTATGGTACTTTTGTAGTTCGACTATGTTGAGGAAATGTTACTTCCTGTATTCTTGTTGTTCTTAGTTTGTACTCTAGGTTGAAATGCACTTATTGTAAGTCGCTTTGGATAAAAGCGTCTGCTAAATGACATGTAATGTAATGTAACATTGACCATTATAATCTTGATTGATTCCTGCCCCAGTGGTAATGTCTCCACGAGGGTTGGCAAAGTTAATGCAGAAATATAAATGCTGACCGACTGCTCCATAAATTCTTTGTCTGGCACAAGCAGGCCAGGGCCCTTCACGAGCAGATGAATCCCAGCTGTACTAACTTGAAGTAGAGATCTTTGAAGGTGAAGTGAGTTTCCACGATGCCAGTGGTCTTCACACGCGTACGGAGCACATCCTGCTGAGTCGGCACGTAGCTTGGCTGACAGATCCTGTCCAAGTCATTCAGGTAGCTGAGAGACAGAAAACGAGTATGAAGACAATCCCAGAGGAAATACACACATCATAGTCCAAATGTACTGAAGCAGTAACTGCAGTACCGGCAGCTCCCAACATGCGCCTCATAAAAACAGATGTGAGTCTTTTCTTTTTATTACATCATGTGGGTAAAATCAGTTTATCAAAATCTCCTTAATAAAAGAGAGACAACATAATGCAAAGAGACAACATATTTTGAGGACACTTAACCCTTGTGTTGCCTTAGGGTCATTTTGACCCGAATCAATATTACACCCTCCCCCCGCCTTTGGGTCATTTTGACCCGATTCAATGTTTCACCCTCCTGTTACCTTTATATTTACTAACATATTTTACCCTTTGGGTTCAATTTGACGCCAGCAATTAAAACCTCCAGAAAATTATTAGAATTAATATTGTTTTCCAAGTTTAAGTGTGAGGCACTTTATGTTTGTTTGTTGACTACCGAAAGAACACCGACATTAAACATTGAATGGGGTCAAATTAATCCTAAGGCGGGGGGAGGGTGTAATATTGATTCGGGTCAAAATGACCCTAAGGCAACACAAGGGTTAAGCTTGGTAGAGTGGGGAGGTTTGCTCTGCAGACAGACGTCTAAGGACTCCACAGAATGATACTAAATATGGGCTCATATTTGGGTGCATGATAAACACTGGCTCCTTGTGGGTTGAGTAAAAACAGACTAACGCCACTGGTTCCTCTTGCCTCGCAGTGTGGACAACGTGTACCATGACAGTGTGGCTGTTTTCAAAACAAAGAAAGCGTCCTTGAGCTGCTTTCCTTTCGGGAGGTCTGATACAAACGCTGTAGAATCAGAAAACCATGCTTCGTCCATGTCGACAAGACTGGACTATATTTAGCTCAAAGCACTTTGTTTTCACTGAACTTCATCAGACGGTTGTATCCAGCGCTGGACTCGCATACAAATCTGGAACCATTTTGTCAAATGAAGTAATACAAGAACAGCTGCAAGTTGACAGAAACTCTACCTTTTGGCAGTTTCTCCTTCATGTCATTCCTTTTCCAGGAATGTCATCAACAAGCTGACACAAGACCGTGAAGAACAAGACGCATCTTGCCCCCATTTTTGCTTTAGTGGAAATGTTACAAACATGAAGGAGGAAAACTATTCTGACTCAAACTTGTTCAGCTTCTCCTGAAGAGGCAAACAAGATCACGAGACTTGGTTTGTGCCAGTTTCATAGTCGGAACATGACGGATGATGCAATTGTAAACTTCCCTATAAACCGTTTAAGCAGTTTCATTTCCATCTGGAATCTTCAGAAAATGTCAATAAGTTGAGTAATACTCAGTAAGAGTTTATGGAAGTTGGTTTGGAATCAAATACAGCTTCAAGTGAACGGTATTTCCATTATCAATTAATCTGCAAAGCATTTTCTCGATTAGTTAAATGTCAAATAGTAATAAACTATAATTTCCTACGGCAAAGTCTGTAATGTCATCAAATGTCAGACTGTCAAAAATCAAAAAATATGTATTTATTATCACAAAAGATAAAGAAAAGAGCCAATCCTGACAACACAGAAGATGTCGATTATTTTTCTGTGGATTGACTAACTCAGAAACTAATTGTTTCATTAAGCCTTTTTTGCATATTTTCTTTCCTTGAATCCCGTTCCCTCTGTGAATTGACTCGTTTGCTATGCTTGCTGTTGGCTCTGTGTCGTGGGTCTGTATGTGGAGAAGTGAAGGGAGTCCTCACTAAGCAGCGGAGTCGTTGAGCTGATACTCTCGTGACCGATCGAAGCACGCCTGAACTCCAGCGTCGCTCCAAAGCCTCTGAATCACACGAGTCAGCTCCGACGACATCACCCCTTCCTCCGCCGAGCTCGCCAGGACAAACAGCTGGCGGGCATCGTCCTGGCAATAAGGACGATAATTGCTGTCATTGTCATGAACAAGGATGTGGCTCTTTAAAGGGCATGTTTAATACAGACTGGATGACGGTAACTTACCGCCCGTGCAGCATCGCCAAAATCTATCTTTAACCGGCCCATCGCCCGGATGATGGCCATGATGGACTGGATGCTGTTGCTGTACACCACCACCTTGTACTGCGTGCACTCCTCTTCTGAGTAGCCATCTTCATGAATGATTCTGACACAGTAACAAACCCAAAGAGATTTATGAGAGTCCAGATATATATACTTGACCGTGTGAACAATGGCTTTACCAAATGTGGGACGAATGACAGATTAAACAAAATCTCATGCAACACTGTCATTAGTGCTGGAATTTGAGCTTCGATGAGCATGCTGCGTGTCTAATGTGGGAACTGGTGGAGTCTATTCAGGACCTGCCAGGCTACAGCGGGCCATGGGGCCATTGTTTCACATGTTATTCAAAAGGTTGCTTCCTACACTGACGAAGCCGAGTGAAATGATGGTCCCGCTCTACTTCCATAGTGTTTCCCCAAAGATGAGCCCGGTTTGTAACCACAGCTCTCCCCGTGTTATTAAACTCTGACAACAAGGCTACAGCTGAAAGTGGGGGTGAGGAACTGTTTCTCCTCAACGTGATGCAACAATAGCGCTGACGTTTCTTACAGGATGAAGTTTGACACAATGTCACGTGCAGTGTAATCAGGAAACTGTAACTTACTTCATCTGCTTTACTATTGTGCTTTTCCCAGATTCCCCAGCACCTGAAAAAGAGGCACAGTGGTGAGATGAGCAGCCACAACACCTCCACATAATATCTGACATATTCAGACCCCTCTCACATGGACGTGGGATCAAACAAGCTTTCCACTGGGGTTGAACTTAATCTGATCTAATTTATTCACGTATCACCCAGTGTGCAGTATGTTTGTGTCCAAACATCTGGGGAAAAGCAGCCTTGTGAAAACCTTTAATGGCAGAGATTTAATTGGGGCCTGAAGCAATGTACAGACAATGATTTTGAAGTGTCACATGGAGGATTAGATGCTCACTGTTCGCCATAAAATGTAGACACCACAGCCTGCGGTGTAAGAGGTGCAGAAACACAGTGAGGATAATGGGAAAGAACGAGTAGTGTGAAGAACTTGGGCACCTTTTTGGGAAGTGAGGGCTTTCACAATAGTGTCCATCTGTGAATTGATGACTGGTCCAGCTGATATCAAAGCCTTCTTTACAATGAAGGTCAGGGGAATAATGAAAAGTGGAAATACTTTCACACAAGGAACCTTTACAGTAATTCTTCAACAATCGGCCAAACAGGAAACAGTTAACATGCTGAGCCAGTTTTTTCCCGCTGGAGAGACAATACCAGATATCATGCGGTTCTAGGCGTTCGAGAGCAGAGGGCCATTAGAACAACACATATGATTAAAAGTCTGTCTGCAATCTAAAAGAAACTTCATCACAACATGCAGAGTTGACAACCGACACAGAATGTTTCCTTATTGATGAGAAGGATCAGTCTCTCAGTCTCTCCTATTCGCCTTTAACGCAACGTTTGATGATGATGGACCGAATCAATTTAATTCCTAATCTCGTCCTTCTGTAAATGGAAAATAATTGTTTCTGCATGATTCCAACAAAAACAGAGATCTCATCCATGTTGATGTTGGCAACATCATCATGGATGAGATCTCTGTTTTTGTTGGAATCATACAGAAACAATTATTTTTCAGAATCAATTTATCTGCATATTTCCTATTGTCTATGACATCCTGTGTGTCTAAAGCTCAAGGTGACTCATTAAAATGGTTTGTTTGGTCAAAAACACCCAAAAAGGGAAAGCACAGGAAGTGTGCGTGCCAGCACGTAAACACCTGAATCCCCCCAACCTTTAGTTTTTACGCTTCTGTCCACAGCAGTGGCCTCTGGGAAAATCTGGAAGCACTATTAATTGGCCGCGCAAATATACACAGCCAAGTCGAGCTAAGATTTGAACCCATGTGTCTGTGGAGGCACTTTGCCTCTGTGCCATCCGTTGACTCATGATTTTTCTTAGCTGAAGTTTAATTAAAGAAGCATGAAAACATGTGTGCACATGAAGCATTAGATGTCAAACTCACCCAACCAGTAAGAAATAATTTCAATAAACATCTGGGATGAGTATACACTGGCAGCAGAGCCTCCTTTTGCTTCATAAAACCACAATAATGATCAGCAACCACAGGAAGAAGAAGTATTCAGGCCCTGCATTTGAAATACTTTTTCAAAGCAGCCGGGGACATGTCTGAATGTGTGACATTTTATAAATAAGAAATATATATTATCTTATTACTGTTGTTCCCCTAAAAGGTGGCAAGACACGTTCCCACTGCCAGTTAAGAATCCTCAGCAGATTCATTCAGTCAAGGAGGCTTATGGGAGTACAGTAATATGTTCAGATGGCCGGCCAACAATTAAATCCACAAATTCTTTGGTTAAGCTGTCACCAGCAACGAGATTTACGCCTGCTCACACAGGCGGGGAGGGGAGGACACATTCTGTTGATCCCTTTCCTCACTCCTGTCAGTCACCAATTCTCTCATTCATGGCATTTTTTGGCTGATCATCAACCGTGGCTTCCTGCCAGTTCACAAACTTTTTACACAGACATTTACTCAGTTTTTTTCTCCCATGCGGGCGTCCAAACCGGGCCTCATTCAAAAATAATGTGAAATGCTGATTTTCTTTTTAGGAATTACTGTTTGTGGTCAAATGGGAAACCATTTTCATCAGAAGAGCACAGCTTCTCCACCGATGTGGTTTGGTACACAGAGCAGCAGCCAAACTCCTCTTTGTTTTTTCTAATACTCTCTTGTTCCAGCACAGACAGAGAGTGGAGGGCACAGCCTGGAAAATAGCTTCCCCCTCCACTGTGCGGTCAGAGCATACATGTGTCATCCTGCATTGTGATGTTGCACCATCAACGTATCGACCTGAAGTTAAATATGTTTAATAAGTTGGGATTCTATGTGACCTTAGGTTTCCCTTTTGTCATTACACTGCGGGTTACACCACCTAAAATAGCTCCATGCAACAAAACAATGCAGTTAGGCTTCAATCTATCAACAAAACAGTGGAAACACTTGAAGAAAAACACCTCACAGTTGTGGGTAGTGTTTCTGAAATGGGAGGAAGCAGATTACCCAGCGTGGTTTTGTTCTGCCATATCTTAGATCAAAGTGCAAAAAAGATCACTGTAAATATAAAGAGACATCTGCATTTCTTTGTGAGAATAATGACACAACCAGGAACACAATTAATAAGGAAAAGGCAATAAAACATTCATCTGGAGATTTGCAAAGCATGAAAATCGTGTTGATCTTGACCAGTCAATGTTCACATATGGTCATGAATGACACAAATCAGTTACACAATTTAAAATAATAATAATTAATAAGGTTTACAACATGACACTTTTTGATTTTCTGAATTTCCTGATCAATAAATTGCTGCGATTTGTGGAGATGCAGCCTTTGTGGTTCATATGCCCCTTATGCCATATTGCCTTCAGATCATCCACCTGCACGAATAAATGTCACGATGATGACTAATGTAATAGCTGCAGCTGTTCTCAGAATCATCCATTTAATCAAATACTTTGCCCTTTTGCTTGGCCTATTTATTCTGGTATGTTAATGTGAGCTCATGTTTCAGGAAAAATGAAAACACTTGAGTGAGGACTAAACGTACAAAAATGTGTTGGTCAGTCTCTTAAAACCATTTAGGAGATGAGTGTTTTCTTCATCATGTCATTCTTTTGACTGTAAACCATCTTTCACAACATTTCATGAGAAAAAATCAAACGTCTCAACCAAAAAGCTCAAAAGCGTTGCATCACAATTGCATCAGTATCTGCTTGCACTGCACATTATGTACAGTGCAAAACAGTATGGATGCAGCCTATAGCTGAAACGTTTGAACCTGGTCTTACGTCAGTGTAGTTTCAGCTGGTACGTGGGTAAGAAGTTACAATCTCATTTAAATTTGACAATGAACCATTCCACTCAAGTGCTCAGAGGCAGCTTTAGCTAAAGTGCTTTCATCAATATATTTATATTATAAGTAACTTCTGTCATTGTTACCCTCATGTACTATGTTTTTGTGTCTCACATTTTTTTTAATGAATCCAGTATAGAGAGATTACACTGCAGATTGTGGATGCTGATGTGCAGTGTAGAGGGACGTTCACACAGAACACGACAGCAGCACCACTGCGCTCTGAAGCCCATTATTTCCAGTGGCTTGCACCTCGCCGGCTTTTAACAGCGTTAAACAAACTGCGTCCTGTGTGTGTGTGTGAGGCGCTTAATCGCACTCTCGGCATCCACGTACAGCCACGAAGAGTGCATGTTTCTGCCACTGACAGGCTCAGATTGTTATTACGTCTGACAACAAGTATGTCAGGACTACAGGGACATAAATGTGTTTTATGCATTTTCACCCTGGAAGGCGTGTCGTGATGAACTTGCAGAGATTTACCACCAAACCCTGCAGTCCCCCCTCAGCTCGACAGAGCGTCTTTGTATATTTCAGCTCCGTTTTGGTTTTACGGCCTACAAATGTGCTGCTTAGGTTCACTTAGATTGTTCTCATCAGAGTCATTTCTCGCTGCAGCAGGCAGTTGTTTGGACTGAAAAAGCTTGAAAACCTCATCTGTACACTTCCACCGTACACGCAGTTAGCAACTAGCTGAAGAACATATTGGCTAAAGAGTGGAGAACAAAACAGAGCAATAAGTGAGTGAATATTGAATTACAATTACAGGTTTATTCTTTGTTGGAAACATAACTGTTTAACAGTTTTTTGTGTCAGCACGCCAAAGTCGGGAACTTTCAAATGCTACGCTTTGATAACTCCTGTGGTGGCATAACACGTGTCACAGAGAAGTTGCCTTACACACAAAGATAAACAGGGGGGTCAAAACCTGAGATGAGAGGTCAAAAGTAGACACCGCTTCAGGTCAAGGGGTCAGAAACTAAAAGACTGCCATCGAAAACTAGCACAGGACAGAAGTCCTGACCAGAGGGCTTATACATGTTGACTGCTGCTGGACTCGAGGCATTTAGACCCTCTGGCACATCTGTGCAGTCCACGCCCACAGTGTCAGTACCACCAAGTCTGAGTCTGCAATAACTACCAGCAGGTAGTGCAGTTAAAATATGCACTGCATAGTACAGGCAGCTGTTGTTCCAGTGAGACAACCTGAAGTTCACTGTAACTGTCCACTGATTTATACAAGGGCAAATAGAGCCTTGCTAATTTAATCCATTCGGTAATCAATAGAACATTATTTGGCCAGTTCCAGCTTCTTTATTGTGAGGGTTTAATGCTTCTTATTGTTTAATATGATGTGAGCTTTGAACTGTTGTTCATACAAATGAAGAAATATGAAGACATCCACCTGGGCTTTGGGAAATTGTTGCTTTGCAGCCTTAAAAACTCAGTAAATGCTGAGATACAGCGACAAAGAGCACGTTATAGTAGGCATATGGTTGATACTTCTCACATTAAACGTATGATAATCTGAAGCTCTACTATTTCAGTCGTCATTATGGGACATACATACTGACCAGGTCCAATACAGATACAAGCCTCCACTTCTCAACACTTTGTGTTTATAGGACTTTCAGTCTCACCAGGGTCAGCATGTCCATGCAGCTGTAGCGATGTGTTTATACACTGAAGTTAAACAGGGTGAGTTACAACGTGCTTTGTGACAAGTGACAACAACTAGTTAACAAATAGTCTCCTCTGAGCACTTCTCAACAATTCATTACAGAAAAGTTATAAGGCAGCACAGGACGTGTACTTTCCCCTTTTCCCACGAACATCTGGTTTACTCTGTCAGTGGAGACGTGAAGAGCCACATCTGCATTACACCAAGTGAAGGAGTCCTACACCAAACCCTGGGGCGTAAAAGTGAGAAGTACACAAACACTCAGACCGGTTCAACTGATTTCACGGATCAAAACGCAGTTCCTACCAAGCAGAAGCAGTTTGACTTCTCTGGAGGACTTCTCCCGGTCGTCCCGCAGGTTTTTGTCAATCATCTTACTCCTCTCCACCGCGGCTTTGTCCTCGGCGCTGATCGTGCAGCCCATGTTCCCTCTCACGCGACTTCTGTAGTTTCGGATTGTGGTTTCAGCAGCTCATGAGTTGAAGAAGGCAAACGCCGTCAAACGAGCCCGAGCTGAAGCGTCCCGGCGGAGCAGCAGCGGAGAGAGAGAGAGAGAGAGAGAGAAGAGAGAGAGAAAAAGGCGTTGGCACCGAAGGCTCGTCGGTCCAACTGAGGCCACAGTCTGATGCTGAGTTTACTTCAGTCCACACAGTCTGTACAGGTGATCGACTGCAGGATTTTAATTTGTTTTTAAAAAGATATCTTTTTTAAGTGATATGTATCCAAATCTTCCGAAGTTTACAGCATTCTCTCACATGAATGTACAAATAACTATAAACTAACTCATCAAAAATACTTAAAGTATAAACTTGTATGAAAAATCTAATAATAATAATAATCAAAAACTAGCAATAACAATCTCCAGATATTCCCATCCAAACTGCAGTCGCGCGTTCATCCAGCTGATCCAGCTGCAAACCAAGAAAAGGGTACTGAAAAAAATAATAATAATCATGCGCCCCAAAGGGCTGATGGGAAATGTAGTCGCTTCTAAAATGCCGGATACTTGAATTTCTGCTTGTGTAGCTTAAATATCGGACACGTGATCCTCACACGCTGTCTCTCACGGACACTTTCATGTAGTTTGAAACAGGACAATAACAACAACACACATGCAGGGTTTCTCTGCAGTCTGCACCCCTTTGCAGTCAGAAGGGTTGCGTGGTGTTAGACCGCCCCTAGTGGATGTACAGCTGCACTGCAGGGGGAGATTTGATCGATCAAGTTCTCAAACAGACACAAACGATGCACTTCTCGGTCAAGAGGTCAGGGTCAAGCTTTTATTATCATGTGAACCCTCTTTTGATCCTGGTCGTCTTACTATTACATCTGTATTGGATTTCATGGTGTCTCCCACACTAAGTGTCAGAGCGTGGCCTCGTCCTGAGATCATGTAACTGTTGCAGGAGCCTCCCTCAGCGGGGGATACTAGTCACACTGGCTTTAATGTCATTGTGTTTTCACTGTGCATCGTTTTTATCCACTTTGTACACGCAAGTCATGTTGACATATTGTTGTCTTCGTTGTACAGTTGGTGCAGCCACCAACCATACTGGAACCACTCCCTAATTAAGGTGCCCTTTATAGAGGGTGTATACAGTGTAACTATTGGCATTATTAATATTGAATGAATAATTTACTAAAGCTTCATAGATCAATTAAAATCCATTAATACGCACTCATTTTGGGATAACGAAAATCATATTTACTGACTGGACCAGATGACCACGTATCCTAAGGATTCAAATCTATTTATCAACAATGTATAAATATAAAAAAATGCACTACCAACATTTAGAAATACATGATCTAAAAATGTAAAGGATTGGAAGCAACAACGTGAATTTTCTCAACCCTGAATGTGTTCTTGTTAATGGCATGTAAATTACCTATAAAGCATTTCATGACATTATGTATTTAATATTATTAAAGCCATTAGATAAACTCTGTTTTAGAACGTGGTTTGTTCATAAATGTAAATCATTTATTATTTGAGGAGTAGATTTAGAAATTAAATTTCAAGAAAATTCCGAATGTTATTTAAAATTTGCCATGTGAATAGTGACGGTTCATTAACTCAAAGTCTAGTACATCACATTCTACCCAGTAAAGAGTAAGTCTTTATTCATTACTGTATGTCTTCAGTTGTAACAATAATCTGTTTTCTCTTGCCTCTTGTCCCTGGTCTATTTGCAGCGTTTCTCTCGTCTCTTGTCCCTTTGCCTCTTGCCTCTTGTCCCTTTGCCTCCTGTCTGGTCATGTCTTTCGTCTCCTCCTGACAAACAAACCCATCAGCAGGTTACCAAGACAACAACCAATTTCAGAGGAGTCAGGATTTAGGAAGTAAGTCAGAAAGGCATGTGTTTGAGTAAATCTGTGATCCAGTGAGGGATCGTCCTCTCACAGATGGTTTCCTTGCTCTCGGAGCCTCAACCTCCTCTCATCCAGCTCGGTGTTTAGGCGTATATAAACCCACCCGACCCATCCACTCCATGACTGTACTCTGCACCCGGTGGCTCCCCAGGGTGACATGATGGTGGCATCTGTCCTTGAGCCCTTTTCCCGGGTGTGTTGTAGCCCTTCACAAAGGTCAGGCTGTTTGAACTATTTCTCTACACTGCGGGAGGCGACCTCACGGCTCAACATGAAAGCCATGAGTCACTTTGTCCGATTGGGAGCAGCACAGGAGCATAAATTGGAGGAGGAGTATAAAGTGAGAGCATCAGAAAACAAACAGAATGAGCCCGGATGCTGCTGAGAGGAAGGTGGAACCTGTAAGCTATGCATGCCCAAGCTGAACATGTATCATAAATATATCATAGATATTAAATAAACACAATATTTAGGGAATTCACTTGCACAATCCATATCTAAACAATTTTCATTCCTATGTCCATTCTTCTTCTTTTTTTCATCAATAGATTTAAGATTTATATTTGAAATCCTCAAGGAATAACAGCTTTGATTCCTCCATCAGTGCACTTTAAAGAAAGAGTGATTGGCAGTGTTTGTTTTCTGCATGACACATTTGATTTAGTTTGTAATTCCATGCTGTAGAAGTTGTGCTCTACGGTGTTGAGAACGACTGAGTCGCCCATAACGCCCCTGACCAGCGTCCGCATCGTCCAAATGTCACTCCTCTTTCATCCTGTTCGTAGTGCTTCACTCCACCTCTGTAACGCTGCACCACCTTCCTGCAACACACACACACTCACACATGCAGCCAGAGGGCAGGAGAGAAAGAGATGATTGACAGGATTGACTATGTTATAGATGCTGTTATTGATCTGGTAAATAAATATGACAACACCCACAACACTCAGGTTAATGTTCTTGCTGTGTCTTTAATCATTTCAACTAACACAAGGACATCCTAACAAGAGGAAAAACAATCCTTAATAATGAAGAATCCAAACAGCCAACTCAGGTACAAAAAACAGAGAGGAACGGAAATCAAAATCAAATCAAAGGGAAATTAACATTTTGACGGTATTGATGATTTACAGGAATATTTCCGAAGCTGGGAATATTATCTGCCGTTCACCTTCAGAACAGATTACTTCTCCGTCCACATAATCAACCGATGGTGGCAGAAATAGAGTTTAAAGCATTTAATCAGATTGGTCGGGGCAATTTTGCTGCTACAGTAACGGAAATCCAGCTGATTGAATGGTGGATTCAATCCTCATAAGGGGCTTTGTAATGACCCCGGACTGTGTGAAATATCAACGAATTCTTTATAACGTGATGATCAAATAATGCTCAATGAGGAAGATCTCAGATTATCTAAAGAGATTAAATCACCGTTGTTCCTGCACGCTGGTGGGTATTGTGTTGCATAACATTGAATATGAATAATTCATATACAAAAGTATTTTTATAATTACCAACAAAAATAAATTTTAAAAATGCATACATACGCAGATTACCAAGGATTATGGCAGTGATTTCTTCTTGTACTCACTGGTGTACTTGATTACATTTGGGCCTCACAATACTGCACCATCATTGTGACACAAAATAAACTTTTCAAAACAAGATGACATGACGACCTCATTGGAAAACAACCACAAAGTCATATCACAAGAAAGTTAAGAAGGTCTTCTCCTTACAAAGGGACCTTTTTTTTCTGACTCCCAGCAAAATATGAGCCTTTCCTGTCCACCTTATGTTGGGTGTCTTGTGATCATGCCAACAGTCTGGTACGAGGCAGTCCAAAGTAGATACAGCGAGAAAGAGCATGTATAAAAAGATACAAATAACATTTTTAGTAGATTTGTGCCTCGTATTTTTCTTTGGAACATTTGTCACTGCTCGTGTGACTTGTGCAAACTATTTGTATTCCACCTGAGATCAGAGAGAGTATCACCAGAGTCTTCCATGTGTTGCTTAATGAGGCCAAAGGCAAAGCTCGCCATACGAAAGCATTGCCTCACCTGTGTGCTGCTGTGTAGCCACAACAAACCTGCTTGTTTAGAGCACAAACATAAGCACACCCACACTGCCCCCGTGTTTACCTGTAAACAGCACAGACATTAGGGTTTGACGGGGACTGGTCGAGATGTCCGAATCTGCCCACATTCAGCCTTGTGTCAACACACTGACAGTTAACCGTGCCGTTAGCCGATGTTTTTACAAAGCTTAAATCCTTAACACCATAACTGGCATACAAATCAAACCAGTCACAATGTTTTTCTTTGAGTGGAAGGAGGGGAAATCACGAGTATACCAATGTGAGCTGATTTTGGTGAGGAGTTGATAATCACAAGACTGAGAGCAGATAAACATGAAAATGATGCTCATGGAAAATGCTTAAAATACGCTGGTGTGTCAACCTGTTAATAATCAAATACCTTCAGCAGCACCAGCTGTGAAATGATCCAGTTTAACACAATGAATATTTCAAGACGATTTTAAAACTGGCTCTGAATAATCACTTCTTTCTACTGGGAAACAGCCACATGTTTGCATTAGTCCTCGGTGTTATGAGGAAATGTGAAAGTGGTATAAAAAGAGAACCTTCTGAATCACTGAGTCAACTAGACTGATTGTCTAGGGGCTTCTTCAAGTCTTAAAACACCAAAATGACATTTTGTCCGGTATACAGGACTGTCTCAGAAAATTAGAATATTGTGATGAAGTTCTTTATTTTCTGTAATGCAATTCAAAAAACAAAAATGTCATGCATTCTGGATTCATCACAAA
Source organism: Pseudoliparis swirei (assembly GCF_029220125.1). NCBI lineage: Eukaryota > Metazoa > Chordata > Actinopteri > Perciformes > Liparidae > Pseudoliparis > Pseudoliparis swirei. Next base: position 12,273,503 of record NC_079396.1, read on the forward strand.
TCAACTGAAATATTGCAAGCCTTTTATTCTTTTAATATTGCTGATTATGGCTTACAGCTTAAGAAAACTCAAATATCCTATCTCTAAATATTAGAATATCATGAAAAAGTATACTAGTAGGGTATTAAACAAATCACTTGAATTGTCTAATTAACTCGAAACACCTGCAAGGGTTTCCTGAGCCTTGACAAACACTCAGCTGTTATAAATCTTTTTTTTTACTTGGTCTGAGGAAATATTAACATTTTATGAGATAGGATTTTAGAGTTTTCTTAAGCTGTAAGCCATAATCAGCAATATTAAAAGAATAAAAGGCTTGCAATATTTCAGTTGATTTGTAATGAATCCAGAATGCATGACATTTTTGTTTTTTAAATTGCATTACAGAAAATAAAGAACTTTATCACAATATTCTAATTTTCTGAGACAGTCCTGTAGTAGAAACAAAAAGATTGGAAGTACAGTATTGTTCATGTAATCGCAGTGATGTGTTATGACTAGTTTCATACAGTACATTATATTTTTATATCTGATAGGGAACTTTTAATGAGGAATTAATGAAGGAATATCAAAACTCACAGTTCACTGAGCATTTGTCTCAAAACTTTCTTTTAATGGCTCGTGTACTTTTCCATAAACTTTGAAATCTGTGTCCTCCCTGAAGCAGCACTCCTTTATGTTAATGTGATGTGTGTCACACCACTGACCCGTGGTTAACAATGGTTTAGTGTCCATCTGCTAACATCCCACAGAAAACAGTCCGACACTCTGTGGCTCTAAAAACATGTAACGCTCCATGACTGATACAAGTGAGGTGATTTACACGAGATTCAGCTTTTGTCTTTCTCGGAAAAGCCACACAACATAAACTCCTCGAAGAAGACACCATGTTTTGCAGATAGTTAATTCAACACATTAAAGAAAACATGAATGAAACTAATTAAATTTACTGTATTATAGATGTTGAAGTATAGACATGGGAGGCAGCTACAGCTCTGGTCCAGTTGTGCAGCAGTTCTCTGATACATGTAGCTCATTGTTCAGCTGTTGCCGCTGTATGAACTCTGAGGTTTCCTCAAGGATCTGCCCCGGGATGTGGAAGTCAGCTGGCGTGCTCTGCTGAACAGCTGATTCCTGACGGATTTCAGTCTCTGGCTCCTCTGGGCTGGCTTGGCTGTGAGAGTTACAGGGCTCCAGATTGCATCCAGTGCCCTGAAGGAACTGCATAAAGTTCTCCTCGATAGAGGCCTCACGGCTGGGCAGCTGCTCTCCTTCGCTGGGCCCAGCCCGCTTAAAGAGGCAAGCCAGGTGGCGGCCCAGCTGCTCGCGAATCTGCCGGTTCAGGCAGCCGTAGAAGAAAGGGTTGGAGGTGAAGCAGAAATAGCCAATCCATGTGACCACATCTTCCAGCTGGGCCAGCGAGGCGGGAGAGGGAGACACCACAGCCGAGTAGAGATGGAAGGAGAAATATGGCAGCCAGCAGCAGAGGAACTGGCCTCCCACTGCCACCAGCACCACCGCGGCCTTCCCGCCGCTGAAGGTCCTCTGAGGAGTGGTGCGGGCACCAGTCCCACCGAGACTTGCCGCCATGGTGGAGTGGCTGCTGATGGACTCGGACCGTGGTCGCGGCGTGTCCATCCAAGTGGGAAGGGGCCCGTGCTGCATGGCTGCAATGCGCGCCACCTTGAACATGTAGCAGTAGACCACGAGAATGATCAGCATGGGGCACAGAAAGTAGATCAATGTAAAGAAGACCATGAAAAGCAGCCGTGTGGTCCTGCCTCCCGTCCAGTGAAGAGAGCAGTGTCTCTGACCCTGAAGGAGAACTGAAGGAGTCCCCGCAGCCTGGTTCGCCTGGAGCAGCCACCCCAGGAGAGGCAGCACTGACATGAAAACGGCTTTAATCCAGATTCCCACCAGAACCGTCACCACCACCCCCACCGTCATCTTCACCTCGTGGCGCATGGGGTGGACGATGTAGTAGTACCGCTCTACGTTGATGGCACAGATGGTGAGGATGGCGGCGCTCACGAGACACACACTTAAGCAGAGGTAGCTCCGACACAGCGCCTCGTCCACCAGGATCCGGTCCGAGAGCATCCCCAGAGGCATCAACACCAGCGCTGCCATCAGGTCCACCAGACACAGGTGGAACACAAAGGCAAACTTGCGCAGCTGCGGCGTTTTGGTGATGACAATCATCACGGCCAAGTTCCCCACTACTGCCAGCACATCGATGATGAGCATAGCACACAGCGCCAAGGACTGGTTCAGATCAACTCCGCCTCGGATGCTCGCGACCGGCGAGGTCACGTTAGAGATATTCGGGTGCAGGGAGGCTGAAGATACGGGAAGGTCGGACAGAGAAGTGTTCCAGGAGGGGCTCGGTGTGACAGGACGCTCCATGAGAGGATGGGATAAGGAGGTGAGAGTCTGCTGAATTTCACGGGCCCATCACCCATCCTCCCCTGTCTTAGGGGGTCACTGAGAAGCTTCGGCGGGGGTGTCTGCCATGGCAGCTGGAGCTGAACAGGCTCTGGAGCCCGGAAGACTTGAGCCTAGCTCTGCCGACAATTACAGGAATTTTCACTCAATTCTTGCAACTTTTAGTGGGGCCGTCCTTCTTTCTCCAACGTGACCTTCAGAAGGAAATATCTGAAAACAAAATAGAAAGTCCTGTTTAGAAGTATGCACAAGTGAAAGTTTTCTGTTAGTTTTTGCAACATGCTCATGATGCGTTTATCAGTGTATTTCGTGAAATGTAAAACAAACTAGTACGATTTGTCAAATATTAGATTTTAAGTATAGGTCCAAATATGATTAAAACATTGATGAAATATTTGGGAGCAGGTTTCAGTGTCGAAATATGATAACTTGATTGATTTGTTTTCCCAACAAACACCAAATCGTTCAGACTAGAAATACATTATGGAAACGTTAAATAACAAACCTAAAAATCTACAGTTAATGCCAGAAATCAAATATTGGCCACTTCTACTACATTTAATAAAAATGTCTTTAAATATACTCCTTTATAAAACATGTCATTATTTCTATTGCTGTGATCCTGTGAGTCTTGTATAACGCCTGTGTTCACTGTAAAGCCCCACTAGTAGCCGGGGTCAGAATTTACTTCATATTTGACATCTGCATCCTCAGATGTTTGTTTTCAGGGCAGCAGCCGGGGCCTCGGGGAGAAGCTAAGAGCGCAGAGAGGACCATATGTCCCCCTTACCAGAGTCAAGAAGCAAAATGGATGGGTGAATAAACTGCGAAACTCAGGACTACAGAGCTCTCTGCTGTCTGAAGTGATGGGAGGAGAAGATCGATACACACTTTTCGTATTACTACAATCATGACGTGAAAAATATGAAATGTTAAAGTTCCTATGGTTTTCTCATTTATTGCCAATACATCTTGAAAGACTGAATATTTGGGAGTTTTTCCTGATCCGATGTGAGGTGGGATGTCGTATGTGTACAGATTGTAAAGCCCTCTGAGGCAAATTAGTTATTTGTGATATTGGGCTATACAAAATTTACTGGATTGAATTGAATTGAATTGAATACATCTTTTGTAGCGATGTTCAATTAAAATAATGGAAATGGTGGCCGAGCACCTTCAGCAGTGAGTGCAGGTGTTTGTGTGGCCTGCGATCTGTTTACTGTCACAACCTCACCTGGAAACAACCCCACACACTGTAAAAGCCGTGGAACGAGCGCGAAGGCTTCGGTACATTTCCATATGCTGCACACCTGCATGTGCAAGTTTTCCATTTCATCGGTGTGACAGCTTCATCCCCGCAAAACACCTGTTGTTATTCCTACGCACATACGCACATTTGAGCAAGCCAGTCACCTAAAAGAAGTAGGCGTACGTAGGTGGCCTTTGCGGAATAGGTCAAAGGGTTAAAGTCACCTTCAGCCCAATAAACTAACCAATAAACAACATCTCAGCTCAGATGTAGCAGCAACTGTGGAGCAGCCCTCTTGAGATTCTTAGTTTAATCAGAATTGATTGTTTTACTGCTCTTTGGTGTCCGGGGGTCACTTAAGTGCTCTAAAGACATTGAAATTCGTTCTGCAAAGAAGCGTATCGCCACAAATCTTTTAGGTCCTCAAAGAGTCTTTTATGACACACAAATCCCATTAAATAGCGTAAAGATTTGCCTGTTATCCATTTTAAAGTTGTTGTTTTATAGTTGATTTTATCAAGTTGAAACCACACAAAGAAAACCTTTTCAATATTATAGAAAGAAAGAAAAAAAGAAAAAGTGGCACTAATGCGGCCCATCCTCTTATTAAAATAATCAAATCAATGAGTACCATCAGACTCTGGAGCTCTAAACTACACACACGGCGTGTAAGGTTGCAGCAGAATCTCTCTGGAAACCATATGACCCGATAAGATGCACATGACACAGTGTTTACTGCCAGGAGAAAACTAGCCTGTTGTTCAAGTGTCCCTTTCATTCCAGCACTTCTCTCCTCAGCAGCAACATGCGAGCGACGCTCAGGAGTTCACATGAACAAATGTGAAATCTCTTTCCAGGAATGTTATCTCAAAGAGCGAATCATATGATGAAATAACAAAACATGTGTCTATGGTATTGCCCCCTTCAGTCAGATGTGACTCTTTCCTGCATCCTAACTTCCAAACATTGAAACACACACACACGCACACACACACGCACGCACACACATCTCTCCTCACACCCGTGTGACAAACATCGGTGACATACCTCAGTCTGGAGAAGGCTGCTTCCTCCTGAACAGGTTCACAGTCTACTGAAGGATTGCAGACCTGTTTCGCTTTCTCTCCCCCACACACACAGCAAACACACACTGACACATCACAAACACACGCATACACACAGCACGTCAGAGAGAGAGAGAGAGAGAGAGAGAGAGGCGCTCCTGTCTCTCCTCCTCACCTGGCCCCTTTCATCTCGTCATCACCTCCCACCCAACCAAGCTGACCCCCCCCCCCCTTCCCTTCAAACACGTACCTCCCTCCCATCAGCTGTCTTCTAGCCAGGTCTTCGATTCAGGTGGGAGAGCACGAGCAGCACGGAGAGAAGGAACACAAAAAGGAGGAGAGGGCTCCTGTCTTCCAGCCTGTGATGCACTGGACATACACACACACACATACACACTGTCATACACACGTGTGCTGTCTCCAGCACGCGCCCAGGGCAACTGCAGAGCGGTGCAGAGCAGACAGGCAGGCGGCGGGTTGGCAGGCTGGCAGCACCCAGCCTCCCTGCTCTCCACTGGGTCTTAGTGCCTCGCTGACTCTGTGCTCCTCGCGGAGGGATGGCTTTGCTTTTCAACCTTTTCAACTCATCTCACCGCAGGTCACACCCATAGACGGATTAAGAAACCACGGGCCCCTGGGCCTGGACGTGTCAAGGGCCCCCCCCCCCCCGTCCGCAAAACAAAACAAAAACATTTTTTTTTTTACAAATACAATAAAGGTTTTCTTTAAAAATAAAATGAAATAAAATAAAAAACCTTATCGTGAACTTGCCTGTCTCCAGTTTACTAACTTTAAATATTCGATAGTTGTAACTAGTGTTGTCAGTTTAACGGTGTTAACGCAAACCCATTTTAACGCCGTTCATTTTTTTATCGCGAGTTTACCGCGAGATTTTTTTTTTTATAAACTGTTCAAAATAGTTTTTTTAAGCTCATGTAAGGAATCTCACTTGTCCCAGTTAAGGCCTACCAGTAAAACCTATTTAAAGGAGCATACAGTGAAATGTTATGATGTGTTATGATTGAGGGGCTCCATTCAGACAGATCAGGGGTGGATAACATCATAATGGGGTCTTCATGAAGAACAACTTTACAGAAATACATAAACAGCGCATTTGTGTGTGTTGGGGGTGCTTAGACAGAGCTCTACTGCTATTGTTTTGCACTTGCTTTTTGGATTTCTCCCTACAGAGTTGAAGGGCCCATATTGCATGGAGTACTCAGCTCCTCTAAAGTCCTCTAGATAAACTGAGGGGATAAACACTCACTTGAAAGGTATCATGATGGTTTCTTTCTTGTGACATCTTCAAAGTGAATGTTTAGGCTATTCTTTAGTTTCTCAGTCGGACTATTGGGGCCCTGTTACTGACATGAATGACTTAAGCCTGGCATATACCGGCGACGGCGCATCGTGTCATATCATCATATTCATATCAATACAATGTTAATAACAGCGACGTCACGCGCGGAGGTTCAGGCCCAGGGGCCCCCTGAGCTCAGGGCCCCCTGAGCTCATGGGCCCCCTGAGCTCACGGGCCCCCTGAGCTCACGGGCCCCTGAGCTCACGGGCCCCCTGAACTCATGGGCCCCCTGAGCTCACAGGCCCCCTGAACTCACGGGCCCCCTGAGCTCATGGGCCCCTGGTGCCGGTAGTCTCGTTGGGTAATCCATCCCTCAGTAGGACTATTGGGGCCCTGTTACTGACATGAATGACTTAAGCCCAGCATATACCGGCATACGGCGCATCGTGTCATATCATCATATTCATATCAATACAATGTTAATCACAGCGACGTCACGCGCGGAGGCTCAGGCCCAGGGGCCCCCTGAGCTCATGGGCCCCTGGGCCTGGGCCCGGTAGGCCCGTTGGTTAATCCATCCCTGGTCACACCAAGTCCCACTAATAGGAGCAGACGTTGCAAACAATAAGGATAGAAAATCCCTTTTATACTTTGCATCAGCATTTCTCTGATTGTGTGTATGCTCAGCTCTCCGAGCTCTCCCTCCAGGCACAATCCAGCAAAAGCCCTCTCACGAGGCTGGATTATTGATTCACGGAGAGGGAAAGAATACCAGTGGTTATGTTAATGAGCTGAGATTAACCTTTACAAAATCCCAGCATACACAAAAAACATATTACACTTTCTAAACTATTTCCTGCCATGAGGAACAACTTTGTTTTCCACTGGACTGAGAGATGTAGGATCCAATGTATATGAATATATATATGTATATAATATTTAGAATATATAGCATATATCATCATCGGCTGCCAGCTGGAGCACCTGGAACAGGTGGTGGAGAGGAGGACGTTGAAGAAACTGGTGTCCATACTGGACAACCCGGACCACCCTCTCCACCACCTCCTACAGGGACAGAGGAGTACTTTCTCCAGACGTCTCCTCACGCTCCGCTGCCACAAGGAGAGATACAGGAGAACATTCCTGCCGACGGCTATGAGGCTCTACAACAGTTCACCTCTTGCCAGATCACCCTAACCCTTCTTATATTTGTGTTTTTTATTTTTATTTTTATTCTTGTGTGTTGCTGCTACTGGCTCGACAAATTTCCCCTTGGGGATTAATAAAGTATATATCTATCTATCTATCTATCTATCATATATATATATATACCACTATATATATATATATATATAGCATGTATACAGCATGTATATTTTGAATCCCCAATCTCTCTCACTCGCTCTCTCTCTCTCTCTATATATATATATATAATATATATATATATATATATATATACACACACACAGGCATATATTAGTATTCAGTTTGTTATTATTTAAATATGTTGACTCATCAAGATCAAGAGACCCAAAACAATTAGTCGATTATCTGATTTAATGATTGACGGAACATGTAATTGAATCAGGATGGTTACAGTTGTTTAATACAAAAAAAGTAGCAACATATTACGTCACATTAAACATATTTGAGTGTTTGGTTAATTGGACCAAACAGGACTGAACGTTACTTTGGTTTTAAAGAACTCGTTTTCTGCGAAGATTATTAATCTGTGATAAAGTCGGAGCCTGTGATAGCATGGAAACATCAGAGAGTAAAGCATAATGTGCACAGGTTGGCCCAGTGGTGCGGCCTCTGGCTCATGACCTCGGTTATTTTCGATGTGAATCATACTTTAAGTAATCGTGCCAAATAAGATGATTTAATAACAACGTGCTTTGGACACAAGAAGTAACCTTTTGATGTATGGCGGTGGCTGTTGCATCTGTCAACTCGACTGTATTCTACTGTGCATATCCCCCTTTGTTATCCAGCATACTATGTGATGACTTTATTAGGTCTTCTTGTCTCAAATGTTGCCTTGAAAAATGTCTATTTCCTCCCTCAGGATTTGCATGAATGATGCACACACCAGCAGTAAGTGGCATCGCTCTTTCATGCAGTGTATTTCCTGAGGGATTTATTCATCAGACGAAGTGCAGCTGCACAAACACTGATCATTGCTTTTTGTTACTGATAAATCAATTGGTAAATTGAACACATTTACAGTTATTGATCCAAGTACTGTTCACCAAAGGTTATCGACCATAAACCTGCCGCTGCAGTTTTTAGGTGGATCGTTTGAAGACAACACTTTGAGCTCATATGAGCTGTATGAAGAAAGATCAGATATTACTTTTCCCCTTAAATGTGTTTTAGCATTGAACTGTGTTAAGACTGAGTTTACATGTGATGTCAGGGATTGAAGAAGGAAGCTGAGTACAGAGGAGTCTTTGTTTGTGTTTGTTAATGTTCCTTCAAGTTCTGTATCCTGTGTTTGTGTGTTTGTGTCCTGTGACTGCGCTCGTGTCTGAGGTGTTGAATAATGACAGAAATAGCAGATACTTGCTCTGGCCAGGAGCACCAATCATGGGTGGGAAACACAATGGTTTCCGTGGCAACCCTCCCTCCCCCCCCCTCTCTCATCCCCCCTTCTTCTCATCCCCCTTCCAATCCACCAACAGAAGATAAGAAAAGAAGAACAACCTCAGAGCACAAATACACACTGTGGCATACACACTGGATGCATTAGCAGCCACAGGAGAGTTCAATGCGTTTTGGATCGCTGATTATTCTCAGCTACCTTTTTCCCTATTTAACTTCACTGGTGGGCTGATTCATGCTCAATTACAGCTGCTGATCTCATGTTGATGTCCATTGTGATCTCAGATCTCATCAGTAGGGGGAGCTCTCACATTTAACAAGTAATTGCAACCTGACATCCAAGAAAATATAGCTTTTTATAGGGTGCATCAACACTAATGCTTACAGAGCAAGATATGTAATGACATGTAGTTCATAGTTTATATGGTCGTCATCATGGCCATTCAATGTATGTTTCACGTTGACATGTTTGCCCTCATTTGAGCTCACAGACTGCACACGAGCTGAGGAACATTCATCAGTGTTACGAAGGATGCAGACAAGCAGGCCCACAAACTCAGAGTCTGAGCAAGAGGACGTTTGGGCTAACATCCAACCCCCATGGACAACTGGATCTGTACAAATCATTTTGCATTATTTCATTTGAATTGCACTGCTCAGGGCTTTATTTCCCCCATGACCTACATGCCAGAAACTGAGGGTGCACTTCATTTTAAAAGCAAATGATCTATTTTTAATGTCTACGTGTTCTTATTGTATTTGTATAAAAGCGTTATTTAGACTTTTACACTGTCCTCTGTGAAGAAGAGCAGTCAAAACATTTATAAAACATGTAGGAAGCCAGTATCTGACCTGAGTTAAATCACCTTTGCTCAAGTGTCATCCTCCCACGATACCCAAGAGACTAACAACCACCTGGAAGGTCACATCCGACTGATTACTAACACCCTATCATGCACCGCAGCAGATGAGGGACGCTTATCTGAGCTCACAAAACTCAAGGAGCGACAATGTGTACCCGCACACATTTTTGGGCTAAACTGCCAATAACAAGTAATGCTAAAGTGTATTAAAATAGTGCAGCTGAAATGAAAAGGCCGTAATCCAACACTTCAGGGTTTGTATAAATGAATAGTGTCACCAAAAGTTGATCCTAAAATATTTCATCCTGCCACAACACCAAACCATTTCAGACACATTAAATACCCAAGAGCACTTTGTCTGTAAAGAAACACTTGTCTTACAGCAAAGATCTGAGTTTGATGAATATACTGCATAACTGAAATCATTTTCACCATTAAGACCATGAGAATATTTTGGGATAGCTTGCTGGGAGTCCTGGGATCGCCAGAGAAAACACTAACGGGTGACAAGAAGGGATTTGTGCTGTTATTTTTCCCAAACGAATGCATGGAGTCCAAACATATACAATTAGCTCTCTCTGTTGGCTCCAGGTTGGCGCTGCCATCCTCTGCACCCTGTGACTCACTGATGAGTGTTGACGCTCCAGGCCGCTCTGCCTGTCTGGGGACGCATAATAACACTGAACCTCAAAAAAATGAGCCAAGACGGTATACAATTGAGGATGAAATGGCATCTCGCAGACATTTGAATTCCTCCTGTTGATTACAATTTTCTTTTTTAGCATGTTTCAGACTTTCAAGTCAAACTTGATCACTTTATTATAAGGACATGCAACCAACTGCCACAAGCCCACAGATGCTCGATGACTCTTTTCAGTGTCACACTTTTTATTGTGAGGACATCATGACTCCCCTTTGTTACTGTTTTTTATTCACTTACCGACTGTGACTAGTTTTGTGTCATTGGACAGATTCATTTGTTACTTTTTGTTTTTTGTGATACTATATGCTCGAAACTTCGCTCACATCGGGAAGTTTGAACTCAATATCCACCATAAATATGAGCGCTAAGTGCATTTACTGTCAATGAGCATCTGCACAGTTGAGCCCAGATGTATCTTCACTCATCCCACCTTTCATTTATTTTTGCTTCATCCATTTTGACATGATGGGAGTGGGTGTAATCTTTGAGGATTATGTTTGCTTTCTCTCTTCAGTGAACATGCGTACTTGTAAAAAATGACATGAGATCATTCTTTTTTTTCTTTTAAGTCCCATTATTTTTAAGATGATTTTATCAGTTGCATGTAAATGCAACATTATTTACCACAGCGATGGTCCAACAAATCCATTTCAGTCTGCAAATTTATGAACATGTTTTATGTGAATACAGAATACAGCCTCATAGTTGATGTTTGCATGTGGACTCAGATTGGGCAGTGACACAAATGGGGTCTTACTAAATCTGTCCTTCTGTACACATTACATCTATTGCATCTGTCCATCCTGGAGAGGGATTCTCCTCTGTTGCTCTCCTGAAGGTTTCTTCCCTTTTTTTCCCCCTGAAGGGTTATTTGGGAGTTTTTCCTGGTCCGATGCAAGGTTTTGGGGCAGGGATGTCTATGTGTACAGATTGTAAAGCACTCCGAGACAAATTTGTAATTTGTGAAATTGGGCTATACAAATAAACTGAATTGAATTACCTACCAGGTCTCCTGGTGGATGCAGGGGTGGAGAACAGATTAGTATAACAAGAGTCAAAGTGGCCGATAATGTTTACTATACATCTATACTTTAGTATGTTAGAATGCTTACATTTTATGGTTTGCAAAAAAGGATAAGTACAGCTGAGGCTGATGAGAATAATGATATTATTATTAATATGACACTAATCAACATCTGTGATTGATTACCATATGTTTTACCATAAGAAGGAATAAGGTAAAACAATTATCAAAGTGAAAATAGTGAAAAAATCCCTTTACAAACTCTCACATAATACATTCAGTATTATCAGAGTCGCATTTATCCAGTTGTATGCTCAATATAGGCCTTATTATCGCACATTTATGAAGGGGATAAAGCAGTCAGGCAGACAGTCTTACATTTACATATGCAGAAGTGTTTTTTCTGTTGTTAAACTTCAAATCATAAAGATTTTTCTCAGTTGTTTTGATTCTGTAGTCAATGGAAGGCATACAAGTAAAACTAAGATAGGGAAACATTCCTTTGATGATATATTTAAAAACAATTTTATATGGCAATATATTTTCATGGGAGGCAGTTAAATGTCTTCAATTGTACAATAGCGTAAATGCCACTGAGGGGGGAGAGACATAGAGAGTCATTGTGTATCAATATCACTGTGACTCACTGCACACCCTATTCTCATGGTTCAAAAGCATTACTCACTCCAAATACACACTAGGTGACAGAAATAGTCATGACATACATATTTATGAGAACATTACAAATGCCAGAAGCCTGCAAAAGTGAACATTGACACAACAACTTTTCATGCCTTTAGTTCAGTGTGTGAGCTTTTCGCTCACAGGCGCTGACGATGTGTTTTTTTTTACAGTAGCTTTTTTACTCTCAGCCCTCATCTTTTCTCTCCACTGCCATTTTGATTACATCTTCTGTGCTCATTAGAGCCAGAGAGCTGAGTCCTGCAGGCGGGATGTTGTGAAATCCAGACAGATGCTGCACAGTTAATAATCCAGGCCGGCTGTCAGCAATCAGAAGCGTGAGAAACTGGAAATCAGCCAAACAGCCCATGTGCACCGTGGCTCAACAACCTTAAACACATTTTGACTTCAGCCACAGCAGCACATGCACACCTTTACAGGCTGTGCAGGTGGAATACACTTATTACATACACACGTATTTCCATAATGCAATCATCATGCACAAAATCCACAACATGTTTGCAAGAGCTGCAGCAACAACAATCCACCTGAGCTGCAGTGCAACTGTTCTTTTATTCTAGTCCTGATTATGTTTTTGAAAAAAAGAAAATGCCGGCTCGCCTGCTATGTTAATTTAGATCCAATGATCATATATCAAGAGAAGACAAGAAAAATATTTTTTTTCTATGGTTTTCTTCATGCTAATTGGGTGCAGTTTAACCCTTGTGTTGCCTTAGGGTCATTTTGACCCGAATCAATATTACACCCTCCCCCCGCCTTTGGGTCATTTTGACCCGATTCAATGTTTCACCCTCCTGTTACCTTTATATTTACTAACATATTTTACCCTTTGGTTTCAATTTGACGCCAGCAATTAAAACCTCCAGAAAATTATTAGAATTAATATTGTTTTCCAAGTTTAAGTGTGAGGCACTTTATGTTTGTTTGTTGACTACCGAAAGAACACCGACATTAAACATTGAATGGGGTCAAATTAATCTGAAGGCGGGGGGAGGGTGTAATATTGATTCGGGTCAAAATGACCCTAAGGCAACACAAGGGTTAAATGCACCTGGAACGAGTGAACAGTGTCACCTGTGTAATTCCGTATGCTTCCTTCTGGCTTTATGGATATAAGTACATTATGTCTTCAAGGTCAAATGTTATGACTGAGCTTTGATGTACAGTATGAAAATATGTTTTTATGTGAGATCAATTATTCATTCTGTAATATCTTTCCAACTAATCCTTTATATTCATCAAAATAAATATGATATATGATTATTTCTAATCAGCCACTGCATTATATTTTATTCCTCTCTATATTTAATATTGTTACTGTATTTTGTATTTTATTTTTTATTACTGCTCTACTGTGTACCCACTGCTGTGATCCTGCAATTTCCCCACTGAGGGACTAATAAAGGAATATCTTATCTTATCTTATACTCCATTTTTTTCCAGAATAACAAAATAAAGCCTTACGAGTGTGATTCAGGCTTAAGCACAAATCAGAAAATAATAATACTATGATACAGTATTCAAGGACTGGAAAATAAACATTGTGCATGTGTGTTTATTTAAAGGCAGATTAGACAAGAGGTCACATCTTTTAAACTGCAGGATTTCTATTTTTAACAACATAAGCAACGAAGAGATTTTTCTTTCTAAATTTACAGTCGAATCAGATGTAATACACTCAATGAAATCCCTTAACGAGGTTACAAAAAGGCCTTTGATTGCTCAAGGTCACCATATCTTTTAAGAATCACAATGCTCTGGCTGTGTGTTTGTGTAAGAGGCATAGTTGTATTTTACTCTGTGGTAATGACACCAGAAACCGGAAGGCGTTGTAATAATGACCCTGCATTAAATCTCTGTTTCCCAGAAAACGTCCTCACACCACAGAGAGCAGAGGGCTGTGATTAATAGAGGCAACAGCAAGAGAAGTAGATGTCCTTTTTTGTCGACCATACGGGGAAACCCACGGATGATTTGCAGATAAACATTAAATTCATAAAACATGTGGCCCTGTGCCAAATCCCTATTTTCCAAGCCACTGCATCTGTTGTGTTTGTTGACGCTGCATCGAGGCCTTTGTCCGAACCACCACGGCCTATTGACAGCACGTTAACTGTCCGCACAACAGTTCATATTAGGTTTGGGCAACTAATCTAAGGTTAGGTTTAGGAAAACGTATCGAACGTATCCTCAAAATAAAACTGGTTTCCTGTGTCTCGGTCTGTGGTTGTTTGACACTCCCATCATGAAGGGTATTTCACACTGGTGAAACTACATTACCAGTTCTGATCGATGCAGCTTCACACGCCTTTAATTCATGTGTCCAACAAAAGGATCCTAATTAACTTCCCATCAGCAGTTGTTTCTGGGGTGCCGACACGTCACCGTAATGCATCACGAGCCACCGCCACTGAGGTTGCTTTTGTCACATCGAAGTGGGCATGGTGTCTACTCTCAGCCCCTAAGCCACTTTTTTCCGCATTTTCTTATTACAATTGTGCAGTGGGTGGACCGTCTCCTGAACTGTGCTGCACTGCCACAGTGAGCTCTTATATCCCTCATGCTCGTTCACAGGCTGTTTCTCTGTACCCGCTGTGAGTGGATCGTCTTGGCTTGAAGATTGGCATATGGGAGAGCGCCATGGGGCGAACCTGAATAATAGATACATCCTCCAGCAGCAAAGTAACTGACTCATTCACTCCCTCATCGCAACATCAGCGGCCATTATATAACAACTGAAAGGCCAGTTTCAGCTTCGCAGGGTCGGTCTGTCCGTCTGTCTGGAGCTGCTGCTGAATTGGCTTTTAAGGCCAACTTCCCACTAGTGCATCATGGGATTGGAGAACCCACATGCCGGAAAGATAGAGCTATGAATGAGGTTAGATTACATAGGAGAAAGTTTAAAACACAAAATCCTATTACCCGCATTTGAGTCACTGCTGTGCATTCATGCCTGAGGGGCGTGTCTTACCCAATCAGGGCAGTCCGGTTGTGTTTTGGCTGGCACGGTGAAGGCCAGAGTTCAAGAGGAATGAGAGGATGTGTCGGATAATAGTCAACCAGCTTGTAATGGGAATTAAAAAGGTGATTTTGACAATGATGACTAAATTTAGAATTAGAAAAGAGCATCAACAAGTCGATTAATCGAAGAGGAAGTACGCTTTAATACATTGGCGAACACGCATGAGTTGTCTGGCAAGCGGACCACACACACAAACACACACACACACACACACACAGGGAATTGACAAACCTCCTCGATGTGTGCTGCATTATTCACAGCCGAGAGCTAAATAAATAAAGGCACAGAGTAAACACCCCTGATCCAATGATGCAATAGGACACTTGCGTTAGAAAGGTCAAAAGACATTCTGTCCAACACTTTGATGCTCGGCCACCCTCCCTTCTTCTCCCATATTAACGATCTCCACGTTCAGCCCTCTGTCTCCTTTCCTGCTCCATCAAGGCCTCCAAAGGCCTCTCTGCATCCAGCCACTAGAGCTTGGTGCTTTGGAGGACATTTAATGAACATTAAAGATGCAGCCGATTCATGTCTTCAGGCTCCGTAATCTTATGGGTAATGACTTCCGAGCCACTTAACATCTCAATTACAGTCCCTTCCTGTATTATAATGCATTCACTCCATAATCATGTTTCATATCGAGCTCGCTGAGCTTTCGGAGAAAATGATCCGCCATTAAGTTTGATTTCCTTCACAAACATTGTGAGAAATCCTCTTCATTCACTTCTAATATTGCCGCAATGTACTCACAATTCAAACTATATTATTGTGGTATGTCGCTATTGATAATTACTCTGCTTCTTGCCTTGAAAAATGCAGCTCAATGTGTATCTCAATATGGCTCCGGTATAAAAAGATATTTAGGACTGCACCCTGTCACTTCCTCGCATGCTTGCCTCTCCGCCTCATTACAGCACTCCACTACTTTCTTTTGCCCTGAAGCACAATCATTGCCATTTGACTGGAGAGCTGAAGACCTCTCTGCCAGGCGTGATGTGCCACGAGTGGCCACAGGCACTGAGAAGTGAAAAGTGAGGGAGAAAAACGAAAGTTAAGTGCTCAGCAAACGAGGACTGGAGGTCAGTGTTTGAACATGTCCGCGCTGGCTTGATGGACTCTTACCAAAGGCAACAAGAGCGACGCTGGGGAAATCTCAGTCATTTGCGAGGGATGGGGTCTTCTCCCTGCCAAGTAATGGGCTCTGTGTTGACTGCTGCTGCATTGCTCGCTGCACCTGTCTGACACGCTCCCGAAATGGCTCCAGAGCAGAGTAATAAGAGACGAGTCTAAGAGCCCAACGCTCAATGAAACATTTAAAGGAAGGAGGAAAATCAGAAGAAACGTCCATGCCTGAGCGCTAAATGCATGATTTACTCCTGCTGAGAACAGACAGCACATACTGCACATACTTATCACGATCAAGAAGATCTTTTTGAATTATTGAGTCGAACACATGGAGCTAAACATTTTCAAGGGAGTGAGTCACTGACTATTTAGAGTCTTTCCCTGCTTCTCCAGGGGACCTCGTCTTATTGGCCGAGGGCAGGGGCACGGCTCTTAAGCAAAGACAGAGGATCAACTTTGTTTGCCCACATAGTTAATTAGTAGAGAATCATCCGTATCCTTTGGGAACAGCTCGCATGCATTGCCTCCTTTATCTTTCCCCTGAGGAGCGGATTAACAGGTATTAGTGATACAGACAGGGCAATGCTTCGTCTTCCAATAACTCTCTCCCCAATCAGAATATCCAGAGCTCATTTATAGTCTCTTTTCTGTTCTTTCTCAACAGTAGATATGATTGCAGATGTAATATTCACCCAGCTTTAAATATATCCATAATGGGCCCTCGGCTTAACAGTTTCACCTGACAGAGATAATTATGCTCAGTTATTACAGAAAAGCTTCTCGCTGCATAAGTGACAGCTTCAATTAGTGAGTGAAAACAATGTGTGCCCTGCCTCTTGATTATACCCATTGTTCATGCTCACGGCTGACACTTGAGAGTCGTGGTCTCCGCTGTCTAGAGCATGGCTAAAGTACGGCCTGTTGCTAAGCGATGGGAGGATCGTACGTGCCAAGATTACAAACAGCTTTTCTTTTATTGCAGCATGTGTCGCCCATGTGGGCTTTTTCTCCCTGATATGATTGTTGAGTGACCTTTTTTCATCCCTGCACTTCTGATCAAACATCAAACGGAAAGTGTTTGTGTGCCGTGGAAACCAAGAGCAGTCCAGATGTAGGCTAAACAAAGATTACGGTAACCTTTTTATTTTATCTTTTTGCTCTTTCCTCTCGGGGCCATTTCTGTATGTGTCAGATCTGTGTTTCGAGCCGGAGGGAAGATGCTGATGAGCTCAACACTTCTCTCTGCTACATTTACCTGCGTCAGACACACTACAATTTATTCATTTAGACACATTATTAATAATGTCTTTGGAGAAAGCTGTCCGAGTATCTATCTGCATGATTAAACCAGATATAAAAGAATTTCAGCTTTTAGCACCCTCCAGTGAGAAAACGAACGATACATTCATCTGGAAACAGTTTTTATTGTTTAGCATCATTGCCATATGTGCTTTACATTTCAATTAATTAAACTACTTAAACTAATCATTTGGCTGAAATCTAGATATTTGTTATAAATATAATCATGTGAAATCAATGTGACATTGGGTGGCTCAAAGTGATCTTTCGCTTCAAGGTAAAGACAAAGGTCACCCTTATTCATCGTCTTCAGCATGAGGAAGCCAGCGGTAGGTCGTGTATGAGTGTGTGCATGTGTCTGTTGTTCTGCTTGTCCTCAGCATACTGGTGGACCTGTCTGCATAATCTTTTAGGGGGAAAAACAATTTTATCAACTTATTATATATCATTATTATAACTTTTTTTACGCCATCATTGTCTGCGACTCCTAATTGCTCCTAACCAGACGGTAGGAGCCACAAGGGATCAACAACAACACTTCAGGAGGTATTCTTCCAGCTATCGGGTAAAAACAAGACTTATCTTGTTCATGTCGTGGTTAAAAACTGACTTCTATACAAGAGTTTGGTCTCGTTTTGAACTGAAGAACCTGCAAATTAATTCATACCCGGGACGTTATCATCTGAAGTTTTACTTGCTGCTGATAAATGTGGAGGAGGAGATCGTTAAACAAACGTAAACAGAAACAGTGCATGACACAAAGTTACTTCCATTGTTTGAAGTGTTTCAGGTTAGTTTTGTACACAACGTTTGCAAACAAGCAGGCCGACTGCTACCTGGCAAGCGCTCACACGTCCACGTCTTTAAGAACATGTTTACAAATGCACGGGGACAACAACATTAACCTGTGGGCGTAAACAAACCTTTCTCTGTTGAGTGCCACGTCGTGGTCTAACATGCAGCGTGTAGTCCAGTCGGTAATGTTGCCGTCGGCTCGGAGACAAGAGAGTGTGTTTACCATGTCAGCAGAGAGGCCGGGCGGAGCCCAGAAAGCACCTGCTGTATGTAAACAACATTTACATCTGTGTGATCAGCTGACTGTGCTAATCATCTTCTCAGGTGTAAAATGAGCCAAGTGCTTTCAGAAGGTAAACATATCTTAAACCTCATGTCATAATGTGTGAAATATGATTGGGTCATCTGGGGCGCCAAAGTGCTGCTGCCCCATGGTGACCTAAGAATGCCGCCTCCCCTGAATGATTAATAAATCTTCCACCGGATACTAAAAAGACATCTTTTCCGACTATACCTTGACTAAAAACAGATTAACACTTCAGTGGCACTTGAATGGCCCTTACTTATGGTATTTTTGTAGTTTGGCTTTCTTGAAGAAATGTTACTTTCTTGATTATACGCATGGTTGAATGCACGCTTTGGATAAAAGTGTCTGCTAAAGGACATGTAATGTAATGTCATGTAACTACATGGTGGGTCACAGTCAGGGGGTTCGGTCTGACAGCTCTGCAGAGAAAGATGGATGTTCCGTCACATTTTTTACATTTCACTATATGCTAATGAATCATAGACTAAAGCGTAAAATTGGTATCAGATGTTTCTCTCTGTGCTCACAGAAATTATTTTTATTCCAAAGATCGAGACATCGATCTCATCTGAGCAGGTAAACAGAGATAATCAAGAGAACGAAAGACACCTCAGATTTGCTAAGGAGCCAAAACAGTCAACGAAAGGCCACAGACAGTTGCCAGGCAACGCTATCCCTATCACGGCAGGAAGAGTTGAACATGAATCACATCTCACAAGAGTCACGGTGTTTAGTGCTCCGGTCAGACAGGGGTTTCCCACTATGTTTAGTCGGTTCATACCTATATGTCCAGGCATTTCAATAGATGCCTGAAAGAATCGAGATGTCTCCAGTGTATTGGCATAATTAATAGTCTTAATTTCAGTCCATTTTTGTCCCATTTTACTGTTCAAGTTCTGTCAGAGTCCAACAAAGGAGAATGTTTACTGTGTAAACTGTTTTTTTTCCAGAGGGAAACAAGTTAAATCTGTTGCTATTGATTTATCTTGTGAATAATTCATGTGGCACTCAACTTCCCGAAAAACAAAATCCTGTGGGACGTCAGCCTGCATTTCAGTCTGCTTCAAATCCGTTTGTTTCACCTGCCAAAGCACATCGTCTCAAGGAAACTCGGCTATAACAGAGTTTGTGAAATGTACTCTGCTATGCTTGTTGGTCTCACAATGGTCCGGTTTTGCACCAAGACAAAAAAAGTCTTGAGCCTAATGGCGAACGGGGAATAAACAAGTTGACATTCATAGCACAGAAAAGCACAACATGTGACGTTATATGTGGTCCTCACATAGATAACTCTCTTGTTCAAATTAGTTTGAATGGATAAAATCAGCAAAATGGGACCAAACTGGGATTAACACCAATGTCAGCATCTGACGGATATTGAGATAATTGCATGGGGACCACAGCTCTGATGACCTGCTGCTCCATACGTCTCCACCTGATTGATCAGAAGAGGGAATCACACATTCATGTGTTACAATGATGTCATCATTCATATGACAATAAAGGTATCCTGTGTCCCCTGTTGCGACACTATTCATTTATTAAATGATTTATGGTGTCATGGAGCATGGAGGCTATGCAGCGTATTGGTAATGCAGGGGTTCTCACAGCGTGGCAGGCTCGCTGCAGCAGACCTGTGAGTTGAGGAAAACACGGACACAATCTCCAAAGGCAGCATGTGGGCGGATTCACTTGAGTAAAAAAAAATGACACGGTTCTCCTCGCTTAGTCGGCACTCATAAACAGACGCAATCAAATATAAATAGAGTCTTTGCATTGAGCGAGGACAGAACAAAAAATGTGTGAATATTATTATTGCTGCATGCATACTGAAGATATAAAATAATGTTCTGATGTAAATTTTAAAACATATGGCCTAATCAGCAACTAAATACTCACATAAATACAATTTAAAGAGTGTCTCTTCTGTGCAGGCCATCAGAGACTTGGGCAGTTACAGCCGGTTACTTTTTGTGTACATTTCAATAAGGCTGAAAATCAGAATGACTGCAGTTGAATCACAAAACTAAGACAACGAATGAACCAAAGATAGTCCAGTCTATACATGAAAAAGTATAAGGATGTGGTCAGAACATTGTTAACATAATCATCTGTCAGATGAAGATGGACAGAAACATGTGACTGCTTAGCATGGCCACATGCAGCCACGTGTTGGTGCAATCTGATTTTACCCGATGGACAAGGACATACATCGGTGTGTTTGTTTCCTGGTCAACGAATATATATTATACATTCACAGAAATCATCTTTGTTCCATAACCTTTGGCTGACAATGAGACTGCGTGAAGTCTTAATTAATATTTATAAAGATAACAAGGCATTACAAATATAGGGGAAAGGTGGCAGGGTCACCAACATGATGTATTTTCTATAGGAGTATGACTTCCGTTGTTGTATTGAATGAGCCTCTGCTCCTCGGCAGAGTTGATCATCACACTTCCTAATGATCGTGATGTAAACACAAATGACCCCACTACAGCTATCCAGACATTATGATGGACCATGAATAACATGTTGTCCATCTCAGCCCTCTCGTGGGTTTCCCGCAGCGCATCTCCGATGCGGCTGCACTTTATAACAGCGCCTCCTGAGTGAGAGCGCACAGCCTATGAAACACGCGTCAATCCCCGCAGCACCAGGACAGCCGCCGGCCTGCGAGGAGCCACGGGGCAGCGCGTTGCCAGCCACAGACTGCTCATTATAATGATCTCCGCGGCTGCTGACGATACCAGACAAGAGTCGGATCTGCTCCAGATGCGCCAATCATCCGCAGAGGACGACGTGCGCGCACAGGGCGATGAGCTCAGTTGAGAGCAAAGACAGTTGATTGCCGGTGGCTGTCAGCGTTATTTGCTCTTTCCGTAATCCTTGTTTGCGTAATTTTACAGCGGGTATTGGATGCCGCGTGGACCAGGATTATTTTGGCGAGGATATCTCTCGGGCTCTCCCCGCCTCCCGTGTGTGTCCTCAACATTCAGACGGGGGACTATTTGTCTGGAGCAATATTGTAATTGTAAACAGACGAGGAGCCGTTTTAATGAGATCCACCATCGCTGCGTCCCGGTTGGAGGTAGGTGGCTCTCTCGGTCTTCTTCTCCATCTCTCGCCTCACGTTTGCATGTTGTGCTCGTTTGTTTTCGAGCGGAATGGTGCAATGCAACGTTTGCACAGCTCTTCCACAAATGGATCAGGGCATTTCAGAATGCGGCATAAGCCATATTTGCATGATTTCACATGTGTAAGCACATTTGTTTTTAGTGTCGGCTATAAAACATGTTTAGCGTCTTAAAGAAATAAAGAGAGCGAAGGAGAGAGAGAGAGAGAGAGAGAGAGAGAGAGAGAGAGAGAGAGAGAGAGAGAGAGAGAGAGAGGAAAAAAAGAGAGAGAAAAAGAAAGAGGGGGAAATTAGATGAGGAAGACCAATCAATACATGTCTTCCAGGAGTGTGAATGGGTGAGTACTGGGTGTGTGTGCGTGTTCATTAGTATTAAAGGAAGACGTGCATTGTGCAAAGCGGGGTTTATAAAGTTAGTATTGTACACACTGTGGGCGAGGAGCCTCGAGACAGAGGCCGCTTCAGGTGTTTTACTGCATGTCCACACGGATACAGAGGGGATAAGGAAGGACATTTATCAAGTAGGCTATACTGCGCAGTATGTACAACACGGATACATATACAGTATAATATAACTAATATAAATATCACAATTGTCCTTTTGGTTGAATTTGCATTTGAGAGTTAGATAAGTCCGTCCATGTATTCAGGCTGAGCTGCACTCCTTTATTTGCATATCAAGCTTTTACTACAAAACGATTAATACTCACTTTGAATCATTTAAAAACGATTTGAAGCAGTTGTACCAAGTGAAGCAACATTACAATGCTGGTTTAAAGGGACCATTCTTCTCACATAATACAAATACTTTTAATACTTAAAACAGCTAATGTGTTTTACTTTTTGTTTATTCATGACATAATGCAGGTATATTTATAGTAGAATGATGTAAAAATATCAAGGGATCATATTAAACATCGGTATTATACTTGTGCTTACAGTCATTACTGAAGTAAACAAACAGATCATCTAAAACAGATTTTCATTGTGGAATGTTGGTATTTTTCTCTCTGTGGAATAACACGTGTTAGTTTATACAAAGCATGATATCCCCTTTCATCTATCTAGCTATTCATCTATATATGTATCTATGCAAAGTACAATGTATATTTATGTCTAATAATTACATATGTTTATTGTCTCTGTTTCTGCTTTTTTTAATCCCAGCCTTCACTTTGCGATGCCTGGGAAATTCTCCAGCTGCTCTTCCATGCTGTTCTCTGAAGATGGCATCGTCGTAAACATTTCTTGGATTTAGATCAACAGCTAGCATGTTGCAGCCTATCAACAGAACAAGTGACCGCCTGCTGAAAGCAGTGCCTCATTGGAGAGAGCGTCCGGGATGGGTCCTCTCCCTCTGCCTCGGCATGGCCCTCCTCTGGCTTCCGGGGGCAGCGGCATCGACCCTCAACTGCCACAAGACGTGCATCTGCGCCTCAAACATCGTGAGCTGCTCCAAGATGAATCTGACCACCGTCCCTACAGGCCTGCCGCTCTACACCGCCGTGCTGGATCTCAGCTACAATGAGATAGAGCGTCTGCGATCGGACTGGACCCCGGTCAAGCTCCTGAAGCTGCATAACCTCCTCCTCAGCCATAACGGTCTCCACTTCCTGTCTGCAGAGGCGTTCCAACATGTGAAGCACCTGCGTTACTTGGACCTGTCCTCCAACGACTTGCAACTGCTGGATGAGTTCATCTTTGAGCCTCTGGTCAACCTGGAGGTCCTCTTGCTGTACAATAATCACATTTCCCAGATTGACCGCTCCGCTTTTCTCGGCATGATCAACCTCCAGAAGCTCTACCTAAGTCAGAACCAAATCTCCCGCTTCCCTGTGGAGCTGGTCAAGGAAAAGTCCCGACTGGAGAAACTTAGTCTCTTGGATGTGTCCTCCAACAAGATCAAGATGTTTCCCATCGATGAGCTGCAGGCGCTGCCTGCCTGGATTAAAAACGGCCTCTACTTCCACAATAACCCTCTGCTGTGTCACTGTGGTATTTACACACTCCTTGCCCATTGGTACATTCGAAAGCTCAACTCTGCTGTGGACTTCAAAGACGACTACACCTGCATTCTGCCTGGCCCGCAAAAAAACAGAGTCGGCATTTTTGATCTCAGCGGCGACAGTATGAACTGCAGCACATTCAAGGAGGAAGATGAAGAGGCTTTTTTGGAGCAGAGGCTAATCCTTGGCTGCGACACCAAACACCGGGGGATGTTAAAAACCTGGACGATGCCTGGTAATGTGGGAGTGACAACTGGAAGCAACCAGACAGCCAAAGTCTTGCCAGATGGAAATCTGCAGATTGGTTCAGTGAGGACTGAGGACTCTGGGACCTACACTTGCTTTGCCGTGAGCTCGGCCTTCAACGAGACCATCTATGTGGTGCTGAAGGTTCACAACTTCACCATGCATGAGGACGGCGAGAGCATGAACACAGCCTACACCACCTTGGTGAGCTGTCTGGCCAGTGTGGTGCTTGTGCTCATGTATCTTTACTTGACGCCATGTCGCTGCTTCTGCTGCGCCAACACGGGTAAGGCTCGCGGCGATGACAGCATCCACTCGTCCATGCTCAGCGTGACTCACGAGGACACAGCGCTCAAGGCCGAGCTGAACAGGCACGTGGCCTTCATAGACTCCAAGGACTTGCAGGGCCAGAACGGCAAGCTGAACCCCAATGGGGATGAGGACGATGATGATCTGGATGCAGAGGCTGGTTCTCTTATGAAGGGGAAGAGGAAGAAGTCAGTAGCAAAGTCCATCAGCTCCGTCTTCTCAGACACTCCCATGGTGGTCTGAGAAGAGACTGGATGTACATGGTACGATGAGAGCCATGTTTTAGTTGACGTAAACTGTGACTGTGACTTTGTGGAAGGAAACGGAGGAAGGAAGTTCATCTCAAGAGGTGGGAAAGTGGAAATAAGGATCTCAGAGGGAGTAAAAAAACAAACGGTCTTGTTGCCCACAAAGACAATGAGCAGGACTTTTCCAGCATTTTAATCTGTAGCACTTAATATTCATACTGTGAAGGAATGGCAGTGTACATGAACAGTGGGAACGTAGACAATATATTGTTGATATGAGCACTCAGGAAGGGGTCCATCAATCTGCTAACATTTGGGAAATAGATATCATACAATGCACAGGGTGAAATTAGATGTAAGTAGTGTATATTTAAACCATGGCTGACTCATAATTATATTTATTACACTGACTAGAATAGATTCATCGTACCTAAACATTAGAGCATGTGACCCTCTATCTACACAGGGAACAGGCCGTGAATACATTAGTCGTTAACCTTGAGTCATCTGTAGAGAAACAGCACGCCATAAAAAACCCTCATTAAATGAGGTCTCAGGCTGATCTGTATAAGTGGGATAAAGAGAATGTGCACATTGAGAAAGCACTAACACAAACATATTAAGAGCCAATCGCAGGTCATTTCCATTCTACTTGGCTACACTCAGATTTAGGTCATCGGTCTAATCTTTTAAATATTCATAGTAGTGTATAGCGATATAGGAAAAATCGGTATTCGATAAAGAGGGATGAATTTACACAGAGGTATGGCATGAAATAGTAAACCAGCTTGAGGCAGATCATTTCTTATGAATGGACATCTACACTATAACCCCAAAAGCAACTGTACAGCATTACAAACATGGCACACAGCAAGCAGATACACATTAGAAATTCCCAAGGAATTAATTTGTCTTGAAAGATTAGCAACATATTGTCTCAGATCTGTACACAGACCGGTACCATGGTTCTTACAAGAACTAATAGGAGCTTGACTCTTCCTCTCGACCAAGTTATATTAATTTGTTTCTCTGTCACACGAGCAGGAAGTTAAAGACCAAGCTAAAAGCTGCCAGCTTGAGTTTATTTCATCCATTCTTGTATGTAAAATGAGCACCTTACACAGTATATACACCTTAATGTGTCCATATGTCATAAATGATGTCGTAGATTTAAGTATTTTGCTTGGATGGACAAGTGCATGTGTCACCCTGTTTTGTCCTGTGGTAGGTACACTGTGTACCTATACAGCCGACAGGGTTCCTCCAGAAGATTATGAGTAATGTTGATGGTACATTATTTGACAGGACAGAGATTATTCTACAGTTTGAAGCGACTGTCAGAAAACCTCGTGGAAAACTGGAGACTTCCGAAGATAAGTTGAATTACTTTCCGCGAGAAACACCTTGTATGCTGTGCATATTTCATGAACAAGGTTTAAAACAGGCACGCACCAGATAATAAATGGTGCCTTTTAAACAAGGCGTGCCCGGTGTAAATGCTAATTTCATCTTCTGATGGGATGCAGCGACCCTCTGCTCGGTCTTTGTCTCTCTCGCAGGAGATGTGTGTGTGTGTTATCATGAGCCACAACTACACAAAGCCTTCCTCTCTGGCTCGCTGCACACTGACGGCTTCAATTCAGTCCAGATGTTTGCTTTGTTTTGTGTACCTCTGTCATAACGTAGCTGCTCTCACTTTAGTTCAAAAACAATCAGGCAACCAGGCAATGAATGTGATGCCCTTTTAAGTCGTCTTTAATGTTCGCCACCTTCCTAAAATAATGGTATAAGTCATTTTTAAAGGTTTTTCAAAAAACACAAAAAACAGGGCCACATATTGATCATATGATATTGTGATATATTATACTACAGGGGTAGAATCACATGTGTTGTGTTCAACTGAGGATGTAGGCGATTTTACCAGAGGTGGGCAATATCATGAGGAGATGATTTAGGCAACAAACAAAAAATATTTGTTGTCAAATAATTATATAGGCCAATATTTTAGTAAGGTACTGATATGTTTATGAGGGAAACGCCGGGAGCTTTCATTCAACATTTGCTCTCACACTGGGAACTCTCACTCCCAATTGTGATTTCAAAGTATAATCATAGTATTATTTCAAAGTATAAGTTATTGCTCAATGCTTCTCAGTTTTCCACAACACTACATATAAGAACAGATAGCGTATCAAATCCATTCAGCTAGCAATTTAATGTCAGTACAGCTCTCAAATGTTAAGATGTACACTTTACCGAATGCAATTGGTTTTTACGCAAAATTAATGTTATATTCACAGTTGCAGTGTGCAACGCAGCATCTTCTGTGTGTGGGTGAGAAGAGGAAGTCACACTTAGCAGAGAGGTGGTGTGTGAATCATTCCACTCTCACACACACATAGGAATACCAGTTGGAAAAATGTAAAACCACATTTAGCACTTCTGCTGACGGGGTGCAATTGGTGAAAGATCTATCCCATTTTTAGGGCTCCAGCCTTTAGGTGTTGCGCTCGAGAATTTAAATATATGTGCTGTTCCCTGTTTTCACATCAGGGGATCAATCCAAAACCTCTTGGATTTTAAGCCCTGGTCCCTCAAGGCGGCATGAGAAAAAACGCCTACATGGCAATCAAAGAATCTAATATGGCAAAAAATAACTAAACTCACACAATGATCTGGAAGACTATCATGTGTTTCCCCCCAGTATATGAGTGTCAATTGATCTAAATTGGCACTGGCGAACGATTGGTCTTCTGGGTTGTCACTCAAAATACAAGTTGCATTCTGTACAGAGAAAAAGTGCTTTTGCAAAGCACCTATCATAGAGGAGAAGAGTGGCTTCATGGTCCCCAAAGAATCTGCCTTCCTATATATATCTATATATACAGTATATACAGATGTATTACGACTCTCCTTTCTGTGTTCAGTATTGATTAGTTGCGTACTGCTATGTTCTACCAGTGTACTGACGGTATTCTTGTATGATCGGATGTCATGGCATTACCTCTGCCGCTGTGCTACTGTTAGTCGTTTCAACATTCAAGTCTTGACCATAAATGTTTATTTTTAAACTGGCTGCGGTTACATTTTCTATTTACATAGGATGTATTTTACACTTGACTCTGTTGAACAATATGGTTAAACTGAAAATATGTATTGAAAATGTCTGTAAAACTGCAGAGGAGTGCCAGTTTTTAAATCATCGTCACCTCCTAATGGGCAGTGAGTATGTAGCCAGTAGTTATTCTCAGTCAATATCACAAAGCCATAAGAAATTCGAGGAAAAGCAGAGTGCTTCATCAGATTGGTGGCTATGTCAGGTGATAAATGGAGTTGTAGGTAAGTTCTCAAATAGATACAACGACAACAACAACTGTTCTGTCTAACAAAAATCAAAGAATATTTTTTATAAAAGCTGGGGATGAAAATCAAGAGACCTCTGCGCCAATGAATTCCTGAAAAACAGCATTGTTCTGAATGGATTTGAAGACAGACGGTGAATAAATCTTCTCAGGACTGTCATTTTTAAGTTCTCAATTTAATGCGACGCACAAAGGTTTTCACATTTGCAGCATGGTCTCTGCCCGAGATACATCTAGCTCCGCTCATCTGACTATGTAGTAGCAATTAAGAAACATCCTTGAGGGGGTGGGGCTAAAGTCTCTGCTTTCACAGTGTCCACAGAACAGGAATGCAGCTTTTAACAGCATTGAAAGCAGTTAGTTGACCACGGCCTCAAAAGGTGAGCTGGTTGGTCACTGACATAAAATAAAAGGTCTTGCGGCTGAAGTGGAATGGCTTTGCATGGTTTACTTTAGAGCTTCTCTGACTGCAGAATAGGTGCAAATTAATTTGACTTAATAATAAAGATCAAGATTTTCACTTTGTGCTGACTCGTACTTTACTGTTGTCTCTTACTATTTCCAGAAATCCTCTGTGATATATTCCTGTATTTGTTTTCCTCTAAATCTTTGCGGCTGATATCTTACGGAGTAGTTTAAGGACAAAGTTGTGATATTTTGCCAACGTTACTATGACTAATGTAGAGGCGCTAACACAGTAAATATAGAGTAGCCAACGGGGGATACTTGAGACGCACACCATGTAAGTCCCTGTAGTGACTGTCAAATCTGATCTACATAGATATGTATAGACACCATGGAAGTTATACATGTTCATCATGAACTGATCAAATCAGTTGACCTGTAATATAATCACCTTGCTGACTCACGACTGCAAAACCAGCTACAGCACCAATCACATGGTCAAGTTTGCAGATGACACAACATTGATAGGTCTCATCACCAAGGATGACGAGACCCTCTACAGGAGGGAGGTCAACCTTCTGACCACGTGGTGCAGAGCCAACAACCTCCTGCTCAACAACAGCAAGACCAAAGAGATCGTTGTTGACTTCCGGAAAGGCCACACCCATCACCCACCACTGACCATCAACGGTGCGGACATTGAGCAGGTCAGCAGCACCAAATTCCTGGGGGTGGAAATCAGTGAGGACCTCTCGTGGACAGCAAACACTACATCGCTGGCAAAGAAAGCACAGAGGCGCCTCTACTTCCTCCAGAAACTGAGGAAAGCAGGGAGCCCCCCATCCATCATGTGCACCTTCTACCGCGGCACCATCGAGAGCATCCTGACCAACTGCATCACTGTGTGGGGCGGAAGCTGCACAGACTACAGCAGGAAAGCCCTGCAGCGCATAGTGAAGGCAGCTGGAAGGATCATGGGTGCCTCACTCCCCCCCCTCCCATCCCTGCAGGACATATACAACACCCGCCTCACCCGCAAAGCGACCTCGATTGTGAGTGACCCCTGCCACCCCTCACACGGTCTCTTCAGCCTCCTGCCCTCTGGGAGGAGGTACCGGAGCCTCCGGGCTCACACCACCAGGCTGTCCAACAGCTTCATCAACCAGGCTGTCAGGAAGCTGAACTCTCTCCCCATCCTCCCACTCCGTCCTCTTTCAGACTCACATGTCTGAATGCTGCTAGCACAATTTATGTTGTCTATATGTTTACATGTTTCTTACTATTTTTGCACTTTATGTTGTCTATATGTTCACATGTTTTTTACTATTTTTGCACTCTATGTTGTCTATATGTTGCACAATTCACTTTATGTTGGACAGAAGAGAAACGCAATTTCGATCTTCTGTATGTTTGCACATATGGAAAATTGACAAATAAAACTGACTTTGACTTTGACTTTGACTATAACAGACAAAGTAGGTGTGTATAAAGTGTGTGCTTACATAACTTACTGGAAATGGCAAAAGGTTCTTTATGCTGCTTTTATTCAGAGGAGCAACATTAAGAGCTTAACAACATCTGGTGATAAACTGAGGAAGTGCATCGCTGAATATAAACACTGACATTAACTGGCCACGTCCAAACCATTTGACACCTTTAAACAAACAAAATGTCCCCGTTTTAAATAACTGCACTTTGAGGAGAATAACATTAAAGTAAATGTTTTCAAAATGTCCATATGAAACTACTTTTGATTGAATTTAAACATATTTTTCAGTCCACACAACATCATACATATATACAGCTATAAACACACACAAATAAACATAAATACACATATGTACACTACCGTTCAAAAGTTTGGGATCACCCAGACAATTTCGTGTCTTCCATGAAAAATCACACTTTTATTTATCAAATGAATATAAAATATAGTCAAGACATTGACAAGGTTAGAAATAATGATTAATATTTGAAGTATTAATTTTGTTCTTCAAACTTCAAGCTCAAAGGAAGGCCAGTTGTATCGCTTATATCACCAGCATAACTGTTTTCAGCTGTGCTAACATAATTGCACAAGGGTTTTCTAATCATCCATTAGTCTTCTAAGGCGATTAGCAAACACAATGTACCATTAGAACACTGGAGTGATCGTTGATGGAAATGGGCCTCTATACACCTATGGAGATATTTCATTAGAAACCAGACGTTTCCACCTAGAATAGTCATTTACCACATTAACAATGTAGAGAGTGTATTTCTGATTAATTTAATGTTATCTTTATTGAAAAAAACCGTGCTTTTCTTTGAAAAATAAAGTCATTTCTAAGTGATCCCAAACTTTTGAACGGTAGTGTATATAAATATATAAGCATACACACATATATATGGATAAGAATATATCTATATAAATATGTTTATATATGAATATGTTTCTATATATATATATATATGTCATAATAATAATACATTTTTATTTGTAAAGCACTTTTCATTCAAAAAGAATCTCGGAGTACTACAGAGCAAAGTAGATAGTTAAAAACAAATTAGCATAGAAAATAAAATAGCTGGCGTCTTCCTGAATAAAAAGGTTTTCCGGCCAGTCTTAAAGGAGTCCAGTGCCTGTGCTGCCCTCGCGTGGTCAGGGAGACTGTTCCAGAAGCAAAAGGCCGGACGCCCGTGGCGGAGCTTGGTGTTGCGGACCCGGAGGAGCGAGCTGTTTGTGGATGTGAGGATGCGGGTGGAGGTTTGGGGAGTAATGATGAGTAGTAGGACTTTGTAGCCAACCAGATAGCACCATCTGGTGTTAGAAAATCTAAAGATTATCAAAGCAGCACTTGGGACAATAAGAGAAAAAACATCAAATACGCACGTCAATTTTCCGAATTTCAGAAATGATTAACGAGGAAACTAAACTTATCAACATTGTGGTGTAACCATGTTTAATGCTTTATTGGTACAAAACCACAGTAACAAAAACAGAAGGCACAGGGCGAAATATGAATTGAGGAATTTTTTATTGTTTTGATAATATCACTTTTCATTTTAGCAGCATGATGAGTAGATTGAGGTATTTTAACATTTAGTCACATAGAAAAATTAACTGTAAAAATACATACATATGATAGCATGCAGACAAATATTTATTCCTGATGTCTGTGCATAACAATGTGAAGACCTAAACATGTGTGGACAGAAACATACAGACGCACACATACCATGCAGCTGCAGCAGCAGCAGCAGCACACTTCTTCTCCAAGTGTTTTTTAAGGCTGGATTCTTTATTGACTGTGAAGATAAGAGGTAAACAACTGTCACCTTTAAATGCATACATTGTTGTTAAAACAATCAATCAGGTTAAGGTCAAGAACGTCTTCAGTCACTGCCATTCATGTCATTTCAGACTTTAAGGTCAGAAATCATTGATGGCATGCGACCTGCAGTATTGCATGCCACAGCTAGTCTACTCACTCTTCATGAGTTGGATCTTTTCTCCAGGCCCACAGCATGCGCGACCCCGTTATTCTTTCCAGTCGCTCTCCTCTCTGGGAAGGGGAGGACAAGCGTTGACACTTGGTTCTGGATCGCGAGGCTCTGATGGTCTGAGGCTCATTGCTGCCTTTGCGCTTTTTGGCAGGACCTCTGTGGTCGTAGCCCACCACCTTCTGCTGAATCCCCGGGGGCTTCCCTCTGCTGCGGGGGGAGTGTTTAAGAGGAGGGCATGGCTTCTTTTTGTGTGGAAGGGCGCCGTTTACCGCTCCCTGATTGGAGGGGACATGTGGCTGCTGGCCCTTCTCATTGAGGGGGTCCCTGATGCTTTTGGAGGACTTGTCCTCAGCGCTGTGAGCAGCTTTCTGTGCTGCACTTGCATCCTGCACAAGTCTTGCAGATGTGGTGGAAGACAGCGCTTTGATACTGTGAGCGTTGTGCTGACTGGTTTTGGTTTCCAGTGGTCCCAGTGAGGTAGGCTCGAGGCTGAGGGAGCCAGTGGATTTGGTGGGTCTGGCGGTCCTGACGGGTGATCCTACAGCTGGAGGTGTGACATGACAGGACCTGAGACCTGATGATACTTGAGGCATTTTCCTGTAAATTAGAGGAAAAACATGAAGCAGATTACAAAATAAAAGACAGGTCCGGTCAGCTATTGCTCCTCTCTAAAGCTGATCTGTCTGGCTATCAACAGGAACAAATGGTGTCTTGCTTTAGGACCAAATAGAGCTCAGTAAAAGAGCATTCTCTTATCAAAAGTGAAATCTGAAACCACTGGGGTTATGGATGGAAATAGTATAGTAACTTTTTTTAGTGCTTGTATATCTGGACTGACTACCAACCCACAACCTGTGAAATAGGACAACTGTGTGTGCTGCACAGCGGACTCTTGGATAAATAGCTCAGTTGGGCTAAAAGATACTAATACAAAATAAAACTGGATATTATCACTTATACCCTCATTTCATTATAAGACAGCAAATGCAGTGACTGATCCTCCTGAATGTTCGCTAACATCCCTGTGATGACTGCACAACAGCCAGCTAAAGTTCGGCTCCATTAATGCAATTAAAGCAGGCAAATAAGTGTATGTTTTTTTTAAGTCTCTGTTAATGAAGTAAAAACTTGGCAATCAAACCTTTTCGTCCACTTTAAATCTTTTATTTATTTTTTATAAGAGTATCAAATCAATGTCTGTCCTTTTTCTCATTAGATAATTATCTTCAATTTAAATGGGAATGCACTTTTGATACTGGCTCGGTGACTCCCAACTCACTCAGGGATTCGTTTTCTTCACCTTGACATGATGACATGGTGGCATTTCTATAGTGTAGAGTAGTGACACTCACTTCCACAGGTGTGTGCTCACATGGTGCTCCAGCATGGCACTGAGGGCAAAGCGCAGGTGGTGCCATCGACGGTTGAAGGTGAAGATGCTGCAGCCCAATGTGCGGCATCCAAACGTGCATAGCTGCAGAACAGAAACAGGTTTAGTTGTACAGACACACTCATGTGTCCTTTAATTAAACTTAGCCGTGTGTTTTTCACACTCGAAATTCCAACTGCTTAACTTTTTCTCTCTTAAAACAAGCATACTAAACTACTATTGCATTGTACTACTTTTTCGGCACTCACCCCGAGAGGTTTGGGGTGCCAGGGAGTGGCAGACAGGTCTATGTCTTCCGCCTGCTCATCGTCTTCACTCTCCTCGCCTGAAAACAGGCTTTTGTTGAAGAGAATTTGCGGCTGTGCCTCCACTTCCCCAGTGCTGCCGCTCTGCTCCTCTGGAGTGCTTTCTGATGGGATTCTGGACCTGAAGGTAAAAACAGTTACAAGCTGCATCGGGAAGGGTGTTGATCATATACTTCCTATGTGTAATGTGTGTAACTAGAGGATTCCACAAGAGAGGCCACCGGAGGACTCGGCCGTATAGAAGAGCATATTTGTCAGTGTGCAATGACACATCACACAGATGCCAGTAATTGTCAAGAATGGAAGACTCGGTCTATTAGGTTATTTTCCGACATTTTCCTGCCTACTGACTCCTGACCCTGTGTTATCACCATACTGCCCCTACGGGTCATGTGCATGCACACCCTGCACTCCAAACAGATGCAAGATACACAAGGCAACCATCCTGCAAACAGAAAAAAAGCAGGTATAGCTCTGGCTTAGGTATGTAATGATGTTTAGCGTTCATGTCATTGTGTCCTTGTTCATCTCAACCAGCGATTTAGAGGAATACTTTAGCTCCAGAAAAAAAACCACATTTCATACCTGAGAATGTGACTGTTGCCGTTAAATGTTGTACTGCTCTGCAGTGTTATCTTCTCTTGTTGATGATGTTGCTCTTTGTCTTTTGATTTGACAGGAAGCTGCTCCATATCTTGACCTCCAGAGGCGGTGTTCTGCTCCTCTGTCCATTGATCAGAGGTCTTAGTACTTCCCAAAGCTTTCTGCTGCTGATGGATTGAATCCGTCTGTGTCGACATGAACAGCACAGGGGAGAAACAATGATAATCATGACAATCACATTTTTTAAATGTTCTATGTTCCTTTATCAAGCAACAAATGCAACCGCTACGACCAAAGCCTCATATCTGTCAATAATAAACATCAATAAAGATGATGGTAACAATATTGGGCAAAAGGCCATGACAATAAAATGAAGGTTTACTTTGCATAGAAGCTCCTGGCTGCACAGCTTCTTCCTCTCTGGATCCAGAACCCCATACGGTGTGTTCAGGTCACATTCTTTCTCTATGGGAAAGAAGGAAAACACAGTAGTCAGTGAGCAACCCAGACGGTCAACGTGATTCGCTGCTGGAAGAGAGACTACAGACCACCGAATTGTCATTAATAAGAGGAAACTATTATGCATACAATCTAAATAAACTTGCATGTAAATACTGCTGTTTACAACATTCCATACTCAGGCTAATGCACTCCATGTTTATCCTTGACAGTTCAGCGACATAGTAGAAAAGCAGTCAAGGAGGAAACAACAAATGTTTTATAAACAGAAGACTTACTGTTGATATTTTTGTAAGTCCGGCTGTAGGTTCTCGTTCCCCGGAGAGGACTATGAGACTCACTGGAATGCCCAGCTGTGGGCTTCTGCACTGAGGGTAACTCTGACGTAGACGTGGAGGCGGAACAGGGGCCAGGGGGCAGGGGTCCCGAGTGCCATGGAGGGACCCTGGGTAGAGGCGCGGAGGGGGACGAGTGGTGTGGGAGAGGAGACTTCTCCTGAGGGAAATTCTCCACTGAATGAAAACTGCAGAAGTAGATAAAGTCGATTTAAAAAATGTATGCAATATAGACTTGAAATGTAGACCTAAATCAGGTTGACGCAAGTTTCAAATGACATAAAAACAATTTGTAAGTGGGAGCATATTACAACACATTTTGTATGTTAAACGTAATACTTTGTTCTACTTTGATGTTCTGCATATTGATGAGTTGCTGCATTCAATTTAAGATGTATTTTTAAGACAAATGTTACGCTGCTGTTCCTGCCACATTACTTCTAACAGCTTTAGTTAGATTCAACAAAGCAACAATTACTAAATAAAAGATAATGGGCCACATTCTTCAGTTAAACAACGTCTAAACCTAAATAATTCCCATTCCGTGTGTTGCCATGAATCAAACAATCGTAAACAGTACCTCACTGCCTCCTGCTGGGCCTTGCTCGGCATGTGCTGGTGTACCGGTGATGCTGCTGAGGAGTGGGCACTGGCTTTCTGCTTCTCTCTAGAGGAGGAATGATTTGCTTGAGGGCGTGCAGGGCGAAGTCTGTGCTGTGAAGCCGAAGAAGAAGACTGTCCACACGTCTTAGTGAGAGGACCATGCCGCCTCTCGCAGTGCTTCTCAAAGGCCTGAGGCTTCACCACATGGCCACAGTGGCTGCACACCACCAGAGAGATCTCATCGTGTGCAGGGCATCGACCAAATGTGTGCATATCTATAGAGATGAACAGAAGACTTAGCGTTGACGTGATATTCATGAACTTGAGGCCATGCTGAACGTATTGAGTGTGATTGAGATTCATGTGTCACCTTCTTTCTTGAGGGTCATGGTCTCAGGGGGGGTTCTCACATGCTTGCTGCTGTCGTCAACATTAGACTCAGCTGCATAAAAGGGGGAAAAACAGTCAGCATGAAACATTGTCAGGGGACATTTTTGGAGCATCTTCCAAGAGGCAGTTGTACCAATAAATAGATCCGCTTTGCTGAGGAAACCCCGGAATAGGTCTCAATCAGTCCCAGATTGGAGGTTTTGAACGGATATTACGAATAAATCTAAAAGTTATCCGGATGAAATCCCCTTCTTGGACCCTCACCTATCATACGTGGATGGCCAGCAACTCCCTTGTTGTGTGGTCCAGTCGCAGCTGCTGTTAGCACACAAATCCTCCTTAAGTAGTGCTCTTTAGTGGGACAGTCGCGCGCACACTAACGCGAACGGGACACGCACCTGTCCAACGGGAAGGTGGTCACGTGGGATTTGTAGCGCACGTTAACAAATGCAAAATAAACTATAATTTTAATTAGTTTTTATGTTTGTTGCTAGTTAACATTCCTAGCGAATTGCCACTGCACTAGGACCCAGCAGGTCTTTTGTTTGGGTCTCCCTTCATGCCGCTCTGGGGATGTAAACAACAGATAAATCACAGGACGTAGCCACTGGGACGGGATGAAGACCGGGACCGGGGCAGGGAGGGCGACTCACCGTCAGATGGTAACATATTCACTCTTTCCACCCAACAACTCCAGTTTAATCCGACAAAATCGTCGAGATTAGGATTTTGCCGATCCAAAGCGGCCATTGCTGCTCTTGCGCGTTCCCGAGATGATCGCGTCACAAAGCTCGCGGCCGCGACTGTAAGACTAAAATAGGGAGGGAATAGATATTTGTAAAGTCGTCCTTAATACGTCTGCATTCACAGCGAAAGTCCCCATATTTATGAACCTCTTCGTTTTATAACAGCAGAATAACCACTGATGAAGACATTTCAGATTAAAGATATGTTGATAAAGATTGTACAGACAGGTTATTAATACTTAACTAATAAAACTGTCAACACAATACCTGAACGCAGCCGTTTCGTCAGTTAAATGACATTTTATTTTTATAAATGAATGACAAATAAATATACAGGACTGTCTCAGAAAATTAGAATATTGTGATAAAGTTCTTTATTTTCTGTAATGCAATTAAAAAACAAAAATGTCATGCATTCTGGATTCATTACAAATCAACTGAAATATTGCAAGTCTTTTATTCTTTTAATATTGCTGATTATGGCTTACAGCTTAAGAAAACTCTAAAATCCTA
Organism: Pseudoliparis swirei; assembly: GCF_029220125.1. NCBI lineage: Eukaryota > Metazoa > Chordata > Actinopteri > Perciformes > Liparidae > Pseudoliparis > Pseudoliparis swirei. The sequence continues at coordinate 12,310,547 of NC_079396.1, forward strand.
TCTCATAAAATTTGAATATTTCCTCAGACCAAGTAAAAAAAAGATTTATAACAGCAAAACAAAATCAAACATTTGAAAATGTGTTTCCAGGTGTTTCGAGTTAATTAGACGATTCAAGTGATTTGTTTAATACCCTACTAGTATACTTTTTCATGATATTCTAATATTTAGAGATAGGATATGAGTTTTCTTAAGCTGTAAGCCATAATCAGCAATATTAAAAGAATAAAAGGCTTGCAATATTTCAGTTGATTTGTAATGAATCCAGAATGCATGACATTTTTTTTTTAATTGCATTACAGAAAATAAAGAACTTTATCACAATATTCTAATTTTCTGAGACAGTCCTGTATATACACACATATATATATACACTACCGTTCAAAAGTTTGGGGTCATCCAGACAATTTCGTGTCTTCCATGAAAACTCACTTTTATTCATCAAATGAATTAAAAATATAGTCAAGACATTGTCAAGGTTAGAAATAATGATTAATATTTGAAGTAATAATTTTGTTCTTCAAACTTCAAGCTCAAAGGAAGGCCAGTTGTATAGCTTATATCACCAGCATAACTGTTTTCAGCTGTGCTAACATAATTGCACAATGGTTTTCTAATCAGATATTAGTCTTCTAAGGCGATTAGCAAACACAATGTACCATTAGAACACTGGAGTGATAGTTGATGGAAATGGGCCTCTATACACCTATGGAGATATTTCATTAGAAACCAGACGTTTCCACCTAAAATAGTCATTTACCACATTAACAATGTATAGAGTGTATTTTTGATTAATGTTATCTTTATTGAAAAAACAGTGCTTTTCTTTGAAAAATAAAGACATTTCTAAGTGACCCCAAACTTTTGAACGGTAGTGTATATATATATATAAATAAAATACATTAATAATCAGTACTACTGAACTGTGACAAACCGTGAATGTGAGAGAGTTGTAAGATCTTATTCATCTGTTCGATAAGAACATTGCATACAGGATAGGAGTGTACTCCTGTCAGTTAAAAAGAATGTGGTGTCAAATCAGACACGCAACAAGTCCAGTTCAGCCTTTTAATGATGCACAGCATTACATGCCAACTTTTTCCTGAAATGAACAGGAACTCCAGTCTCATCTATGTAACAGTTATAAAAACACAATTGCGGCTCAAGTTTGAAACTGTGGATAAAGCAAGACTATATCAAAGTAGAAAATCATAATAATGGCAGGAACAGAGTAAACAGCTCATCATATTCTCACAATAGGGTAGATGCTAGGCAATAGCAAGAAAAACAACATTTAGTAAATTGTTACCAAAACAAGTCTATAGAGTACATAGAACACTAGCTTTGTCAGACGTATCTGGGGTATTAACACAAACATTATAAACGGAAAAGAATTCTGTGTAATAAATGGAATAGTTCAATGTAAAAAATCATAAAAGAGCAAACATGCCGTTAGTCTGAAAATACTGTATTAACTGCGGAATTAAGCCTTCCGTAGTGCGGCGAGAAGGCGCAACGTTACACAAAACCGATTAGAAATAATCAGGATTAATGTTCCAAAGAACAACTATTCAACATTTATTCGATATAACTACATGTTTTGATTCCTATTGTATGTTTTAGGTTTGTACTAAAATGTGATTTAGTCGAAGACTTATATTAATAATAAATGCACTTCAAGTATTTCATATTTGTTATCAATTTTGTATTTCATAAACTCAACCCTGAGGTTTTATTTTTTTAAGAAAATGCTGATGGTACAGAAATGCTGTTGGCAGTTGACAACGTGATGCTTCATTCTGATTGATCACCAACAAGTATGCAGAGTCCTCCTCTCCAGGACCATGTTAAATAAGGGTCACTTGGGGTATTTTTAAACACTCAAACTGAGCCTCGATAAGAAAAACATTTGAATGCTACAATTTCCTGTATTAGTTTGAAAAACTCAAGTTCTAATTCATTTTCTAATGGTGTTGAGACAACAAAACTCTAAATATAAAATGAATACTTAGCAAAAGAAAAAGGAGCTATCAGATTTGGATACGTATACCGTGTAATCTACAGCATTTTGACAGTACCGAAATGACTCATTACATTTTGAAATGAGGAAGCTGCGTGCTTACGATGGCCTGACTCCTTCCTGCACATCTGCAGGCGGGTTGGCTGATTTGTGAAAAGGTGTTTCCTTGTAAATGAACCAGCAGCAGGATGAGGTTGAGAAAACCAGAAATCTGCCAAAGAACAAGACATAAATCAAATAGCCCAGGCTGTTGTGCACACAATGTCTGAAAAAGATAAAAGTCCAATGCTACTTACCACGGAGGCATTCAGTCGGCCCATGTGAGGCATCGCACCTGGGGTGCACTTGTTCTTTACATCCTTGCACACATCGAGAAAAGTTACAATGTTTGCAGGACTGGTGGCCCACTTCACATCAGCCAAGCCTTTAGCCCAAGCAGAGGATGAAGCCAGCCACAAGATGGCCAAGGCGGCAGTCACCAACAGGTCCTGAGAGAAGAAAGATAATCAGTTTAAAACCAATAAACCGACCACAATGGTGGCTTCACTCAAGCAGCTTTCTTGGACGTGGACTACATAGTGCAGTATGCTCCCTAGTTGCTTAGGAACTACAGCCCTGCCCTCTTTTTCATTTACACAACTCTGTTAAATGCACTTTCTCTGACCTCCAGTCGGATTCCAGGACGAGGTGGACTCATTGAAGTCCAGCAGCTGGCGTTAGATGCAAAATGTTACACACAAAGCAATATACATATTGTAAATATGACCTGCAAAAATAAAACTACATTTATCTGTGGTTTCACTACTGAATTTGCACAACAGCTCAAACGAAATGCACACAAAACTCCTGCTTCAACACCAGCTCTTGTAAATCCACACTGTGTAATTTCATCTCACTCCATATCTAAGCTAGTTATACATGGACGAGGACTTGGCTAAGCATAAACATTCGCCAAAACTGCAACATATAGAGAAGTCAGACAAACATACCACAGTGGGACCACGACTGGATTCTCTATATACATGCTGGTAGCCCAAGTAGAGGACGAGTGTGGCAGTGGCGTAGAGAAAGGACAACACGCCAATGCAGACGTAAAACTGGGCCGAGGATGTGTGGTCTCCAGTCAGGAAGTACTCGGCAGCGGTAGTTTGATTGATTTTGCAGTCGGGAACATGATATGGATGCTGCATCAACCTGTGTAAACACATACCAGTTGAAAAGTATGACAATCTCAAGCTGGTTCTCCACTGTAAAGGAGTGTAAGACTGTTTGCTCACTCTCTCTCTCACACACACACACACACACCTGAATGGGTAGTTAAAATCAGCCTGTATCTCTTGACTGGCACTCCCTTGGCACTGGATGTTGATGCTGGTGGTGCCGCTGTAACCTCCAGTTGTAGCAAAGGCAAAGATGGCGAACACCTGCAGCCACAAGATGAGAGGAAACACTTTGGCTTAAGAGGGCTGATCCAACTGGCTCTCTCTCACACACACACACACACACAGTTCCCCTTTATTTGTATGCAACACACTTTTCAGGAAACAGTCTTAATCACCGGAGCAGAAAGTCCTCATCTAAAAGGCAAAGCTACAACTAGTAACGTAAGCACGGAGACGTTTCATCTGGGAAGTGGAAGCACGCACACCACAAGCAAAAGCCACATTTGGTATTATTAAGGTAGCCATATTGTCGACCTGGACAGTAGCGTCACACATCATTGCTACAGGTGCTACACTGGTCACGTGAGCATAGTTTATGGTTAATAGACGGTTGTCACGTTGACACAGACGCCCTCCTGCACAGCTCTAAAAAGATGGGCGTCACGGGCTCACCGGCTGCGTGCAGTGGGTCACAAGACCAACAACATAATTGATTCGCATTGAATTCCACCTCCCATGGATATGGAGCATATGGACCGTGCTGCAGACACACAGCTGGACCGAGGCCATATGGGCGAAAAGGTGCGGAAGAACTCACCCATTGGAGCAGCCGGATGAAGGCCAGCGGTTCCTTCAGAGGTCCAAAGTCAAACACGAATCCCGCAGACAGCACTTTCTAAGAGGGCACAAACACGCAACGTGAGCAAGAAGCTGCTACATCGCAGAGGAAGTCACGCGAAAATACATGAAACATACACAAGAATGCGCCATGAGGCGTTCAAGCTTTCTGTCAGCGGGACTACCTGGGCGACGGCTTCCATTGTGTCCGGAGATATGTACTATATAAGAATATATAAGAAAATATCATATGGCTCCTTCCCTCGATCTGCAGTCTCTCTCTCTCCCTCTCTTCAGACTTGTCAAACTTTTCTCCAACTTCAGCGAATCGCAGATCACGTGATCACTGACGTGCACGCGTCGAAAGGGGCGCTGCTGGGAAAGTGGTTCAGTAGATATGTGTGTGGTCATCGCATGTACGATAGGGATTAACGTGCATATTTATTACAAATACTTAATTTCATGTATACATAAAAATAATCAATACATTTCATTATTATTAATAGTGGTACAGACTACACCTTAGTGACATGTAGTGGTAATTTAGAGTAATTATATTCCATGCTACTTTATACAAATTAGGCAAATAATCTGCTTTTTATTCCACTACATGACAACTTTAGTTACTGGTTACTTTACAGAATGTACATAGATTATATAATATTAATACATAATGATACACTATGATAGGTGAAGCTAATATAATATAAAGCAAATTTGCCTCACCTTTAGCAACTGAAACATAACAATAATAATAATAATAATAATAATAACAATTACTATTATTATTATTACAATAATTATAATCCAGGAATATAATAACCATCTGATCTACGCTGACAATTTAGTGGTCCTGTCTCCTGAGCAATTCCTCAGAGTCTGCTCAAGGTATGGTGTGCACTGTGCACTATGATATTAAATTCAACTCTAAAAAGAGTGTCATCATGGTAGCTAAAACCAAGTAGGATCAGAAGCTACATTATCCTTCATTTTCTTTAGGGAGACCAGGAGCTAAATGTGGTGCACAAAGTCAGATATTTGGGTCACATCAGGAATAACCTCAGTGATGATGACGACGTGCAGCAGCAGTGTTGCAAATATGCAAAAGCCAATATGCTGGCGCGTACATTTTATATGTGTACAGAAGATGATAAAAATGCTCCTTTTAGAGCCGACTGTACTCCTCTCTACACAGCCCACCTGTGGTGCAGTTAAAGTAAAGGAAACACGATAAATATTCAGGTGGCATTTAATGATGCTTTCAGAATCTTGCTCAAGCTTCCCAGATGGACAAGTGCAATTAATGTTTGTGACTCATGCTGTGTTGAGGAATTTGATATTCAAATTTAAATGTTGATTAATAATTAGAATTATAAAAGCCTTAAGTGAGCCAACACAGATACGAGGTATTGTTCTTGGAACAAGTGTTTGTATGTTTGTAACCACGAGTGACTTTTTAACTGCAATGATGTTACCTGTGTCCTCGTATTGTATTGTATTGTATATATTGTTGTTGTATTTGTGTTTAAAACCATCAGCAGATTGACCTACTTTTTTTACATCTAACCTATTATACACTAAGGAAAAGCTTTTTAATGAAAATAATCACATCACCAAATACCCTTTGTACAGGAGGACTTGTGGGCTCTTTGATGCACATGTTTTGGTTTTGTAAAGATGTAACCCCTTTCTGGAAAATGGGTTATTTCTTTTTGACAAAGATCTTGAACTATGTAATTCCATGCACTCCTGCTGTGATGCTTCTAAATGATTTCTCCACACTGGAATTATCACAAACCCCAAAACGCATTATTTTAACCGGCCTGACCACCGCAGAGAAAATGCTAGCAATGCACTGGAGTCCCCCACATACTCTCACGAAACCCCAGTGGTTATCTAGCTATCAAGGAACTTTCAATAACTAAAATACACGGTGCTAAAGAAAGATTTACCATATCCTGGTCCTTGGCTTAAAGCAAAATCAAACAATCTATGTAATTGTATCATAATATAACACATTCCCTTGTATGCCGAGAGGGTTATTGGCTGCAATCTGCCATCTCTCCAGGTCCTGTTCACTTCTAGGTCACTGAAGCGGGCCAGAAAGATTGTCACTGACCCCTCCCACCCTGGACACTCCCTGTTCGAGTCCCTCCCCTCTGGTAGGAGGCTGCGGTCCATCAGGACAAAGACCTCCCGCCACACCAAAAGTTTTTTCCCGTCGACAGTCGGGCTCATCAATGGAGCCCGGGTCCCCCACTGACTGACTCTGTCACCCCCAGGACTACCTCCTCCTCTTCTTCCTCCTTCCTCTCTCCTCCTTCTTCTTCTGCTTCTTCTTCTTCTTCCAACTCCTCCCTCCTCCTTCTTCTTCCCTCCTGGAGGCCTTCTCCACACACATGTCACTTTAACATGCACTTTAACTTAAACACACGTCACATGTAACATACACTTTAACTTAAACACACATGTCTCTTGAAACACACACCTAAACACTTTAACGTTATTTGTTGTCCGAGCACTTTATCTTATCTTATGTTAATACACACATTGCACTGTTGCTGTCGCGTTGATTGTTGTTTGTCATGTCTAATGTTGCACCTTCCGCCAAATTCCTCGTTTGTGTAAACATTCCTGGCAATAAACGGTTTCTGATTCTGATTGATTCTGATTCTGATAATATCTGGAGATGTTTGAAAAAGCAAAGGGTCTTTGAGGGGAAATAGTTGCAACAGTATTCTCCCCTGGCATGTAACACTGTGGGGACTTTGACTAAACACGTGTTTTATTCAAGTAATTCTTCTTCTTCATTTGGGGAAAAAAGTATTACAAAATGTAAATATTACATTGAGTATCTGAATTTGACTCTTTTTGTCTGTAAAATATCATTGAAGGAAAGAAAAAACATTAACATACCAGGTAACGCAACACTTTTGAACAGCAGTGTATATCATTGATGATAATCTCATTTTAGATCAGAAAGTTAATACTTGCATTAGCATTTGCTAAAATGTTAAAAATGCTCAGAAGTACATCGTAAATGCACTGTAATGGTAATTACTTTTGACTAGAAGTTGCCATTTCCACAGGCACTATACCTGGACATTACTAAACTAACCCTTTTTACACAAAGCAAGCCATGACTCTTATAAGTGTGGGCTGAACTCATAGACACACAGACCGTCCATGTAATTCCCTCCTTTGGGTCAAATTAAATGCTTGGTAACAAAGAATTTGTTCCCTCCTTCAATGTTCCCACTGTCTCTCAACACACGGTGCAACCAAAATGGTGAATACGCAGAAAGACACTGTTCTCATCCTCACATTACATCTCAAAGGCATAAGCGTGGCTTTGTTCTCCACCTTTTAATAGTTGACTGAGCTGCGATGGGGGAGGGGCAGCAGCTCCATTGTACAGTCTTTTTGTGGAGGAATGCTACTCCCCAGATCAGATTGTTTGGCTTTCTGAGTGAATCTGGGAATCAAGAATTACAGAAGCAAGACTTGGTACATGCAAAGAGTTTTCCCGATGTTCCAATGCATGTTTGTGTGTAGCTATAAGTTGTGGGTTCAACTTAAAGATTTCAGGTTGTCGTCAGGATCATTTAAACTTGTTCAACAACTTTTTTTATTTTCAGCTGTGAAGAGATGACACACTTGTGTTGTGGTTGGAACCTTGGGGACTTGTCGAACAGGTTGTGCACACTAGAGGAAAAACATGTGCATATAGTTAAATACTCACCATGCCTGTCCAATTCTTCCACCTTCGACTAACAGAGAGTTAGTTTCAGTTATATTACTGGTATGACTTGGCAATTAAATCCCCTCCTGTCCAACTGGAAAATTTAAATGGAAACTTAAAACAGCATTCTTTGTTATGTTAGGATTGTAGTTGGTGGTCTGTATGAATCTGTTCAGTGAGGCTCATTGTGGCTATGAGTACAGGATTCAATTTCTCTGCATCACATGACCAGTTGTCATGGGTTTGTTAGGACCCGCTGTCTCATCACATGCGCCAATGTAATCAAGAACACATGTGGACTCATTGCAACCAACAACATTATAAATGTAAGAATAGAGCAGGTTACACAAAACCAGCCACTTTCATGTATTTACAGTTTTGCATATCATATGATAAAAAGATAAGTTTCTGTTTGACTATGATGAGCAAGCTCAAGCTATCTTAAACATTTTTGAGACGGCGGTGGCCGGAGCAGTTCACCCATTACCACAAGGTTGGCAGTTCAATTAGTCAAGTCAAGTCAAGTCAAGTCTTTTATTGTCAGATACACAGAATGACACAGGGTCAGACTGGGCACTGAAATTCTTAGGACAAGGCACCACACAACAACTACCATAGCCTAACATAATATAACATAACATAACATGACATACACACTGTACAAGAACTCTGAACATAATACTAACATATATACATATAATACACATAATAACTAGACTACAGACAAATGGGAGTAGCAGGAAGTGAAAGCAGGTTGTGCAATAGAAAGTGTAAGTGTAAGTACAAGGCTGAAAGTGACAGTGTATGTAAAGTGACGAGTGTAAAGTGTCGAGTGCAAAAGTGTCGATCGTGTGTCAGTGTCCATTGAGCAGCCTGATGGCTCTCGGGAAGAAACTGTTCTCCAGTCTCTGTGTGCGAGACCGGATGCTACGGTACCGCCTTCCAGAAGGCAGCGGGGTGAACAGGCTGAAGGCTGGATGATGGCAGTCCTTTAGGATCCTGCCAGTCTTCCTGAGGCATCGTGTGCGGTATGTGTCCTGCAGGGCTGGGAGCTCCGTACCGATGATGAACTCCGCAGTCCTGACCACACGACGTAGGGCCTTGCGGTCCTTGGCTGTGCAGCTCCCATACCACACTGTGATGCACCCAGTCAGGATGCTTTCTATTGTGCATCTGTAGAAATTGGTGAGGATGACTGAATCCATGCCAAACTTCTTCAGTCTCCTCAGGAAGAAGAGGCGCCTCCGGGCCGCTTTGACCACCTTGTCTGTGTGAGCAGACCAGGTGAGGTCGTTGCTGATGTTGACCCCGAGGAACCTGAAGCAGCTGACCATTTCCACTGCAGAACCGTTGATATGCAGGGGTGCGTGCTCCTCCACCTGCCGTCTCCTGAAGTCCACAATCATCTCCTTTGTCTTGCTGATGTTGAGAGAGGCTATTTTCCTGACACCATGTAGTCAGGGTAGCAACCTCCTCTCTGTAGGCTGACTCATCATTGCCAGTGATGAGGCCCACAATGGTTGTGTCATCAGCAAACTTGACAATGAGGTTGGAGCTGTGCGTAGCTACACAGTCATGTGTGAACAAGGAGAACAGGAGGGGGCTGAGCACACAGCCCTGGGGGGTGCCTGTGTTGGTGATGACTGTAGATGAGGTGCGGTCACCGATTCTCACCACCTGTGGCCTCCCCGTCAGGAAGTCGAAGACCCATTTGCATAGGGAGGTGCTTAGTCCCAGGTCCACGAGCTTCGAGACGAGTCTGGAGGGGATGATGGTATTGAATGCTGAACTGTAGTCAATGAACAGCATTCTCACATATGTATTCCCTTTACTGGGTTACTGTCGCTGTGTTGGAGTGTCTTTATGCAAAACAATGAACCCCAAGTTGCTCCCCAGACACTTTACAGTAGCCCACTGATCCTAAATGCTTGAAATGTATTAAATGCAGGTACATTTCATGTATGTACTTTTATGTATATAATAAGTGAAACTGAAATAAAGTTTTAGAACAGGGACATAAATGAGTTACAGTATTCAAGAAAATGTGTTTGTGTTAATGCCAATGAATTTATTTATTTTTTCTCCAAAAATATCTGCCAATAAAATGGACCACTAATTAGTTAACTAGTTACAGCTCATTTTCTCCAGTTGTTTTCAGGACTGTCCCACTGGTGGAGAGATCACTGAGATCCATCATAAGGTCATCTCTTCTTGGCTTTTCTTTTTTTTAAGTAACCTTTTTGTCCTATTAATTTGATATGTTGGTCTTAGATTGGATGGAGTATATACAGGACTGTCTCAGAAAATTAGAATATTGTGATGAAGTTCTTTATTTTCTGTAATGCAATTAAAAAAACAAAAATGTCATGCATTCTGGATTCATTACAAATCAACTGAAATATTGCAAGCCTTTTATTCTTTTAATATTGCTGATTATGGCTTACAGCTTAAGAAAACTCAAATATCCTATCTCTAAATATTAGAATATCATGAAAAAGTATACTAGTAGGGTATTAAACAAATCACTTGAATTGTCTAATTAACTCGAAACACCTGCAAGGGTTTCCTGAGCCTTGACAAACACTCAGCTGTTATAAATCTTTTTTTTTACTTGGTCTGAGGAAATATTAAAATTTTATGAGATAGGATTTTAGAGTTTTCTTAAGCTGTAAGCCATAATCAGCAATATTAAAGAATAAAAGGCTTGCAATATTTCAGTTGATTTGTAATGAATCCAGAATGCATGACATTTTTGTTTTTTTAATTGCATTACAGAAAATAAAGAACTTTATCACAATATTCTAATTTTCTGAGACAGTCCTGTATATATGATAGTATTGCTCAACCTAGCTTGGCAGGCTTTGACAGCAAGGTAATATGCAACTCCTCCATCTGACACCGCCTTTTCAGAATGTAACCAATCAAAACAGCGGATGGGTGGAGCAGGAATAAAACATCAGCCAATCACAGCGGCTCTTCACTGCACAGAGCATTGCAGCCCACAGAAACAATTTGTGTGATCCTGACAGTGTACATGTTGGCTGAGGAGTTGCAGCGCGAATGATTGGTGTCAAAGATTCCGATTAATTTCGCAAAATTGCATTTTTTTATCGGTTTTGTTATTTGTTGCTGCGAAATAATCGGAGCATTGAGGGCGCTCCGGATTTTGAAAGCCCGAAATAATCGCTGTCAGTCGGACTGCTGTGTTGATGTCATCCTCGGCAGAGCTGTAGCGACCTTCAATTTGTAGGCAAGACCGGCATAAACAAAGACTGGCTTTGGGGTGTTTCTTCTGTCTTTGTTTTGTTTTCTTTGCCACTGAACACAGAAACGATGATGGGACTTTTGCTGCACTCTCTCCTGCTGTTATCTCTCTCCACGTTCACAGCCGGTGTCGATTTTCAGCTGGAATCAAAACCCTTCGCACAGTCGTTCTTGAGACATTTAAACATTGAAGAGAGAGCCGTGAGCATCATAAGGAGAGCTCTGCCTGCATGGCTGTCTGCATCGCCCAACCACAAGAGAACACGAAGAAACGCCGAGCTGGGCGAAAACTGCAAAGCTCTTCAAGGATATGACACCAAGTTAGCAGACAACACGCACCGTGTAAGTTACCAACTGAGGTCCTGTTACTCTTCACACGTCTGGCAATTAAATGAGCCTCGACACGACGATGCGCAGGTGCTAACCAGGTGCACGTAGAGGCCTAATCAGCTATGCTCTGCGCCTAGAAACCTGCTACCAATGAAGGCCGAGATGACAGTTAGATACATTGCACTGTATATTTATGTATGTATATATATGTTGTAGGCTACAACAACAACACACAATTCAGGAATCACCATGACTGGCGGGGTCCAAGCTTCTTTACACCTGCACCTGTCTTTCTGTTGGCTATCAGTTTGGCCCTGCCATGTTTTTCGCTTCTTTCACATTTGGTGCAGTGACATACAGTGTAGTGAAACAGTAACAACGCCTATTTCCCTCATGCTTTAAGACCTACGTAGGCTCCACTGAGCTCTCAAGCTCCACCAGACCGGTTTACCTATCAAATGTTCCAGTAATGGCCATGACCTATATCTCATTCTTCTCCAGGATGCAGCTGCAGTCAGTGAGGACGCCACTTGTCTGCCTCACTGAGAGTGCATCTGTTTACTGGGGAATTGGCCCAGTGGGATCCATGTGACTGGCTGTGTGGTAGTTATTTTGTAATAAGCCTAATTAAAAGTCGTGTATGTGTGGTGGTGAAAGCAGTGAGCATTGACAAGCAGGCACTCTGTTAGGACACAGAGAGACTTCAGTATTGTTTGGAAAGATCAGAAGGCTATATTTGGTCTCTGTTATGGCACAGGAAGTAAAAAATATCCAAATTAACGCAGTTTATAAAAGATGCATCTAACTATGCAGAGCTCTGTGCAGCTTATTTGCCTAGCTCTTCATTGCCACGTGATCAACTTTGCATTGCAGTCTTTGTATGCGTGTCCTCAGTAATCTAAAGTCAACAGAATTCCTGGAGGCTCAGCTTTGTCTTTCCCCTTGAGGTTTCTGTGGCAGGTCCCATCGCTACTGGAGCTGCTTACAGCATGAGCGACTGAAAGAGACCTGCCTGAAACAGTTTGTGAATGTTCACATGGCTGGAGAATATTCAGCCACTGAATTAGTTTCAGGAATAAATACTTTTATATCAGAACAACACTGCTTAATTTACCTGATTTGCACAAACCTACGGCCAGAGTAAAGTCTGATCCCAGGTTGTTGGTATTCAGTAGCTGTATTCAGAAGTATTGTGCCTGATGGGATTCTTGCCTGGTCGGATAAGCGGTTCACTTTTTACACTTTGTCATGTACGCCCGACCGCATGGTGAGGGGGAACACGGTGCCAGGCACAGCGATAATTCAGCCTGGAGCCAAAATTCACAAATAGGTTTTGACTTGTGTGGTCAGTTCATCTCTTCTTGTCAGCTAGACTCCAAATCCTCACTTAATTTAGAAACGCAGCTATTTTAGTGACATGGCTATTTTGACCTCATGCTCAACATGAGCTGTGGTTTTCAACATGTTTATTTTGAATGTGTTTTACATTTCCTCAGTATAACTTCAATGACCTGAGTGGGTCGGTGTCGCTGGCCTGGGTTGGAGATGGCACAGGGGTGAGTGTTATATTCTCCTCTCACACGCTCTGCTGTTCCTCTGTGACATGAGTGAATTCAGTGAACGGTATGGAAGTGACAGGGTAGTAAACAACCTGCTAGATTACACAAGACTCGCATCAGGGTCTCATGCACGTTAATAAATGATGCTCCACTTTCCTCAAGCTGAGCCTCCTTTGTTTCGGCAGGTCATCCTGGCTTTGACAACTTTTCAGGTGCCCTTCTTCATGTTACGGCTCGGGCAGTCTAAACTCTATCGAAGGTGAGTCTCACGATTTCACCTGTTTTAACCTGTGAAAACAACATAGTTTGTATTTGTTTTACATCTAATTTGACTGGAACTATTTGTCTGCCAGTGAGAACTACGGGAAGTCATTCGAGGATGTGACCAATCTAATCAACAACACCTTCATCAGATCAGAGTTTGGCATTGCAATTGGTAGCTCTGGGAAAGTAAGTCATCTCCTCATCAAGAAATGTAATGTGGTTTCTGTGAGGAACCTTTAATGTCTTACCATCTTCTATGGTTTCATCAGTCTGAATGTTGGGCTCTGGCTTACAGGTGATCCTGACGGGAGAGGTGTCCGGAGGTTATGGGTCTCGGGTCTTTGTCTCCAATGACTTTGGGAAGAGTTTCACCCCTCGGGACCTGCCCTTCATCCCCCTGATGCAGATCACGTACAACCCAGATAATTCCAATGTGCTGCTGGCCCTCAGCAACAGCGTGAGTAGTGCATGTGGAAAAGCTATACTTTTAAGAAAGTAACTAGTTTGAATGCAAGCTAGTCTATATGAACTTGAAAGCTCAGAATAGTAATTAGTAAGAGTACATATGTCGTTATTTTAAAGAGGGCAAGTGACCTTTTTTATGGCAGGTTGTAAAACCCGCCATAAACAACTCCATCATCTTCCCCCTCATGGCCAAGGAGACCCCTGTTGATCAATCCTTTGTTTGCACAGAGTATTTATTAACATGGCTATCTTTGTTTAAGGGTAGCTCTAGTTGAGAAAGTTATGAGTGAGCCATGTAAACCAGAAGTTCATCATTGAACAAATCTATTTATTATCTTCTCAGAATGAACTCTGGCTGTCTGAAGATGTTGGCAACAACTGGAAAAAGATCCACGACATGGTGTGTCTTGTAAAATGGTGAGAGACACAAACTGATGATATTATCATCTTTGTCAGGTGATCGATGAACAGACAGGGATGTTATTTAATACCCCGAGGGAAATATTTCTAGTGACAGACTGATAATAAAAGTACACATTTGACTCCTTCACAATAATGCCACTTTGCTCTCCCTTACTGATCATTTTAGTCACCTGAGGTCAACTTGTGGGGAGCTTTTCTCCCAAGAGTATTATTGTTGCTCCACCTTTGCAAAATAGCCAGTAGAACTGCATTGCAGTCTAGCCAGAGGCTGTTTAACTAGCTGTGGTGTGGCCAAGCCCTCACCGCATTCTTGTTGTTTTTTAGAGGAACTTCCTGGTACGTATAGCTTATTAACCTTGACAGCTCTAGAGATCTGTTCAGTCACATTTAATGTTTTCAAGGTCTGAGAGACCTGAGAGAAATAGTCTTTATTACTAAGCCAAAGACGGTGATCTGAACAAGCTCCTGGAATATAGGTTATTCCAAACTGGGGCAGACAACACTCAAAAGACAGACAATATTTAGGAAGGGCATGGCTTTATGCTGGTTGTATTCGATAAGCCATGTCATGTGATGCTTACTTTCACAATGAAGCAAAGAGATTGAGAACACATAAAGAATCCAGTATGAGAGCTGATTTCTTCCATCCTGATTTGTTCTTTATTGATATAAAACCTCACGAGAGCTGTCGCACGCAGCCTTATCAACAAATATTTTGCTCACATCTCCTTTAGTCTACTGACTCAGTTGTGTCTGTTTATATGACATTTACGATACTTTCCACTCTGGTTCTAGGGGAAGAAAAGATACCATCTTCTTTACAGCCAATCACAACGGATCCTGCAGTAAGTGTTTCCCTCTTTCTAGCAAAACCTGAAATGAAAGCTTGGTATGTGCAACTGTGGTGTCCGTGTACTGAGGAGCAGCACACACAATATGATGTATCTTAAACATTCTCGAGGCAGTTCCCAAGATGAGCATCATTACATGTTTTTATTGAATTCTCTGTTTACCATTGATTTACCGGATTTGGATTGGATTATCATTATTCAAGATTTTCATATTCCTCTTCAATGCTATATGCAATTCATATTTAAACTTAGGAATCTGAATGATTTGGTTGCCCTTTCATTTCTAAATTGTCTTGTATTATTTTTTAGGTAATCGGGGAATGCTGGAACTGAAAAGGTCGACAGACTTGGGTAAAAACATCAAGACTATCGCCGGTAAGATCTACTCCTTCGGCCAGGGTGGACGCTTCCTGTTTGCCTCTGTTATGACAGGCAAGGTCAGTCTACAGTTGATCCACATCTCCCACATATACAGAAACATGATCAGGCATCCAGAGCCAAAATATTGTTTTTGTTTAGACATTTGTGTTTGTAAGAAAAAGCTTCAGTCTACTACTACATTTGAAATATGTGTTATGCTGTTGTGAGGTGAGACGCATTTGCTGTCCCTGTAGATCCTTGTTATGACATAGGGCACTTCAAATCAAGCATTAGGAAACTATTTTTGTCGAATTGGTATAATAAGATTAGGCATTTTTCCTATCTCCATGTTTGTTTTAAAGGTGAAGTCATTTGGCTGAACCGCTCATGAGTAAATATAAGGAAGTTTTGCTTCTTTTAATTGTCAGATGGAGAAATGTTCATAGAAAACAACAACTGACCATATTAACTTCAATGGTCAGAGTTGGATGAATAGTTTGCTGTGCTCCATGGCAAGCTGATGTAGATAGTGTTACACTCAAAATACATACATAGCTCTCATGACACATATTGTGGGCTGTTTCTTTCCCTCTGCCTTTTAGCACGAGGTAAATACTCTCCAAACGGATCTAATTATTTCCTCTTTCTTTCTGTCTTGCGCCCTGTTTTTTTTCTTTCTTTTCTGCCTCTTTCTCTGCAGGGCACTCTGAGGATGATCCATGTGTCAGTGGACCAGGGTGAGACGTGGAACATGGCCCAGCTGCCCCCTGTTGGTCACGAGCAGTTCTACTCCATCCTGGCAGCAAACGATGACATGGTCTTCATGCATGTGGACGAGCCAGGAGGTCAGGCCATACATGCATAAAGCTCACCTGTTTACTCCTCCTATTGTATAGAAATGCAGTAACATTATTTAAGAGTTTAGAGAATGCAATGTAAAAAAGGGGAATCATATGTACCTATGGTCATGTAGAGAACTCTCACCATATTAACTCAATATTTTATTATTTCAAATGACCAGCTGAATCTTAATTTTCTTTCAAGCAGGTGTGAACTAATTTGTGATTTTTTTTCTATTCTATTTCTGTTCACAGATACAGGATTTGGCACCATCTATGTGTCAGATGACCGTGGCACTGTGTACTCCAAGTCATTGGAGCGCCACCTTTACACCACCACAGGGGGGGATACAGACTTCACTAACGTCACCTCTCTGCGAGGAGTTTTCCTCACCAGTGTCCTGGCAGAAGGTAGCTAAAGGAATAAGGAACAGCAACATATGCCTCGACTCAAATTCTTCTCAGAAAAACATCCACATATGACTTCTCCATTACATACCAGAGGGAGGGTATTAAGTAAATATTTAATTAGATGTTCAGTGTTAGATGTGTCTATCTGATGCGGCTGGCTGACAATTCAGTAGAAATACAACATCACCAGTTAAAATCATGACTCCGTCATGTCTGCTGCTCGCTGTGTTTTCTGAACAATCTCCTCTGTCTTTCTCCGTGTGTATAACATTTTACTGTCACACGAAACAACAACAAAACTACTTAAAGCAGGATTTTGTTGCTGGCTGTAAATTTGTGATAGGAGAGATTTCAAAAAGGACATTTATCAGGACAACTTTTACATTTATCAGCAAAATCCAGTCAAACTATCTTAAATCTGAAACCGGGATGCACGACCATTATTATTATTATTATTATTATTAGTAGTATTATTATGTTGCATTATTATTGCCTACTCTTGCTTATTTGTAATTTTGGGCCAGTAGAAGTGAGAGAGGTGGCAGATTGTAACCATCTGAAACTTCTCCCATGTGTCCAGAACAGGGTTTCTTCCACTTGTCACTAGCGAGTTACAAGTGGCTCGCCACCTGTTTCTGAGTGCAATATGTACATACATCTGATAACTCCAAATCACTTTCTATCCCTGATTAAACTTCTATCCAATCATATGGCCCCTTAGGACACAAAATATGAATTGGCAATAAGCTGTCAATTAGACAAGTTAAAGAAGTTTGTTTACATACGGGAAGCCTGAACATTCGACGACGGGAGCAGACTAGAAAAAACGCACACCGGCTCTTATAATGAGAGCAGATAAAAAGCCCACACATAACTATTTGAATGAGTAATGGGTATTTCACATACTTGTAATGGCGCGTTCCAGCTGGTAGCACAAGTAACAGAACAGAAGATAAGAGCTGAAAACAAAGCTGAAAACGACCAAACTGACTGCCAAAGTAGCAACAGATGCTTCACTTAGGGGGCACATCGATCACGCGGATGGGCGTGTGATTAAAGGACCATAAAAATAAGACAGAATAGATGTCTGCTATTGGCGATGTACAATGTGGTGCTATTAGTGCTAATATCGGACTGTAGATATAATAGTTCCTCCTAAGGTAACAAAAACCAAACACTTAATTATTCACTGAATAAAAACATACCTTGCCTAAATAGATCCTCCGGAATGCTACACATTAGCCTGTTGAGCTTTATCTGCACACATTGTTTGTGGATATCTCGGTGCTTGGTGTGATGGCTGTGTCTTCCTGTTCCAGATAAGTCTGTGCATTCTGTGGTGTCCTTCGATCAGGGAGGGGAGTGGGTTCCCCTGAGGAAACCTGCCAACAGCAAGTGTGACGCTACAGCCAAAGACCCAGCCAAGGTAAAGAGAGAAACGGTGATCAATATAAAGTTGATCAGTCTTGATCAATGTGCTTTGTATCATGATTTATTGTTCATGGTATTTTTTTGACTTTCACAGTGTTTGTACGATGAACAATACCAAATGCTTCTTGTGTTGGCTCCTATAGTGCAGTCTCCACATCCACGCGGCCTACAGTACTGCCATGCGGCTGAACTTCCCCATGCTCCCTCTCACTGAAACAAACGCCGTGGGTCTCATCTTGGCTCATGGTAATTATTCCGGGTTTTTTTAAAAGATGAATTGGAAGTTATTAATTTGATACACTCGAGATTTTTGCCTTATCACCATTTCTGTGTACCTCCTCAGGGAGTGTTGGTGATTCGATCTCCGTGATGAAGCCTGATGTCTATGTGTCTGATGATGGGGGGTACACCTGGATTAAGGCGCTGATTGGGCCCCATCACTATGCTATTCTGGACTCTGGAGGGCTGCTGGTTGCGGTGGAGCACAGCACTCGACCTATCAACACGATCAAGTGAGTTCCAGTTGGAAGGAACGGATGAGTTTGTAACATTCGGAGTCTGTTTGTCTTTATCTTTATGTGATTTACATATAATCCGATTGCAAGCTATACAACTTCCTCACAAATGTTATTGCTTTACTTTGAAAATTTGCTAATGTTTGGACATCCTTTGATATCCCGACAGATTTTCTACTGACGAAGGACAGTGCTGGGGTGTTTACAACTTCACCAAAGACCCCATCTACTTTACTGGGCTGGCATCAGAGCCGGGAGCTCTCTCCATGAACGTCAGTATCTGGGGCTACAGAGACTCCCTCCTCAGCCAGTACTGGATCTGCACCACAATTGACTTCAGAGCGCTTCTCACCAGAGACTGTAAGTGGCATGACAATTTGTTTAATATAACAAACTGACTTTTGACACACTTGTGTGAATCTAAAGTTAATTTGTCACTTGTTTGTGATTTGTTCGAGGTTATATGTAAACAGATTAAAAAAATATGAATGATCATAGGTGGCGACCAGGATTACGTGCAGTGGTTGGCCCACTCGAATGACATCAGTGACCCCAAAGATGGTTGCATACTGGGCTACAAAGAGAAGTTCCTCCGTCTCAAGAAGGACTCTGTTTGCTGGAACGGACGAGATTACCAGGTCAACACCCTGCCAACCCCGTGTCTGTGCACCCTGGATGACTTCCTGTGGTAAGACTTGAGCTGGTTCCCAAATCCCCACTTGATACCAATTCTGTACAGAATATTCAACATACCAATTCCTATCATTTATTATTTTTGCACTTAGTACACCAAAGAAATTGACCTATGCAATAAAAACAGGAAGTGACGCAATCAATCAATTCATCATGCGATGTCAGGTGTGCATCACATTGTAGTTTTGAAAGGTTACCACAAGTTAAACTTCATAAACAGGAAGTACAATGTCTTTCTTAATTTAATAATTCTTTGAAACTGTTTGACCACAATACACACTTTATTATTTTGTTCCGCTCTGAGCGGATGGCCTTTGCACATTGCATTGTGGGAGAAAAGTATCCATTTAGCATGTCATTTTATCTCGTACACTTCTCTTCTGCCTAAACATCCTGTTGAGATAGAAGTGTTGCTAACGGGCTGTGATTGCTTTTAATGAAAGTAAGATTACTGGTGTAAAGGTTGTACTCAAATATGATTAACTTCCTTCTCCGACACTGACACTGCTCATTCTGAATGGATGTACTTTGACACATCAAACAGTCATTTGAGGAAGAGTTGACATTGAACATGGCCAATTGGTATTGAATAGCAGTGTAAAAGTTTCCTGGAGTAGAAATTAATTGTGGCTCGGGATATTAATTCCATCCTTCCTTGTCTTTGCAGTGACTTTGGATACTACCGTCAGGAGAACAGCTCAGAGTGTGTGGAGCAGCCGGAACTGAAGGGCAAGGTGCTGGAGTTCTGCCTCCACGGCAAAGAGGAGCAACTGCAGACCAGTGGGTCAGTGAACATGTGGACTCTCTTGAGTCATCAATGTCACATGATTAGCTGCAACTTGTCTGTAATTGTCTATTCTGCTTGATCATTTCTTTTGTTATTGTGTCTTGTATTGCCAAGAGTCTTATCAAAGCACTGAAAGCAGGGACTTCCAATATAAACATAATATTAATATTCAAACAGATACTGTGTATATTATAAATTGTGCAAAGCCATCCCCACTGCCGTATGTCATACTTTAGAAAGTGATGAGGAAGTTAGTGTCATGCAGAGATCAGTCAGAGGAAGCAGATGAGTGTTCAGGGAGGAAGACTGAATGCTGACTGTAAAAGCACATTCCTGGTGAAGGCTGCTTCACCGCACACAGTTTGACGAACATAAAATAAATACTGAAACTCTAAATTTCCATCAATTGCAATCAGTCGCAAACCTCCAACTAACTATCATAAACTCTTGATGTGTCTTCGGTCCACAGCTATAGGAAAATCCCTGGAGATAAATGCGAGGGAGGAAAGATGCCCGAGCGTAAAGAGATCGAGCTCAGCATGAAGTGTGTGAGTGACCTGGTGGCCCCTCAATTTCTGGTCAGTACCTGCCTACTTCTGGAGCGTGTCATGAACATAGGTTCATTCATGCGATGTATGGACTGTATGTTTTGCCGATAGTATGTTCCTGCACGACCGCTTTAACACACGGCCTGCTGTTATTTTTATAGATAGACACCCACTCCTCCAAGTTTGTAGGCATCACGGTGACAGTCATCATCATCATGCTGCTGAGCGTTGCAGCAGGAGTTGTCTTCGTCAAGAAGTATGTCTGTGGTGGCAGGTCAGTGTTTCTTTTCACACAGATCAAAAGTCTAGTAAAAAAACCAAAACCTGTCCAGAGTATCAAAGTGTATTTGTGTCCTTCATGTATGTTTCCGAGATGATTTTAAGTGGCCAGATAATATTTTGGATGTGCCCTTCAGGTTCTTGGTTCACAGGTACTCGGTGCTGCAGCAGCATGTCGAGGACAATGCTGTTGATGTGATAGACGACCCCCTGGAGACCAACCACACTCAAAATGGCAAGATAGAGTTCCACGACGACTCAGATGAGGTACAGTGGATACCGTTTCCTCGCTCATTCACGGGCTAAGATAGAAACATGGGTACCAGGACTGGGCCATTGTTTAGCAATATGGCATAAGTCTGTATCTTTAAAGCTTGCTTGATGTCATGTAGAAATGTAGAGAACTTAAATAGGTGCATAGAAACATAGAAAGACTTAGAAAACAACCAACCCGACCAAAAAGAATCTTCTACACACCTTAAAGCTGAAGATAAATAACTTGAATCAATGTTGTCAAAAACACCAGGGAATAACTGTTAAATCAACACGAACGGGGGCTATGCGTGGGTTTATGGATGGAGGAACAAAGCCTTTCCATGTCATGAGCCTCGTTTTCACTGAATGAAACACGAAGGACCCTGGTGATGAGGCCATGCTGTCCCACGGTGCATTCCTCCTGTACAGAGCCACGGCCTGCTGTGGCAGCTGAAACGGTCTTATAGAAGTAGTGCAGGTGTAGAAGGAAACAGTTTCTAAATGACCTCAAACTTTGGCATTGCTGAACTGCAATTTTTATTGTCAGCCGACATGTACGTGATTATCTATCGTTGGCTGATACCTCGGCCGGGTCGGGATAGGTCAAGTTCAAGACTGCTAAAAAGGAACAAACATGCGTTGCACATTATTGTCAACCTACCGCTTGTCACGTCATTTTCTGAGAGGTGAAACTTTGAGACAACAGTAATTGGTCCAAGAGTAAGTCAGAGTTTTGAAGCTCAAAGCCTGGTTTAAGTTATCGCTCCTCGGCCACGACATTATCATCCATTCCCCTACGACCAGGCGACCTGAGTAACCGAGTTAGGTGCGTGTGTGAACAGAGCCATAATGGTTTCTTGTTTGCTCACCTGTGCTGGTTCTGGCTTCATCGGTATGCCGTGTTCTTGTCTTTCCACAGGACATGCTTGAATAGCAGGTACAACAGGTTTCCAGTTCCCCCGAGGCCGGCGGCTGCTCCTGTCACTCTCTTGTCTCCAGCTACTTCTTCCTTTCACTTTCTATGATGAACTTTGGCTTCAGCTACCAGACATAGAGTGTGCGTCACTCTGCTGTCATCTATAAAGTATAATGAATGTACGTAGGCTTTCTGGGACGAATGCAGAAGAAGGAGCTGTTGTAGTTATTGATTCTGTTTGAGTCTCCGAGTTATTTATTCTAGGGAACAAAGAATTTGTGAAGTAATTTGAACTGCTGATAGAGCCAGAGCAATGGGTTTTGAAGCAACGCTGGATGTATAAATCCACCACCATTGCATTACGGGTCCTGCCTCTCCCGTCACCTGGGAGCGTTCCTGGAAATACTTCATACTTCTGTTGGAGATCTGTGTCCTTTTTCTTATGCAATTGTCCATAAACCTGCTTTTCTTTTTACAATTTTTGACATGGTATGAATTTGCTAGGTGTAAAAAAAGGTTGCTGTTGGTTAATAACTCTCCCAAAACCATTCGAGTCTTAATCCCTACTTTGAACAAAGAAGTCGTTTGTCAAAAAGTGTCCGCCATACGGCCCGGAGGATGTCAATGTGGGGTTTTCAGCCTGCTCCTCTCTGGGCACTGGTCTGTGAGGTCCCCTGTTGTCGTCTGTATTTGGAATACAAGCCAGCGTACTTTTACTCCATGGCATTTAGAACCACGGTTGAAGTAATAAGACAAACGTGCAAATGTCCCTTTGCATATGTTTAATAGCAATAACAATGTTTAGATTCAGTAAATTGTCCATGCAAGTTAAATAATCCTCATGGCATGTCTGGTGAATGGAGACGTCATTGTGTGAAACACCTCAATGTATCGGGGGTAAAGTGTGTCTGTTTCAAGACGGGAGTTCAAAGATTCATGTCTGCAGTTGTAACTGCCCAAAGCACAAGGTCATTCGTATGCTTACAGTTTGTAGATTAACATTTTTCCTAAATGTGACCTAATGATTAACGCGATAAGACTGTAATAATCACTGTCGTCATATACGAGTTGTGTTTATAATCATTTGAGCAGTTTTTGTACTAACAAACTTTTGAACTTGTGTAACACAATGTGGTTTGAAGATGTTCAGAAATGACAGAAATAAGTATAGTTTGATAGTAAATATCTGTCTATTTTTACAAAGGATTCAGATAACTGATTTACTGATTTGGAGACGGAAGCATAGGAGCAATAAGAAAAAAAAACTAAAATTGTGTAAATGGTGTATAGCATAATTAAAAGTGTCGTAGCCTTTTAGAGTTAAGACATGGTTGTTGGGACTGTTTTTAAATTGGTATTTGCATCTGAGGTGGAGAAAACTCGCACAACAAACAGGGTTGTTGGAAGTTTTTCGTTTCAGTGAACTGCTGTTTTTCTTTTTAATCCTGATACTGCTGTAATTTTAAACTGGATTGATCAATGCCTCAAAAGATCCGTCTCGCCATCACGCCAAGTCTTTTTTTTCTTTGAAACATTTGTTGCACAACTATTTCAGTCTTGTGTTAAATATGTTGCTTTCCTGGAGCTTTTATTTATTCATGATTTGCAGATTCACAGTGCAGTAAATTGGATGTGGTTATACAAGTGCCTGTTTTGAGGATATGATGCGAGGCCCTGCCGAGGTGTGGCCAGCATCTCTTTACTATAATTTATATCAACTAATGTGTAACCAGTTCCACCTAGTTTGTTAGTGACACCCTGAAGTTGCACTTGTTGCCTAAATTATATCCTTGATCAGTGACGTCCATGTGTTTCAGACGAGCTCCCATTGAACTGCATGTTAACTCTCACTCTTATTCCACAGAGCTTTGTAAAGATAAATAGCCCACAATAACCCGGTTATTATCTCTTTCATGTCTTGGTATGATACATAATTCTAACATTTTGACGATTTAAAAAACAGTGGATACAGGGTTATTATGTAGCTGCTATACACTGGGAGACACTTGGCAAGTTGTCGTATAATGGTTTATTGCATTAAGTGAAAGTAACACATTTCTTACAGTTTAAAACTGCTGTATAAAAGAATAAGTTATTATGTCTGTAAATATACAAGGTTTCATCTTTGTATCTGCTGTTTCTCTCTTGTAAATTTGAGGCAATTTTCTTTGGGTTTGACAATAAATTCATTAGTTCCTCTATTTTTGTCAGCAAACTTCTTTTAAAGCAACAAAAGAATGTTAACAAAACATTCTAGTTGTGAGATGACTACTTCGAGCAGGTTGAAATACTTTTAAAGTACAACTGCAGTTTCAATAGAGTGGAAAAATGCATAACATTTGTACTTAATTTTCCCTATTTAGTAACGGTTTAGAAGTTCACTGAGCATCATTGTCATAATGCCAACCTTGAATATCACACACGGTTAGGGACAGGAAGTCCTCAGATTCTATACAAAAAGTTGCCATCTCCGTCAAAGAATTCATTGCCAACTTCCACCACAGGGAGAGGCTTTTCTACTTCCAGAAACTCTTCAACTTCTTCATCCGTCAACAGCTGTCCATCCCAGCTTTCCTCCTCCTCAATGTCATCATTTGGAGGATTTGAGTTAGAAGTGCTGTCCTCTTCTTCTGATCTGGTCACAGGAACATCTTTACTATCAGCTCTGAACTGAGTGGCCTGAAGAGCAGCAGGGGCAGGAATCTTTGCCACGGATCCTTCACCTCGAAGGATCACCAGCTGGTCAGCCACAGGCACCACTGCACACTCTCTACTTCCAGGTGGGAGTGCAGCTGATGTGTGGTTTCCAGGCAGCTTCCGCCTATTTGGCTCCGTCCCAGCACCTGAACGCAGCGCCTGCTGACCGAGTCCAGACAGTACTTTGGCATCCTGCTTCGTTTTTCTATCAGGAGTGGAGACATGCTTGCTCCGGAGCACTCTCAGGATGACATCAGGGGTGACAGAGTAGCCCTCAGCCAGACGCTCTACTGTCCACTCATCGGGTTGCTCTTGCTTCAGATATCTACAAATGGAGTACAATGTGAAGCCTCATTGAAGACAGAACCGCTATGTCTTGGGTGAGTGGTTGAAGTGAGATAACAAAAGCAGCTCACCTGATCTGCTCCATAGCATCCCAGGTGAGCTTTCTCTGTGGAGCTCCAAGTGGAGTCATCTGCCTTCTCAGTATGTGATATTTGACATTCCTTTGACCCTTTCGCTCCTCCCTGAAAAATATGGAGGACTTAAAATGACTTAAGTATAAATGAATAAATGCCTAAATAAATGTATATATAAATAATTACAAGAATACATGTATAAATAAATACAGAAAATAAATATAAGTTATAAATAAACAGGACATCATTAAATAAATGTATTTCTACATTTCTTAATTTATTTATATCTCTATGTGTCCACACGTATTTTTGCATTTATTTATGTGTGACATTTATGTGTCCTTGTATGAGCTGAGGCGGTCCGAACCTCATTGTTAGAAAAACACGGGATGTATTTTAAAGTAACAAGACGGCACACATAAGAAGCATCCCACATTTAGTTAAGTTAGTAATACTAGAATAATGTCAACTTACTCAGCCAAGGCCTGTAGCTTGTCTTCTACATCCTCCAGTCCAAGTTCATGAACTGACATCTCCTGGCGGTGTCTCGGAGCTCCGTCTGACCCTCTGTCTGACCCTCTCTCTCTGTCTGACCCTCTGTCTCTGTGCACATGGGCCGGTCCCATCCTCGCCCTGCTGGCTCCTCCGCTCGCAGATCGACACGCGTTGACGGAAGCGGAGGGCATCGCGCACAGAGCACCGAGCCTGGAGAGGAGCGAGAGCACCTGCGGAGGTCGGGCCATATTCTCAGTGTGTTCTCTCGTCGCTTTTAGAGCTAGTTGTCCTCAAACAGTCGGGCACAAGTACCCTGACACTGACGCACTTCTAATAGTCTTTGTTTACCCAGAGTCCGGTCCCTTGCTTGCTGTGCTCACTCGAGTTGATCAGTTTACATGCACTTATTACAGACTGACCCTTCAACAAAAATAGACATTTCTGAAACGCGTGGAGGTACTTCCGTATACGTCAATTCGCGTCACAGCAACGCGCGGCACTGCCACCTACCGGTCCGGAATGGAGGTGCAGTTATGAGCTGGACCTCGACTAGAAGAAGAGTAGAAAATAAGTAAACAAGAGCACTTGTACAAAACTAATCGCAGTATTATCCATTGCACGACTAAACAGCTGATGGTGCCATTTCAATGCCAACCAATACGACGGAGGCCATCATGTGGCCCAGAGGGAGCTGTCAAAGAAAACCGAAAACACCAAAATGGCAACATCTGCCGGTCGCCCCCGGCTCTGCAGCCTGCTTCGTCCCGCGTGCATGTGTCACGCAGCTGCGCACCTCCTCCCAGGCGCCGTTTGTTTCATTTGCGCCATTTTGTCCGCTGACTTTGTTGATTGGGCTTTAGCGAGCTGTACTAGAGCCAATCAGAGGGAAACCGGACAGCGAAGACACGGTAAGGGAGAAGCGACTGAAGGCATTGGTAGTTGTCAGCACGGATTGGTTTGCCACGAGCCAACCAAATTACCAACCCGGATAAATGTAAAAACAAACGAATGGCAGTTTGGTTCCGACCGTTGCGTCCTCGGGCTGGTCGGGCTGCAAACACCGTCCGGTTCTCACCGTTGGCTCCTGGAAACATGATCCCTGTGGTCCACGAGCCTCGGACAACGTTAGCGGAGATATAGACTCTCACGGCGGGATGGGGGTGCGAGCCTCTGTCCTCCCGTCAGTACAACGTTGCCTCGTTCATGATCACGAACGTTCTCATCACAACGCAGCATAAAGACGCACAGTACATGTTCACTGCTTACCTGGTAACTGTTTACCTGCTAAGTGGCCTCCCGCCTCTGCTTGGTAACGTTCACCACGCGTAGTACGGAGCTAGCTAGCCCGACTAGCTCCCAGCTAAATACCCAGTAAAGACGAGCGTGAACCCGCTGTGTGGTTCTCCTATCGAGGGCATATTTCCGACGTAGCATTTTATATCTTAATGGCACACACGTTCGTTTGCGGGATGAGTTGAAATGGGGACAAGGCCCGACTTGAATATCGTTCATGCCAAACAATGAGCTGGCTGCAGTCACGTCAGACAGCGGTTGAAAATACCTTGTTTTTTTCTGGACGATCAATAAGGTTGCATGTACATTTACAATATATTTCCAAGAAACGTAGCGTTACATCTGTTGTCTCATACTGTACGTGTCTTGTTTCTAGAGGTTGTGACAATAACACGCTATGGAGCAGTACACCACTGCCACCACTTCTACTGGGGAGCAGATAGTTGTGCAGACATCCAATGGACAGATCCAACAGCAGGTGAGAAACAGGGTTTAATCTCCTTATTTTTTTCATAAATAAATCGCTTTTTAACACCAACAAATTAACAGCCATAAGGAAACAGGTACCCAGAATGACAGCGTTCCAGTAGATTACAGATCTGATCTTTTTGCTCCTGTTAATTCCTTGTCTGAGATTGTATTATCCTGCATTACCTTTAGACACAGGGCACAGTGACTGCTGTGCAGCTGCAAACAGAGGCTCCAGTGGTGACGGCCTCAGGCCAGCAGGTGCAGACACTCCAGGTAGTGGTGTCACCGCCGCCGCCCTGCGTCAGTCATGACAGTGTTGCGGCCTACGAGATTGCATGCTCCAACCAGGGCTGTTTTTCATGACCCTTCTTTGTGCCGTTTGGTTCATCCTCCCTCTCCGGCATGCCTTACAGCTGCCTGAACTGCATGTTCCTCAGCACAGTGTGTTGTGTGTTGGCCTCGGGTTCCCGCTTGAGCTCTCATGACTACTGTTAGTCTGAGCTGTGTTTGCAAGTTAAGCAAATGTAACGTTCTTCCCAATGAGAATGAAAGTTATCTGAATCATGAGTCATCTGGATGTGTTTTGCTGTCTGCTGAAGAACCAGGACTGAACAGCAAGGATCCATTTTCATTATTGGCTGTCACCTCATCATCCAGCTATACTTTTTTTTATTGTCGAGTGGCAAAATGTCAGTGGATTGTTCCCCTATGGTACAACTGCTGCCATAGGCTTTCAGTTGTCCATTGTGGTCACCTTCATAATGAATGGATGTCAATTGCACAATTTGTACATGTTAAGTTGCATAGTGAATGCAAATTAATTGACATCTTTTAGGCAAATGAAGTTGAAAATAAGCAGTATTTTTTGTTTTGTAATTGTAGCCTAATTGAATGAAAACCAATATTATAGAATATACTGTGCATAGGCTAGATTGGATTTACTATGGAGCCATGTAGTTTCATGTTTGTATCCCAAAACAGAAAGGATGGTAAATCATCATATGTTGTCCATGATGTGGTGTCTTGGATGTTCCGAATTTGATATCATTTGCTTGCGGTCTGTGAGTCACCCATAAGAGATATTGAGGGAACAAACACTGGCAGTGGCGCTGTAATGGCTTTCTGTTTCTCTCTGTAGGTCCAGGGACAGCCTCTGATGGTCCAGGTGAGCGGTGGGCAGCTCATCACATCATCAGGGCAACCCATAATGGTGCAGGCCATGTCGGGGGGTCAGGGTCAAACCATAATGCAGGTCCCTGTATCTGGAGCTCAAGGATTACAGCAGGTAAGAGATGAGGCTCAGTTACTGGATGAAGTTCCGTTTTCACATTATCTTGAATAAGGACATGTGTTCTCCGTGTAATACTATCGGCACATGTGAAAGGTGGGTGTCATATTTTAGGAAGAGTAGCATACTGTGATTGGGCTTTTGTTTAATTAGTCATCAGTTGCTGTACATGTTGCTGTTGCCAAATGCTGACTACTTTGGGAGGTTGTCAAATTGAAAGTTACCACAAGGAATTTCAAACTAGTTCATTTTAAAAACAATCAGTTTAAATGTAATACTAATGCCTCTAGATGACTTAAATACTTAGTAAATGGGACCATCAGCGAGACGATTGGCTATTACTATATAGTAACTTTGAAATGCCCGTCATAGGTGTCAGCAGACCGGATTCTGCATAAAATCAGAAGAACTCATGCAGGTTCACCAGAAACCCTTTCAGCTCAGACTCCAACACGGCCTCCGGCAGCAACCAGCCCACTCAGGACTGGTCCAGATTTGGCTTTACTGCCGCATCCAACCCACAGTCTGAGCTCCTGTGGGAGGTGAAGAGCTCCATGTGCCAACCGCATGCTGCTGGAGGCTCTCACCGTACAGCTGGGCTCACTGGTAGACCCAGGACTGTGCAGGAAGGACTGTTGGACTATGCTCCAGTAAAATAAGGGATTCTGGTGCCCAGAAACATTCCCACGTTTGTCCTCTGTAGCGGCCAAAATCAACGTAAAATTAAAGTTCCTTGATTTAACTTTAAAGTCCTCAGAATTGGTGTTTTCATCTCACTTAATTTGTGTAGATGTTTGAGCTAAATGTAAATTGGATGTTCTTGAATCTAGAGATGGTACTTTGTCTTTGTGTAGATCCAGCTGGTGCAGCCAGGTCAGATCCAGCTGCAGAGCGGACAGACTCTCCAGCTCCAGGGTCAGCATGGTCAGCCCCAGCAGATCATCATCCAGCAGCCTCAGACAGCCATCACCGCTGGACAGAACCAGGTGTTAAACTCCGACCAGTTGAACTGCAAATCCCATTAATCAAATTATTATTACATGATTAATGAGTGTCTTCTCTTCTTTCTTGTGGTCTACTTACACAGGGACAGCAGATCAGTGTCCAGGGCCAACAGGTGGCACAGACGGCTGATGGACAGACCATTGTCTACCAGCCGGTCAATGCCGATGGCACCGTCCTGCAGCAGGGTAAACTCAAAGTTCTCCTACATTTCTGTTTACCTTCTGCTTTGAAGACTTTATAAAGAGGAGTATTTTTGAGTTGTCATTTTGCATAAGAACTGTGATATTTATCTTTTTTCAGGAATGATCACAATTCCAGCTTCTAGCTTAGCAGGTGCCCAGATTGTACAGGCAGGCAGTACCAACACTACAAGCAACAGCCAAGGCACTGTGACCGTCACCCTGCCCGTCTCTGGTAACATGGTCAATGCAGGTGGAATGGTCATGGTAAGACCCTGTGCAGAGGTATCCAGCATCTTATTACCTTATCTTACCTATCTCCACTCGCACAGTGTGGTGGAGGTCCCTTTTTTAAGAGCACTAAATACAGTTTTGATTTATAATTTTTGTGACAACCATCACTGCCTTTCTCTATCCATTGTGAAACTGTCTTCATGTATTTATATTGTTTTAGTAGAATCATATTGGGTTGATATGATTACTTAATTATTTGGTGACGCATCACTATTTTTCTTTTTTTAAAGTGCTGTATTTGATGAAAAAGCTGTCAAAATAAAATGATTGGACTTTTCTTTCGTTAAATTGAGTGAATATTACTATTGAACACCCCTTGTCCTCCCACATAGGTAGTTTCACTCTCCTTAGGACTGTACTGGCGTTTACAGACTATGGTTGATTGACATCTCCCTCGCCTCTTCTGCACTTGATAGGGCCTTTTAAGTTCTTTATTTGTTAAGGACATTTGTTGACCTCATGCAATTCCCAGAATAACTCCACCCAATGTCCGCCGAATAGAGAAGTGGTATTTGCACAGTAACTACTTGTTTATTTCAGCATGCTGCTATACATGTGTCCTTTCCATGCCAGCGGCTCTAAACACTGTCTCTGTGTCTCTTTATCAGATGGTGCCTGGAGGTGGGTCAGTTCCCACAATGCAGCGTATCCCCCTGCCAGGGGCTGAGATGCTGGAGGAGGAGCCTCTGTACGTTAACGCCAAACAGTACCACCGCATCTTGAAGCGAAGACAGGCTCGTGCCAAGCTGGAGGCTGAGGGCAAGATCCCCAAGGAAAGGAGGGTAAGACACTGATTAACGTCCCTCACACGGGCACATTGAAGCTCCGTGTTTCTCAATGCCTGCTAAGTGCACATGTTTTGTCTATCAACCGCTTCATACAGGGCTCATTCTGTATTTGTTATTACGCTGTGATGGTGTCTGTCTTGTGATATTTAGCCAGGTAATCTCCGAGACGACAGGCAAGTGCGAAAAATGTATTGCGTATTTAACCAGTACTGTTGCAGAGGTGGCACAAAGTACTCTCAAGATGTTAAAATGCTCACGACC
This sequence comes from Pseudoliparis swirei, assembly GCF_029220125.1. NCBI lineage: Eukaryota > Metazoa > Chordata > Actinopteri > Perciformes > Liparidae > Pseudoliparis > Pseudoliparis swirei. Next base: position 12,341,689 of record NC_079396.1, read on the forward strand.
CGATACATCTGCTTCATCCTTAGCAGAAATACCTTCACGAATCTCGCCACCGTCACGCGATGCAGCGGAAGCGAGGCGATGGAGGACGATTCTTTTCACCTAAAGACAAGGAGGAAATGGCTTTGGCCTTGGCACAGGTGAGAACAGTGTGCAGATGTCGCAACAAGAAATATACTGATTCAAGCTAATATAGTAAATATGTTCTAAATTGTCAACAAAGCACTTCAGCAATTTCCTAGGAGCAAGGTGTCTTTTTGTTTGAATAGGAGAGAGCTCATTTTGTAATGAAACTCCTCATAATTTATGATGATGAGCTCACTGATCATTTGTCCTCCAGCAGCAGCAGGAGGTCGCCCAGGCAGCAGCAGATGAGACCGTGGCCCAGATGATCCGGGTCTCATAGCACTGTCGCCCACATCATCTCTTCTGTCTGTGAACTCTGCCCTGCCCGAGACTCTTCATCCCATCTGACCTGCTCTGCTGCACCATCTACTCTCCCTTTTACTCTCTCCTGCCATGGTGTCTTGCACCAATTCACAGCGCCGCCACTGGGTTTCTTCTGTTATCTCCCCAGCCCGACACTGGTCTTCCAGGGAGCCGGCCGTGTGGCTGCTGAGCCCGTTGACGGTTCTGGTCGTCTTCTCTGAAATTGACGATGCTTCCACCGTCGGCTTATTTGGTCACGCGTTTACAACCAGCTTTTAATTTCCATTAGAAGTTGTTGAGACAACAATGATGCATGCAGTTCTAGGTAACCTAGGCAAGTCACTCACATCAAATAACAGCTGATATCACATCCCGGTCTTTAAAAAGAGATTTTGTCACCAGTGAATGCTTTAAATATCTTTTGTAAATGGTAATTTTTTCAGAAACACTCGTTATGTATTTGTGTCTTGTATCTTGATGTCCTTTATTTTGACTTAGCATTTTTTTTTCAACCCATGTACTGTGGGGGCTGGGCATAAGTCCAACCTGCATCCACTGAGCAACAACTAATGTGAAGATATTGTACAGACATTCTTCTCTTCCCCAATGTTTAATCGTTGTAATTTCTAATTGGCCCAATTTTGTGGATGCATTTTATACAATTTTGTTGTTAGACATAGTGTTTGTAGGAAAACAAAGACTTGGTGTTTAATCACATTATTCTATCCATGTAGTTGCCTCTTCATCAGTCAGTCCACTTAAGTGTTTAGTTTTTTTCATTGTCGATAATAGATTTTTTTTTTTTACGTATAAGATGCTTCAATGCAATGTTTTTGTTTTTTATTATGTGAAAAGGTTGGACATTCTTGAGACCTGGCGATTAAATTTTATTATGTCATACAAGGTTGTTTGTGGTTACTTCTTCACACCCAGTTGTGGTTAGGTTAGTTATTAATTTAAGATGTTACATGAGTCTTTTCCATTAGCTTTTTAGCTATACTTTATGGAAGTTGTAGTTGTGCTTTTGGGTAGTTAAATTAACACAAATATAGCATTCTATATAAAATATGAATGCAAAATATTAAATAAATGTAAATTACATGATTTAAATTTGTAATATTATCGAAGTAAGAAGTAGCATAAAATAAAAATGCTCAAGTACAGGAACAAATGGAGGTACTTTGTTATCAAGCTCCTCTTTTATGGAACCAGCTTCCACTTTCAGTCTGGGGTCCGACAGTCACCTCATTTAGGAGTAGACATACGACTATTCTCTTTGATGACGCTTATAGTTATAGTGCTGGCTCAGTTTTGCCCTGGTCCAGCCCCTAGATATTCTGCTATAGGCTGCTGGAGACATCTTGGGATACACTGAGCACCTCTCTTCTCTCTCTCTCCTTTTTTGACAAATTCACATTTCTTTATTGCACATGACTAATTTGACTTCTTTCCCGAAGTCTTTATGCCTTCTTGCCTCACATAGTCCATTGGACCTGGCTCTGTTCGGAGCCGTTCCTGGACCCTGCCCTCTGAACCCTTGCTCCTGCATCCTGCCCCTTGGGCTGAGCCTGGCCTCCTGCCTCATTGGCCGTGCCCCCTTTGCCTTGCCTCCTGCCTCAAGGGCCTGGCCTCATACGCCATGCCCCCTGTCTCATTGGCCGGCCTCATGCCTCCTTGGCCTTGCCTCCTGCCATAGCCCTTCTTCTCTAAAGCCTTCTGTTTACATGGAGTGTGGAGGTCTGGATCATAGTCCATGCCTACTACTCATTATTCATAATTTCATATTCATTGAATGTGTTGTAACTGTGTAACGCTGTTCATTCTGTACACATGACATATATTGACTATTACTGGTGACTTTAACCACACCACATTGGATAAAGCTCTGCCAACCTTCCATCAGTATATAGACTTCCCAACAAGGAACAATAAAACTCTGGACTTGCTGTATGCTAATACAAAGGATGCATACAGTGCCACTGCCCTTCCCCCCCTCGGCAGGTCTGATCATGACCTGGTCCGGCTGACACCCAGGTATGTTCCTCTGGTGAAGAGGCTGCCTGTGACCACCAGGACTGTGAGGAGGTGGTCTCTGGAGGCTGACGACGCTCTACAGGACTGCTTCGAGTCAACGGACTGGGATGTGCTGTGTGGACCGCATGGGGAGGACATCAACAGTATGACCGACTGCATCACGGAATACATCAAGTTCTGTGAACACACCACCATCCCATCACGGACTGTGCGCTGCTTCCCCAACAACAAGCCCTGGATCACCAGAGACCTGAAGGCGCTTCTTATAATGAAGAAAGCTGCTTTTAGGTCTGGGGACAGGGAGGAGCTGAGGAGAGTCCAGCGCAACCTGAAGGTGAAGCTCAGGGAGGGCAAGGACTCCTACAGGAGGAAGCTGGAGGCCAAACTCCAGCTGAACAACACAAGGGAGGTGTGGTCTGGGATGAAGCAGATAACTGGCTTCAAGGTGGGAGGGAGACAGCCAGGGGGCTCCCTGGAGAGGGCCAACGAGCTGAACTGTTTCTTCAATAGGTTTAGTTCACAGCCCTCCCCCGTCTCCTCCACACATCACACCTCCCAAACACCTCCACCCTCCCCCCTGTTGAGCTGCACATTCACCGAGCCCTCAACATCAATGGGCTCCTCCACCCTCCCCCTCTCTCTGTGACTCCTGACCAGGTGAGAAGACAGCTGGAGAAACGACACCAGCGCAGGGCGGAAGGTCCTGATGGCATCAGCCCCAGGGTCCTAAAGACCTGCGTCACCCAGCTGTCTGGTGTCCTGCAGCACCTCTTCTACCTCAGCCTGAGGCTGGGGGAGGTCCCGGTGCTGTGGAAGACGTCGTGCCTGGTCCCTGTCCCAAAGAAGTCAACACCATCTGGCCTCAACGACTACCGACCGGTCGCCCTCACCTCCCATGTGATGAAGGTGCTGGAGAGGCTGGTCTTGGCCCACCTCCGGCCGCAGGTGAATTCATCGCTGGACCCTCTGCAATTTGCTTACCAGCCTCATGTGGGAGTGGACGGCGCCATCATCTACCTGCTGCAACGAGCTCAGTCGCACCTGGATGGAACCGGTGTCTCTGTGAGAGTCACTTTCTTTGACTTCTCCAGTGCATTTAACACCATCCAGCCACTGCTGCTGAGTGAGAAGCTGCGGGTGGTCGGTGTGGACGCGTCCACCATCTCCTGGATCACTGACTACCTCACAGGCAGACCACAGTTTGTCAGAATGGGGCGTGTGCTGTCTGGAACGGTGGTCAGTGATGTTGGAGCCCCACAGGAACTGTTCTGTCTCCTTCCTCTTCACCCTGTACACCAGTGACTTCCAGTACAACACAGAGTCATGCCATCTGCAGAAGTACTCTGATGACTCTACAGTGGTCGGGTGTATTAGGGATGGACGGGAGGAGGAGTACAGGGCAGTGGTGAGCGGCTTTGTAAAGTGGGCGATGAGAACCACCTGCGGCTGAACGTGGCCAAGACCAGAGAGATGGTGGTGGACTTCAGGAGGAAGGCGACAGCTCCTCCACCTCTGAGTGTCCTGGGCGTGGACGTGGACATGGTGGAGGAGTACAAGTACCTGGGCGTCTCCATCGACAGCCGACTGAACTGGAAGGCCAACATCAACGCTGTGTACAAGAAGGAGATGAGTCGACTCTTTTTCCTGAGGAAGCTTCGATCCTTCAACGTGTGCAGCAAGATGCTGGAGTTATTCTACCAGTCGGTTGTGGCCAGTGTACTGCACTTTGCCATTGTCTGCTGGGGGAGCAGCATCGGAGCCGGTGACACCAGCCGTCTTAACAAACTGGTTAGGAAGGCTGGCTCCATCATCGGCTGCCAGCTGGAGCACCTGGAACAGGTGGTGGAGAGGAGGACGTTGAAGAAACTGCTGTCCATATTGGACAACCCGGACCACCCTCTCCACCACCTCCTACAGGGACAGAGGAGTACTTTCTCCAGACGTCTCCTCACTCTCCGCTGCCACAAGGACAGATACAGGAGAACATTCCTGCCGACGGCTATGAGGCTCTACAACAGATCACCTCTTGCCAGATCGTAGTGCAATAACTGCAATAATAACTCCATATACACTATGTTGATCTGCACTTCACACATTTCATTTTCATTTACACTACACACATACACACACATTTCATTTTCATTTACACTACACACATACACACACATTTCATTTTCACTACACACATACACATACTTTGCATTTTGCACACTGTCTATATTTAATATTTTTATATTTAATTTAATTTGTCATTAGTATTGTATTGTGTATTGTGTATGCATATATGTTGTCTATATACATATATATTTTATTTTATATTTTACTTTGTATACTTCTTGTATACATCTATATCTTTCATCCCTGTTTTTTATATTTTATATTTTATTTTTTATTCTCGTGTGTTTTGTTTATTGGTGCTGCTACTGCTACGACAAATTTCCCCTTGGGGATTAATAAAGTATTTATCTATCTATCTATCTATCATATTGCTTCTATCCATCTGAGTAGAGGGATCCTCTGTTGCTCTCCTGAAGTATATGTGTACAGATTGTAAAGCCCTTTGAGGCAAATTTGTGATTACTGGCTATACAAAATAAACTGAATTGAATTTTATTGAATCCATTTAAAATGAATATGCTATCCAAGTAAGTGACCCTAAGACTATTTAAATTATAAAGCTTCATGTTTATCCATTTGAATAAATGTATATACAAATGCAACGCAATACATTCATTTAAATTGATGTATTTTAGATAAGGGATTAAAATGGCATGGTCTTTTCCGTGTGTTACACCTCCTAGGTCAAAGGGTCAAGCACTGTCCCGAGCAGGGTTAGTTAGGGTCAGGCCAATCAGACGCGGTAGAATACTGACGTTCGTAACACGGTCAGCCAATCATAGCGAAGAGGGCGGGACATGTCCTCAGCCTCCTGTGACGCTGAAGGGCCATTGAAATACGGCTTCTATTGAAACGGGACATCTAGGTTACACTCGCGTCGACTCACAAGTAGCAAACTGGTACGAACTGGTGAACGTAACCCAAACTCGCGCTACTCTTAATTAGAGGACCCGGACCGAGCCGGTGCTTCTCCGTATTCCTCCGCACCGGCTCTGGCTGGATGACCGCCGCCAACGTCACTCGTCCAGGTGACAGCCTCGTCTAACTGCCCCCTCCCCTCCGGGGATGCTGCCGCCTGCGGATGACAGCAGCTTCGAGGACCGAAACAAGTGTCTGTGCCGCTCTTCATAAAGTATTGAAGATATTGAACAGGTTCACCTCTTTTTAAATCAGGCTGTTTTCTGCTTCGCGCCGGGGTCTAGTGGAAGAAGAGCTTCCGCCACGGTGCGGTCATTTTAAGCCACGAAGCTTAACGGCGCTCGCTGAAAACGGTCCGATCTGAACTCTGCGTCTCTCTTCAGCCGACAAGTCTCAACATCTCCTGGATGCGATATGTCCGACTCGGTTGTGGACAGCAAGGCGGAGGTGAAACAAGCCACGAAATATGTCAAAGAGACCGAAAACGTCGCGGAGAAATATTCGGCGATGACCGTCAGCAAGAACAGCAGCGACGTGAACATGAACGTCGGGGAAATGCCTTCCGCCGCGTTCACCGCAGTGCCCACGCTGAAATCCGTCAAGAAGGTAAGAAACGCGACGCTCGCCATCACTCAGTGACACCGGCGGTACCGTCTGCACACATAGTTCTGCAGAGAAGCACCCGCGCACCGGGCCCGTGGATGGACCGTGTCTTCATACGCCACCGGCGGCAGCCTGATGGCGTGCTGCGTGTGATGCTGCAGGGGCACACTCTCCATCCCGAGCAGAGCTGCGACGTGAAGACGTTATATTATAATAACATTTGTGCTGTTCATACCCGACTGAGTTAGGCCACCAGGAAAGGCCGTCACGTGTGCTGTTTCTCTCCTCGATGCTTTTAGTGTGTTATTACTGAGGCTACAGCAGGTTGTGTAAAAAGGGATTTCATCCAGATTGGATTATTGTTAAAAACCTGCCTTCATGCAGCCTTCCTGTTTATGTCAGTCACAATGTCGACATCATGTCACATCCTGTCTGCAGGAAACAAGTAAAAGCCAAGTTGAGCTCTTAAACCTCGGATTTAAGGCCTCTGGAAAGTGAAGTAATACATGGCCTATAGCTGAACTTAGAGAGGGCGCCCGCACATGAGGTGTTCATTGAGGGGTTGGCTTTGCCTTCTGAAGGACTGGAGGATTTCAATCGGCCATCTATAGAACTTCGACTGTGTTGAAGGTGTAGGGGTCAGGGAAATTTCATTTGTAAAAATTAATCGTTCCTATATTTAGTTTTATATACTATATTGTTGTGTGTGTGTGTGTGTGTGTGTGAGGCGGGGGGGGGGGGGGGGGCACAACAGTCATTAGTAATATGAAGAGCATGATAGAAAGGTATTCGCAGCACAAGGCCCTGTGAGAAAATGCCTTAAACATCTTGGCGGTCGCAGAGCGGCACAGAGCAATCATCAGAATTAAAGAGTCCCTTGAGATGGCTGCTCATACAGATCCACCCCCATTTGTTCAGGCTGGCAACAGGCAGCAGATTAACATGGAACAGACGGGATTAAAGTGGATTTTATTTTTCATTTTCATTTCCCATCTCATTTGAGAAGCAGTTTTCTTTCCCTGAAGGTGACCTTTAACACCGGTCCTTCTTACCGACACACTTTGTTTGTGTTTGACACACACCTGAAGCAATATTATGCCATGTCTAGATATTAAGGTGTGTCAGCAGATTTCCTAAGTGGTCATTCATTTACACTTCTGCTTTTAGTTATGTGGGTATTTAAATGTGCTTTAATTCCATTGAAGCTGTACAAAATGTATTGTTATCTTTGCTACCACGACACTCTTAATACCAGCCTCACAATGTCGGTATCAGTTGGGTTCTACGTGACACATTACGTAATTACACGGTGCTTGTAGCTGCTATTCTGGGACCGAATACTGAACATTTTAAATGTCGAGTGGTCGCTACACCTCTTGATGCTGTGTGCTTTATGTTGGTCATGATTCCTTTGCTTTATTACACACTTTTTGTCAGGGCTAACGCCACAGGTAGCAAGGTGCAGGAGCTCATGCGCAGAGGAATTGAGGACTTAGTGTAGATTAACACAAAGATGCTCTTTAATGAGTCAAAAGTTTCCACACAAAGAAAAAGGGGCAGGCAGGGTCGAAGCAGGCAGGATCAGATACGACAGACAGGACGATGGAAAAAAGACAACAATCCAGCCACAGACAAGGGAAAGAGTGGCACAATATATAGGGGGGAAAACAGGTGTACGACATGGAAACAGGTGTATGACATGAGACATTCACGAGACGAGAGTGGCTGAGGGCAGGTGCAGGGAATGACACAATCAAGGAGACAGAGGAGACACAGAGAAGACACAGTAGACGCCGAGGAGACACAGAGTACACACAGAACAGAACCTTACACTTTTGGATGTTTGTGACGTCTTTGTACTTCTGCATTGTTGCTTTAAAAGCAACAGTATAGTTGTGAGAATTATTTGAGCATATAATTCAGTCACAAGCATTGCACAGTTATGAAATGTGGTAATAATAATAATAATAATCATTTATTTTATATAGCGCTTCTCAAGGCACCCGAAGTCGCTTTACAGAGTACAGAGTCCAGTAGTCACACACACACACCATCCCTGTGGTGGTAAGCTACATCAGTAGCCACAGCTGCCCTTGGGAGTCACAATGACATGTACCCAGCACAGGAACATTGCAGTGGCAGAGGAAGTCAATTAATCACAAGCAGACTGTCCCATTGAAGCAAAATGCTGAGTAATCAACAATGAGGCCTGTAAACTAGCTTTCCTTATATGCTTTATTGCTTGTCCTGTTTAACAATATTTATGTGGTATGGTCCCTGTTAGATAAACGAACAAACAAATAAACACAGCTCTAAGTAAACTTCTCTAACAGTATCAAATAGAACAAAATACAAAATGTGAGCTTCATCAAAATGGCTTTTATTAGTGCGGTAATATTTTACTTTGTAATCTAAGAGGTACAGGTATTGTTACAAGTCAGGAGTGTACATAAAAAAATATGTGCATTTGTGATTTGTTTGATTCAAAGTGGAAGTAGACCGATGTCCGAGAGGTGGACAAAAATAATCTATATTCCCAGCAGCGGGGTTTACAGACTTCAGAATATTAGCTCAGACCCCCTGTCTGACGAGGCAATAACGTGTGGACTGCGAGTCGCCTCTGGGAGCCCGATTGAAAACATATTGGATGGTAGGAATGTGCACTCAGCTTATGAAAACAGAGCAGTGTGTTATGAATAAATGTGAGAGCCTGGTGTCAAACGGAGCCACCTGTTTGCATGGAAACAATGAATAAATAAAACAAATGATTGGGGGAAAAAAACATACAACTTACTGAAATCCTTGTGTGTGTGTGTGTGTCAAAGAACACAACTACTCTGCATGCGTGCAAGCTCTCTCTCTCTCACTCTCGCTCTCTTTCTCTCTCTCTCTCTCTCAATCCATCCAGCAGTTACACAATCCTCTCCCCTGGGAACTGGACTTACTCACTGTGAATGTGTTCACGTATCATCATGCTTCTTATCTGATCCCTGTGGGCTGTGTTACATAGAGAAATAAAGAAAGGATTGTACCTTATTTTTGCTATCTCATCTTGTTAGTCTGTGAACATTATGGCAGAGTTTTGTGAAGGTCTCATTACATCTTTATTTTCCCCTGGCAGGTTTAAAGTGGGGAAATAAACAGTAGATGATGTGGCTCAACATTTTCCACACACGTACAGTACTGTGTGATATATATTAACATAGAGGGAAAAGTCACCATCAGATGAGAAATATAACACATCCATGCTGACTTGTTTCATCATTTCCCGGTTAGATAGCAGGGTTTTTCCTGGGTCAAAATGGGTCTTCGGTGTTCCCCCAAAAAACGTGAAAATATTGACTTTGACTTGTTGAACGAGTCCTCTGTGGTCAGGATACAAAGATCTGTGTGGATTAGACTGCACGTCTTCCCTGGTAGATGGTGCTGTCGAGCTCCAATGCTGTCTGGCGAAGTAGTTCATGTCCCCTTATGCCAGCTCCATATTGAACTCTTTACACGGCCGACTGACAGTCGCACCACAGATTAAGTCTGTGACCCGGCCGGCTATCTAAGAGAGAAAGGGTATTTTTAGCCGTAGGATGGGCTGCTTATTGATGCCGCTAATGGCAACAGGGTTTAATTCCTCCCGTCAATCCCTTTTCATTTAGCAGTCCAAATCAGGAGTACAGCCTGAAATGTAAAGCTCCAGCAGATGTTTTTGTTTGTTTGGTGTGTATGCGATTTTTATTTGTTTTCCTCCTATTTCTTGTTTGTGTCTACGGACAAATCTGAATCTTCCTACATTTGCTCTCTCGGCACTTAAAAAGCAAAAATCATGAAATACAACATATTACGACTTTAGCAGCTGGTTGTCAGGGGCAGAGGGAGGGAGAGAGAGAGAGAGAGAGCCTCTCTCTCCCTCTCTCTCTCCAGGTTGTCCATTAGAAATCGCGATAATAGGTGGAAACCTCCCCCTGGCTGTGCCTGGGAGTGTTCCGGGATAATCGCATCAGGGACACCTCGTGCCATCACACAGAGGACACGGGCACAGCAAGGCAGGCGGGACGACTGGGGAGTGACCGGCAGCCATGGCACACAAACATGGGCACGGGAGGGAAAGGGTGAGTCGCTACGAATGCAGCACCGGGAACTCATCCAGCACACCTTTTTTTAAAGATATTGTATATCCCGCACACAGATGGACCACATTTACTTTTGTCATGTCAGAAGTTTTCTTGTTTTGGCAGTTATGTAAAATGAGTCTGTTACTTATGCAACCATGCAGACCACACGCATGTGGTTCTCTTTTTTTTTTGCAACCCAATATTTGAGCTGAAATGCAGGTAGAAGTTAATCTTCTCCTCAAAAGGCCAAGGTTATTCATAAAGCTCACTTCTTGTAGTTTACTGTGTAAGAGTAGCCCAAACAGAAGCTGTCTTAAGTAACACTTCATCATTAATCAGATTAACCTCTTGTTTCCCGAATGCTTTAACCACAAAAGAAGCAGTCTCTGATTTTGAGAGACTGTGCAAAAACTAATGCAAAGCGAAGACAACATCACTATTTCACAAGTGTATGAGAGAGAGCACAATCTCAATTGTAGAGACGGAGACGTGTAGAGATCTCAGTTCACGCCGTCTCACAAGCGTCTCGAGTTCCCTTATACTGACACAGGAGAGATTGAAGGTATCATAGTTTTATCCATTAATGCGAGTACTTTCATTTTCAAATGTCAGGTGAAAACGTACCGATTTTGTCTCGCAAGGCAGAAGGAGTGTGGTGTGTCAAGCTATTTTTCTTAGCGATCACACATGATGTTGGGCTGGCCATACGAACTGGCCGCTACGTTTGTGTGGTGACTTCCAGGAAACTGAGTCACGCAGCGAGCTTACACTCACAATATCATGTCTGACAGAGCAAGTCGTATCTTTACATTTCACATTGCCGAAATGTCATTTCTCTTTAGTGTCATAGTCACTCGCACTAAGCGTCAGGCACTATAAGACTTTAAGTCACGCCTGTGGGCTGGTGGCATCTTACTCAAATGTTACCCAACTCACTGTTGCTAGTCTGGCATTTATGTGTTCCCGGATTTATCCTCTGTGTGTTGTGTCAACTCTGCTGGCATGCACGTTAGTTTTATGTCCAAACACATGGACATTTACAATAAGAGATCAAGGAAAACCCACAGCATTGTCACAATGCAAGAACATTCAATGGAGTTATCACGGAGGAGAACAAGGCTGTGAGGAAATGTAAAGGTAGTGCAGACAGTTGACGATAACGTCTGACCTCGACCATCAAAGACACAGAATTGTTCTGTCAATGATCCGGAATGAGAAAGTGGAAGCACCAAGAAGGCCTTTGAATGGGTTTCAGATGCTCCACCCATTGAAGCACAAGTTACCCATCAATAGACATGTATACATATTATGACAGCAACAAGACATTTTCACCCAGCAGCCATGACAAGGAAATAATGAAGGAAAACAGATGGAAATTCAAGAAAGGAATGTGCAGGTTAAAAGTCGAACCCTCTTCAGTGCATGACGTTATCCGATGTTGTGACATGAAACAGAGCTGGCGGAAAGTTTGAGCCCGGCTCGGTCTCTTCAGGCTTTTAGCAACGTCAAGGTAGCATTGGTGAAACGTTTTATTCATGCAGGAGTTTCATGTGAGTTTATCTGTTGCCGGCAGCGGTCAGAAAGCACTCGTGTGTCCGTGTTTACCAGATGTGATGTGAAGCTCAATTCAAGTCAAAGCTAAAACTAAAATAACTTTCATGAGGTCCAGACCTGAAACCCACCTGCAGGCTTCCTCTGTCAGCAACATGCTGAGGACTTCATCTCCTGATGTCTCACAGGACGATTTATGGAAGCAAAGTAGAAGCTGCAGCCCAACTGGACTTCTACATGTGTAAAAAGAAAGTATTTCTGCACTTAGTTTGGGACGTGCCATTTGTCGTCAGTGAGGATCAATGGAGTCGGTTCACTCCGAAGGTTTCTAGTGTTGCCAGCTGACGTGTGGTCTGCTCGTTACGGCCTCCGGGTGTTGAAAGTCAAACCCACAGAGGCATCGGTTTTTATTGAACACTGAATGATAACACTTTAAAAAAATCTTTTTTTGGTCGATAAACCCCGAAAACTGGACAGCCGAGACTTTAAAATAGCCGCGCTCCCCGTGTGCTGATCCACTCGGCGTGTTTCCGGGTCTTTGATCTTGGGCCCTTTTGAAGGGTCGGGGCGACACGGTGCGCCACACCAACAACTGAAGCCGATGTGTTTGAACAAAGCATACATCGCACAGCAGGAGGGCAGCATCTAAAACATGTGCTCCCGACTTCCTGACGCACCTGTGATTTACTGAAACACACTCGGGTGACTCCAAATATAAACCAGTGTGAACAAATAACCTGAAGCATAGAAAGGAGTGTGTTCAGCTGTGATGATGATGATGATCCTTTTTTTCTTTGCTCCTCGCTCTTCCTTGCTTTCATGCTTTTATTTTTGACACTTAATATCTAGATGTTGTGTGTCTTTTATGTTTACCCTGTGCACCATTTTGTTCTGGTTCTTCCCAGATTCAGTTTGCGAACACTGAGGACAAACAAGAGTTCAGCAAGTACCCCACCAAAGCCGGTCGCCGCTCCCTCTCTCGCTCCATCTCGCAGTCCTCCACAGACAGCTACAGCTCAGGTAGGTTCATTTCTATTTCCTATTCCACCAGACGTTAAATCAGCCGCTGCATTCGTTGCAGACAGACGATGCTTGTAAACGATTGTTGTTGATATGGAAGATTTATGCAAAACTTATTGTGTTTTTAAATTACATTTTACATACATACATACATACATATATACACTACCGTTCAAAAGTTTGGGGTCACTTAGAAATGTCTTTATTTTTCAAAGAAAAGCACTGTTTTATCAATAAAGATAACATGAATCAAAAATACACACTATACATTGTTAATGTGGTAAATGACTATTCTAGGTGGAAACGTCTGGTTTCTAATGAAATATCTCCATAGGTGTATAGAGGCCCATTTCCATCAACTATCACTCCAGTGTTCTAATGGTACATTGTGTTTGCTAATCGCCTTAGAAGACTAATATCTGATTACAAAACCCTTGTGCAATTATGTTAGCACAGCTGAAAACAGTTATGCTGGTGATATAAGCTATACAACTGGCCTTCCTTTGAGCTTGAAGTTTGAAGAACAAAATTAATACTTCAAATATTAATCATTATTTCTAACCTTGTCAATGTCTTGACTATATTTTCTATTCAATTCATTTGATAAATAAAAGTGAGTTTTCATGGAAGACACAATTGTCTGGATGACCCCAAACTTTTGAACGGTCGTGTACATACATACATATTTATATACATACATACAAAATGCACATGCAAGCTCCGCCCTACACACAATGAATTTGAAGTATATATTTCATAATTGTCTTTCTAGTATGATATTCCACAATAAGGGGCCTTTGGTGTTCTCCTGTTCACAGCCGCGTCCTACACCGACAGCTCCGATGATGAGACCTCCCCCCGGGACAACGCCCAGGTCAACACCCACGGCAGCAGCGACTTCTGTGTGAAGAACAGCAAGCAGGCCGAGTTCGGCCGCCGTGAAATACAAATTGCAGAACAAGGTATATCCGATCCAACGGGTGTTTCAAAGAGCATTTACTTTTTTATTTTGTTCCTATTTCTAAAATTGTAGCTGAGCATCTCTGTCGTGTTTCTTATGCAATCCCTTTCACTCATGTCCATGTAAAAATGGTTTTACATTTTAGTTGCGATTTTATTTGACATAGTCGGATCGGAGACTTTCTATGATTACATTGACACAAACAGAGCTTTGTGCTCCCTGTTACGACTCAGTTATGTATCGCATGGCATCTGTTTTGCTGCTGACACACTATTTGATAACAGCCCTCTCCTCCTGATTTCAAAATAGTTCATGACTAAAGGCTGAGGCGGTGTCAATATTATTCTTGAAACATGATCGTCGCTCTTTCTCTCAGTTCTATTCATCACTTCTTACTCATTTTCTTCTCTTACCTCTTCCCCCATCTCATCTGTCTGGTTTGGTTAATCCAAGGCTGCAAGTCTGTCTCCCTGGTTGTTTACATTTCCCGTGTGAGTGATCTGTAGGCGGCGTGCGTCCCCGTCGAGTGTTCTTCAGGCCTAAAGCCGGGGCGGCGACAGCTGTTGACGACGTTATTGTCTAATCAGTCTCCATTTATAGCCATTCCCTGCACATCCACCTCGTAGAAAGGGCTTGTTTTTACATTCAAAACTACCCATCATTCTTTTCTCTCCCAAAACAAAACCTGAACTTTACGTCCTCTCAGCTTCCACTAGCGTGTGCTCAATCCGTTCCTCCCCAGACATGTCAGCCCTGATCTCCTTGCGGAAGAGAGCCCAGGGGGAGAAGCCGCTGGCTGGGGCGAAGATCGTCGGCTGCACCCACATCACCGCTCAGACCGCGGTACGCCCTCTCATTCTGCGGGTTCTTTCCTTCACCTCTGCGACCGGTTCACGTCGCTGGATATTTTGTCGTTCCCTCTCAGGTCCTGATTGAGACCCTGGTCGCCCTCGGGGCCCAGTGTCGCTGGACCGCCTGCAACATCTACTCCACTCAGAATGAAGTGGCTGCTGCTCTCGCTGAAACGGGTCAGAGCCTCTCCTCTCTGGCATCACTTCTGAAACCTTTCCTTGCCACTTGGTTTGCGGCTAGCTACGTCTCATCCAGCCAGAACACATCCCCGGGATTAGTTATTCTAAGGATAGTCATGGTTTGTAGATTAACAAATACAATCTATATATTTCGGACGATTACAAAACTATTAATAACATGGCCAGGTCTACGCATTAACATAAATTTTTTTTGCATTTACTTTTGATTTTGAATGAAATATCTTGTGTTAATGTAAATGATGAATCTGGTGCATGTGTAATATTCCCGTGATCGACCTGTTGCTCGTGCATCTGGCTCTTCTCCGCTGTCTCTCGTTGCCATCAGGTGTGTCTGTTTTCCTTCCTGCAGGGGTGCCTGTGTTTGCATGGAAGGGCGAGTCAGAGGACGACTTCTGGTGGTGCATCGATCGCTGCGTCAACACGGAGGGCTGGCAAGCTAATATGGTATCCGCCGGTCAACCCCATGATGGCTGCAGCACCAATCTGAGACCGTTATCGGTTCTATGCCCGGGTTCTAGCACGCTGTCCAGCTGGTGTGGTGGTTGTGGTTCGTGTCGTGAACCCCGCTGTGTTCTTTCTTAGATCTTGGATGACGGTGGAGACTTAACCCACTGGGTGTACAAGAAGTATCCGAGTGTCTTCAAGAAGGTTCGGGGCATCGTGGAGGAGAGCGTGACCGGAGTGCACAGGTGGGATGGGGCTGAGATCTAATGACTTTGGGGCAGGAAGGAAGGAACTGTGGGTTTACACCATTGAGGCTCGGGGCTCTCTTTGATGAGTAAAGTGTGGAAGGTGGACAAAACTATCACCGTCAGAATAATAAAATGTATCTTTCTGCCCCCAGTAAGTTGTGGCACAGCTTATGACAACTCGTTATTGACTATACCTCATGGAGTATTGATCAAACACCAGGATTTACTTTATGGATATTTCCTGTGACATTAACACTGAACTGAAAACTGAATGAAAGAAAGTAAACAAAACAAAGTAAACACATCACAAATAAGGATGTGGTATTTAGAGTTGCAAACAAGGGTGGATCATGTTAGGTTTCATGCCATTTAATAGTATTTTCTAACCTCTTTCATAAAATATATATCCAAATTATTGTCAGATAGTTTGACCACGTGACTTCTGTCCCTCTTCTGTCAGTTCAGTTTGTGTTTAGCATACACAATATAATTTATTATCCTTGGAATTCTGATTATTGTTAAATTAGATATTATTGTATATATTGGCTAATTTGATAGCCATATAAGACTCACTGTTGTTGCACTGTTTTTAACCGTATTATAAATACATTCTGACACTATAGATTGAAAAGGTCACTGGCCTGATTGGACTGGAGCCTATTTGAGAAAAGCCACAGAGCTGGACTGCATGTTCGACTATCGATGGAATGAATTAGCCAGAAGGTCGCGCTCAGCTCAGCTTGTTTGTGTGTGGCGTGTGGCGTGTGGCGTGTGTCGTGTGGCGTGTGGCGTGTGTCGTGTGTGCCTGAACATGTTTCCTCATGTGTCCTCTCAGATTGTACC
The DNA here is from genome assembly GCF_029220125.1 of Pseudoliparis swirei. Taxonomy (NCBI): domain Eukaryota; kingdom Metazoa; phylum Chordata; class Actinopteri; order Perciformes; family Liparidae; genus Pseudoliparis; species Pseudoliparis swirei. The sequence goes on from NC_079396.1 coordinate 12,358,013, forward strand.
AGTTGTCTAAGGCGGGCAAGCTGTGTGTCCCCGCCATGAATGTCAACGACTCCGTCACCAAGCAGAAGTTTGACAACCTTTACTGCTGCCGCGAATCCATCCTGGACGGGTGAGGACTATTAAATCGTCCAGAGAGCCAGTCGTTATCTGCTAACTTTGGTTCCCTGCGTTTCAGTCGTGCATATGGATTAAAGTGTGTGTCATCTTGTCTCTGTCAGTTTGAAGAGAACCACAGATATAATGTTCGGAGGCAAGCAAGTTGTTGTTTGTGGTTATGGAGAGGTAAACGCATTCTTTGATTTGACTTTTAATGCAACGACTTGGCCGCAGACCTCTGAACATGAATTGTAGATTTCTGTTTCCAACTGTTGCCTCGCCCCGTGGTGCGTAGGTGGGGAAAGGCTGCTGCACGGCTCTAAAGGCCCTCGGAGCCATTGTGTGCATCACAGAGATCGACCCCATCTGTGCCCTGCAGGCCTGGTGAGCCACGAACAGTCAGCGCCGCTGCTCCACCTTGTGCTCCACGAGCTCCATGTTGTGCCTTCGATTACCTGTGGTTCCAAAAAGACAATGTATTTACCTTCATGTGCTTTGAGTTGTGGTAACAGTGTTCGTGCAGCTTCAACTAATGATAGTACCTCTGTGCGTTTCCACACAGCATGGACGGCTTCCGAGTGGTCAAGCTGAGTGAGGTCATCCGGCAGATGGACGTGGTGATAACTTGCACTGGTACTGCGCCCCATGCAGTGGCATCCATTACTTCTAATTTGGATATCACACTGTTTCCAGCAAACACAAGTGTGCCCCATTTAAATATCACAGTTTAGGTTTCGGGGTCAAATACAGACTTTACATCTGAATACTAAAATGCTTTTTGAGTCTGTTATCACAATTTAGCTGTAGCTGTACATCTATTAATATAACAGAAACTAGTGCAGTAATGACTCACGCTCACTCGTGCTCTCACAGTGAATCTGTTTACAAATCTCATTTTATTTTTATTTTTTCTAGGTAACAAAAATGTCGTCACTCGGGAACAGCTGGACCGAATGAAGAATGGCTGCATCGTCTGCAATATGGGACACTCCAACACTGAGATTGATGTGGTAATGTGTCTTCTTCATTGCACCAGTGTGCAGACCAATGCAACTTCATTAAATATGTTGCACAACTTCTTTTTAATCCTCCTTGCCGAGCGCTTTTGGCTTCCTTGCTTTCATCACGGTGGCGTCTGAGGCCGTTTCCGGTTTCCTTATCCACAGAATTGATCAGTCATGTGATCTAGAGATAACCATGAATTATTCTCATCCATTGCGAAATGCTATAGATTAAAAACAAACATTCTTCTGTATTTTTTCAGCCTAATGTTTCAAAAACAATTTTCAAAACAGAGTATGTTTAAATATCTTCCATCTGTTAATATTGTGTCACGTCAGTCGGTGGCTCATCTTAACACATTCAATGGACATCATTAAATCCTGTTCTGACCAATTCTAATCACTAGTTATCATGCCTTATTCCTCACAATACCATCTCAGGTTTTAGGTGCCACATTAGGAGAGACAGAATAAGAAATGTCTACATCTTAACCCGTCTTTGACAATATATGTGAGACTGTTCTATGTTCTGCTCTGCTTTGTTTTCACTGTTTGAATGTGAACACATCGATGACACCCCTTGTGTGACATTATCTGACCTTTGTTCTATCTCTACGTGAAACACAGTTGCAGGACTGACCTGTGTTTTATGTGCTCAGGCGAGTCTGCGCAGCCCTGAGCTGACCTGGGATAGGGTGCGCTCTCAGGTGGACCACATCATCTGGCCCGATGGGAAGAGGGTTGTTCTGCTTGCTGAGGTAATGCACCTCGACAGTGCTACATCTATAATCGAGTGGGTTAAAATCTAAAGATTAGTTATGTCACATCTCTTTTAAACCCACACTCGTACCCTATAAACTAACTAAAATATGTTTAAATATTGATATTCAGAATCTCATGATGACTGCTGGTCATCTCTCATGCGGTTTAAAATCCTGAGTTCTCTCAGTGAGTTTAACCCGAGTTACATTGAATTACTCTAAATCAGCCACCAGCTGCTGTGTGCTCAGTGTCATAAAGCATCTGCATAATTATACCCCTTATTGTGTGTATTTGTTTCAACTTCGACAGCGCAATTCATGTCTGCGCTTTGTTATTTCTCAGGGCCGCCTCTTGAACCTGAGCTGCTCCACAGTGCCGACGTTCGTGTTGTCCGTCACTGCTACAACTCAGGTTGGTAGTTCACACTTCAGACGTGTAGCTTGTCATGGAGGAACTCCTCGTGAGTCCTCACGCTGGGCTCTGTGCCGTCTGTAGGCCCTGGCCCTCATCGAGTTGTTCAACGCTCCAGAGGGGCGTTACAAACAGGATGTCTATCTCCTGCCCAAGAAGATGGGTGAGAAAGAAACCGGCTTGGTTTGATGTGTTTGATCGATAGATTTAGAATACAAATAATCATATACATCAGTTTAAAAGGCATGTTTGTCACCTTGTGACTTGAGCTAGAACTGACACCATCCAGTGAGCCAAAAATGATGTACACAAGAACAAATATCTGTCTAGACCGCTTTGATTCCAATCCGTCTCTTTTCCCCTCCAGATGAGTACGTGGCCAGTTTGCACCTCCCGAACTTTGATGCCCACCTGACGGAGCTCTCTGATGAGCAGGCCAAGTACATGGGTCTCAACAAGAACGGCCCCTTCAAACCCAATTATTACAGGTAGACTTCACCATGTGCATGTATCTTATGATGTATAGTAAGCCTTGGCTGTCTGGCATCTCATATATGTGTATGCTGTATTCACATATGCACATGTGTGCAATAACACTGTATTTGGTTCACAGGTATTAATGACAGCGTCTGATGCTGTGATCCTCAACACACAATGGTCCTGGGATGAACAAAGATATCTATTTTAATCTGTAAATTGCTACAAAATGGGGGAATTATTTTAAGTATGCTGAATGTAACTTATTAATAGCACTTCGGACATAGTGTTAAATATGACGCATAAGACTTGTAGGAAACATACAATGTATAACCAACTAACATTTACATGTCTTGTCACGTGTTTAAAGAAAAGCTGCTTGCATGCTTTCATGTGTACGTGCTTATTGAGTTGATAATGCTTCTGTTGCTAGATCACAAAGTCGTTGATTTCTTTGTTTATCCTATTTATGCACAGTGCAAAAAATGATGGCTGTCAGAATGGAACAGATACCATGTTTTGTCTGTCGAGGACATTAAGATTTTATTAATACATTCCACGGGTTTGGGCTGAACCATAACAAACTCTGTATTCCAATGCACATTATTTTAGAAATTATTGTTTTACATTCGTGAAATAATCTCATTGAATGGTATCTGCATACATGGCCGAAAAGGTATCATCCAGTCACACTTTTTATATTGTCATTTAAGTACAGTGATTCAATATAACACTTGTTGTTTATTATACAAATGCAATAGTCTGTGAAAGGTTGAGTGAAAAGCTTCACCTGAATACATGTAAACCAACGGGATGTTTTATTTGCCGACAGAAGAAGATGTTCTGTTATGTTGAAGGTGACACGCTGTGTGCGTTCTTAAAAACATAGAACTGGAAAGGTTGAGGAGTAAAATATTTTTAAACTAGGACAATTTTCTTTATTTAATTCCAAGTTTTCATTGGCTCACTGAAGTTGCAGCAGGGATTACATTACATTACATTACATGTCATTTGGCTGACGCTTTTATCCAAAGCGACTTACAGTACTGTTACATTCATTCACTGTAGACGCAGCTACAGGGAGCAACTCTGGGTTAAGTGTCTTGCTCAAGGACACATCGACTAGGGCGGGGATTGAACCTCCAACCCCCTGATTGAAAGACGGACCTGCTACCCACTGACCCATAGTCGCCCATAGGGATCTGTTTCTCTGACTGCGACGAGGTCGGTTATGAAGTGTTTTGACTGGATGCTGCCTTTAAGGCCATGGTATGAATGTGCCTTTTAAATAATTTACAACACGTAATAAATATAAGCACTGACCTTAATTAAATGAACATTCCTTTTTTGTAAAACCACATCTATTAGTGCTGCGTTTAATGTCTTCTTTGCACCGCTTCTGGTATTAAAAATAACTCCAAGAGAAAATAATGTATATTAGACTTTTTTGTTTGCCATATGTTCGCTGTCTTAATTTGATCCAATATGGTTCCCTAAAGTAACATTTTATGTCATTAAAAAGCATAAGTGTATACAATGTAAGTAAAATAATGCATTAAATCAGCAATAAAACTACTTCTTTTAACAGAGAAAAGTAACTTAAAACATGTCAGAATGTTTTTTGAACCAATAAAGCTGAATGGTAGTGCATGTGTGAGGTCTGGGAGCTTCTGGAAGCTTGGCGACAACGATCAAAGCAAAGGGCCCGAGTCAGGTCCGGGAACAAGCTGCCACGAGGAAACTCAACAGAGAAGTCATCGCTGAAAGTAAGTAGCAATTGATTTCCATATTTTTGTAAAAGGTATTTATAAGGAAACATCAGTGCAGACTTGCTGTTATGACATATCTGTGATGGTATCCTCAGGTGTTGTTTTAAGCCACTAGTTCCATAACTCAAAAACACCATTACTAATGCATCAATTCTGCTTTATGTATGTCTTTATTAATGGTGGTATGAAGTTAATTTCACAGTGCATTAGAGAAGCAGTTGAATTTAGTACGTATTTATAATAATAATATAATTACTTCGTGTGATATTGGACATTTATTATATATGTTGTCAAATAGAAAGAGGTAGTATAATTGTATTATTACATTTAAATAACTAATTAAATGAGTTCATATTTATATAAATGTATACATTGATGTTATATTTTCATAGAAGAGACATTTATGAGATTATAATGTCAGTCAGTGGCTCTTTAATTTTAACTGCACATTTTACCTTTGTCTGATTACTATTAGATCAGTTTTATAATGTTTAGGAACTCGAAAGCAACAAGCAACATGTCTTCAGCTAGGGGACTATCTATTGGCATTGATCTGGGCACCACCTATTCTCGTGTCAGTGGAGATCATTGCCAACGACCAGGGCAACAGGACCACTCCCAGCCACGGCCTTTACACACCAAGAGGCTCATTGGAGCTGCTGCCAAGAGCCCGGTCCCCATGAACCCCACCAACACAACCTTTGACGTCAAACAGCTAATCGGGAGAAAGTGTAACGACGCCGTCGTCCAGTCTGATATGAAACTCTGGCCTTTCAAGGTGATCAGCGATAACGGAAAACCCAAAGTCCAGTTCGAGTACAAAGAGGAGACCAAGTTCTCTAACCAGAGGAAATCTCCTCCATGGTCCTGGTTCAAATGAAGGAGATCACCGAGGCCTGAGATCACCGAGGCCTACCTGGGACAGAGAGTGTCAAACGCAGTCATCACAGTTCCAGCTTATTTCAATGACTCTCAGAGGCAAGCCACCAGAGACGAAGGCGTGATCTCAGGACTGAATGTTAGGATCATCAACAAACCACGGCAGCCGCCATCGCCGCCCTACGGCCTTGATAAAGATCTGCTGGATCGTGGCTCCCCTGTCTCTGGGCATTGAGACCGCAGGTGGAGTTATGACACCTTTAATAAAATGGAACACCACCATCCCCTCCAAGTAGATCTTCTCCACATATTAGGACAATCAGCCAGGTGTACCAATTCAGGTGTTCAAGGGGGAGGGACCCATGACCGAGGACAACAACCTCTTGGGCCAGTTTGAGCTCACGGGTATCCCTCCTGCTCCCCGAGGAGTGCCACAGGTGGAGGTCACTTTCGACATCGACGCCAACGGCATTCTGAATGTGTCCGCCGTTGAAGCACCGGCAAATAAAACAAAATCACCATCACCAATGACAAGGAGCAAAGTAAAGAGGAGATAGAGCGGATGGTACAAGACTGAGGACGATGTGCAGAGGTAGACTATTGCAGTAAAGAACTCACTTGAGTTATTCGCCTGCCACACAAAGCAGTGTCGAGGATGAGGACGTGAAAGGAAAGGTTAGCGAGGAGGATAAGGAACTGGAGAAGCTGTGCACGCCGGTTGTGGCCAAGTTGTAGGCCTACCAGCGAGCAGCGCCAAAATTATGTGATGCCTTCAATAAATAATAAAAAATAAAAATACTTACGATTATATGACTCTCTTTACTTTGTTCTTGTAACGCACAATTTACGTGTGTTGCACATGTTGACCTATCAAGCTGTTACTTTGCGAATTAAAAGCTCTGCACACCCACACAGGTGTTTTCAATAAGCTGGTTGATTAGACCTCAGGTGTAAATTGGGTGGAGCGATACTGGGAGTTAATGATGCCACACACACAACAGAGGCAAGAGGGAGAGACATGTCAACAAAGAGCTGTTTGTAAGGCCAAGTGAAAACACCATGCAGTGTTTGTGTAGAGGAGCTTAAAGTGTTACACATCATCAGTGGTTGCAGATCAAAAGCTAATATGTCAGACTACCAGCTTCCACTCTGCAATTCATTATTTTACTTTTGGCATACTTTGAGGATTTCTTTCTGATAATATTTACGTTCTCAGAGAGAGAGCACCGACTCATTGCTATTATAACACGATGCACAATTTAAGAAGTACATAAATCCAGAGATCGTCTGTTTTTTTAATTATTTCTTTTTACAACGTTAACATTTCCTCCAAACTTCTCAAAGGACTGAAGTTTAAAATCAGTCAAGTTCCCCTTTTTATTGTGTGTTAGACGTATTATGATACTTTTACTTTCACTTTTTTACTGTGGTATTTCTACTTTTACCTAACTTAATGAATTGGACACTCCCTCCCCTCCTTGTTATCTTGCCTTCTGAATGGTTCAGCCGGTCCCCTGTGTTGTTCACTGAAGTGTCCAGTAGGGGTCGATGTTGGCTCGTGTCAGGAGCATCAGGAGTCTTCTTTACACTGGAGGCCTACCTGTTGGATCTCACTTTTTTAGTTGCTCAATAACAACATTATTTCTAATAATCTTGGGCTACTCATTAAAATCACACCTGTTTCTTTCACCTGAACTGCAGCTGGAAGTTTATGCTAACATTAATCCGAATACAAACAGTGATGAAATGGCTTAATTTAAAAGGATATTTAGCTGTCATGCAGTGAAACATCAGCAAATATTCAGCCCGGTGCAGGCCTATTGAGTCCATAAGTGGGAGCCTCCTAGTCCTTCAGTCAGGTTGTGCACGTATAGCAATAAGCCCTTTTTGACATGCTGGAGTGGACATGCCATTGACAAACTGTACCTGAACTATCCATGCAATAGCAAAAGGTACAATGCAGTACCCCACAATTCCAATATTGTCCACGGTTTGTACTTTTTTAATGCCATTGGCTTTCTTTAGCACATGAATCGTAATTTTAAGATTTGTAGTTTTGTAGTCTCCAAGAAGAGATTACTTGAGGGCCTCTCTCACTTTCTCTCTCTCTCTCTCTCTCTCACACACACACACACACACACACAAACGCACACACTTCATCAGCCCTTCCTCTCGCTGTAATTAGAGGGAGTGGTTCGATAATGCTCCAGCCTTCGCCAGCAGCCAAAGGGTTAAACTGTCGAGCCTGTTGTTGAACGCACAGTCCATCCTACCGGGCTGTCTCGCTAAGGAAGGTTGGCCACTTGTGAAGAAAGCAACAGATCCTCAGCTGGAAAACAACCTCGCCTCTGGCACGCGAGCTGAACTGGAAGAATTGGTGGGAATATGTCAGCGCGCGATTAAATGCGCGGCTGGATCATCGGCAGGCTTCATCATCTTGTATGGAGGAGACACAAGTTGTCCGAAATAATTGTGGATTTTGGCGTTGCAGAGTTTGGATATGATTTGTCTAAAAAGGTCTGAGAAGTGACATGTTTCTTCAGGTTCATCTTATAGGCACGGACTGTAGCCTATACGGCGCGTAATTGGTCAATTATTGTGTCGCCACAGTCTTGTTTTTGTAAGCGGGAAATAAGTTCAACATCTGGAAGTATTAATCGAAGTCACACTGTGTGATCTATTCGACCAAAACATTGAAAATCACATCGAGTTTCGCAACAGGTGGTTTGTGTTGTGCCGCTGTTTAGATTATTAGGCTGTTCCTTTTTGGGAGATGCTGAATGAGGCGCGCAGGTCCGTATGTATGAGGACTGGGCTGAGAAATGAGGGCGCACTTTGAGTTCATTTTCTGATCGTTTTGCGAGTGGACAACCGCTTCTTTTACCGGAGGGCCGAGCAGCCACACGGTCCGTCTCGATGATCAGCTCGGTGTGCGTGTCGTCTTACCGGGGCCGCAAATCGGGCAACAAACCTCCGTCTAAAATATGTCTGAAGGAGGAGATGTACAGAGGGGAAGACAAGGACAAAATTATCATCAACGTGGGCGGAACCCGACATGAAACCTACAAGAGCACCCTCAGGACCCTGCCGGGGACACGCCTGGCATGGCTGGTAGACCCGGACCCGCAGGTCAGCTCGGACTCGGACGCGGCGCCCCCGAGCGCCGAGTTCTTCTTCGACAGACACCCGGGCGTCTTCGCCTACGTGCTGAACTACTACCGGACCGGCAAGCTGCACTGCCCCGCCGACGTCTGCGGTCCGCTGTTCGAGGAGGAGCTGGCGTACTGGGGGATCGACGAGACCGACGTGGAGCCGTGCTGCTGGATGACCTACCGGCAGCACCGGGACGCGGAGGAGGCCCTGGAGACATTCGAACCGCCGGACCCAGAGGCCGAGGATGACCGAGAGATGCCGAGGCGGTTCGGCATCGAGGACTCCCCCAACAGGTCGAGGGGCTGCTGCGAAGTTTGGCTGCCGAAGGTCTGGGCTTTGTTTGAAGACCCGTACTCGTCCAGAGCAGCCAGGGTGAGTCCAACAGGTGTCTTATCCGCGTTAGGGAGCGCGTGTCGGCGGGAGACCATAACACCAGCAAGTGATTTAGTTGTTGATCAACAGGTGTTGTACTACTCAACAGTTGTTGTCCTAGTCAACAGATGTTGTCCTCATCAACAGTTGTTGATCAAAAGATGTTGTCCTAGTCAACAGATGTTTTCCTAGTCAACATGTGTTGTCCTAGTCAACATGTGTTGTCATAGTCAACAGATGTTGTCCTACTCAACAGATGTTGTCCGAGTCAACATCTGTTGTCCTACTCAACAGATGTTGTCTTAGTCAACATGTGTTGTCCTACTCAACAGATGTTGTCCTAGTCAACATGTGTTTTCCTAGTCAACATCTGTTGTCCTAGTCAACATCTGTTGTCCTACATGTGTTGTCCTACTCAACAGATGTTGTCCTAGTCAACATGTGTTTTCCTAGTCAACATCTGTTGTCCTAGTCAACAGGTGTTGTCCTATTCAACATGTGTTGTCCTAATCAACAGGTGTCCCTATAAGTCCAGTTACATGTTCATCCTCAGGTCGGTTTAAGTGTGCTGGATGAATTATCTGCGTTTGTATTTACACTTTTCACGTCACAATTTTTACCATTGACTCCTCTCAATTAGGATTTCTTCACACAGTTGTTTTAGTCCAACTCATAGTTCGTTGTCCACAGGGTCAATTCAATTATATTTAGATGAACTAAAATCAAGACAGGACACAATGGATCACATGACGACATAGCATTACTCCGTATGGTCTACCAGCCCAGTGCACTCGTTTCTATTTACTCCTCAGTGGCCTGAAGGTTACTGCTCAGTTATTTAGTTGTAAAATCATCCAACCTAATAACTCAACTTCACCAATAAGTATAGGAATCGTATTAATTGCTAAATCATTTGAACCTGGCAACAATATCTATGTGACTGTGACTTTTAATTTTTCAAGTTAGAAAGAAGGCTCAAGTTGGTTCTTCTGTATGGAAAGGGTTTTATTCACTTCTGTTTTCTGCATCTTTCATATCATCTCATCTGTTTCATTGACTATTTCCAGGAACAGACATTTAACTTCCCCCACTCATCAACTACGAATTCAATCTGAACATTTGTTCAGATGTTTGATGTTAACAGTCCAACAGAAAATCAAACACCAAACAAATAGGAACAACACAAAAGATGGAGTGCGTTACTGATAAGGGTAAACATGATAAAACAAAGAGAATAAAATGCAGAATACTCTTGTGACCAAACTGCTTATGTTCTAATGCATTAAGATTAAAACACAAAAACACTATATGGCCGTAAAGTACTGCTCCCTATCGACATACTTGTGTGTACTTCTCGTCTGGACAAAGGAAGTCATAAACGATTGCATAAAACATGTTGAACCCTTTGTTTGTGTAAGGACGCTTAACTCGACCCCATCCAACACCCTTGGGTGACCTGGAGCTCCGACTGTGAGCCCGGCTGTATGACCAGCAGCAGACGTGGACCTCAGTGATGCACTTGTTGTTGATTGAGAGCAAATCCCATTTCTACTGGTTCCACATATAGTGGAAATCCTAACCACAATAGCGTATTGATGTTCAGGACAACAATCACATACTTAATGGGTGGATTGTTCAGGTGTGCTGTAAATGTTGGCTTAACTTCCTCATTGTTGGGTTCACTCAGAACCCACTGCTGTATGTGTGTAAAATAATAAGAATTGCGAAATCAACCAATTTGCTTTTCTGAAATTGTTTTGATTTCTTTTAATCTGTGAATTAGTTTTTTTGGGTTTGGGGGAGGGGGGGGGGGTCAGGTAAACCCCGGAGAGGTCTAACTCCCTATTTATTAAACTTACAATTCCCAATTCTCAATTGTGGTGTTGCTGAGGGGTAATGCTGTTTCTAAAGTACTTACAAGACGAGTCACAGAAAAGGAGCACCAATAGATTTGACCTTGTTCTTGGTCCATGCCTTCTGAAACATGTAATCTGTTCAGAAATATGTTAATGAAAAACAAAAAGTATGAAACTTATAACAAATAAAACAATGTAAGGGCTTCTTTGTGAGCTGTTGAAAAGGACTATGGGCCCCCAGGACCCCAAACAGAACATTTAATATAATGCGGTGTATCTTTGTGCTCGTTCAGTTTCTCATCTGTTACTCCACCCGTCTGTTTTTTAATAGTTAGAAGTCATGACACATGTGTTTATTTAGATCCCAGTTGAAGCTGTTGATTATTTATTTGTAAAATGTGTCACTCTCTTCCAAAAACTAAATGTTGCTTTTAGTCATGTAAATATATATATTTTTCAGTTCTTTCTTAAATATGTGTCGACATTTTACCAGAATGCTGAAAATAGAGAAAATGCTGTTTCATGACAAAAACCCTGTGGTGCTGAAGTGTTCCCACACATCCCGTTCAAGGGTCGCTCTCAAAGCTTCTCTAATCACGAAGGTTTGCAAGGCAGCAGGAGTGTGCATCATGTGCAGTAAATCATGCTTTATGTTAAACAGAAGAACGGGGTCTAAAATATATGCATCATCCATTTATTACAACATTAAGAAACTAATCTACAATGTTGAGACACTCAACATTGTAGATTTCATTAAAGATTGCCATCAATTCACAAGATGTACACTCCCCCAAAGATCAATCTCCCTTTATATTTAATTGCGCTGAACACGATACACCTCTGTTTAGTCGTTTGATGAAATAAATGCTTCTATGTTGTAAATAAAAATAAGTTTTGGTCCAATGTCTTCCACAGCCATTTCAAAGCATTTGAAAGTAAGCTCTGCCTAATGGCTTTGCAACAAAAGCAGCAGAGCGCTTAATGAAGTAAACATGAGGGCAAGTATCGAGTGTCACGAGCAGGAGTCGTCGGGCAAAGGGCCAGGAGCTTTCATCGTTAAAAGAAAAGAAAAAATGCTTTTAGTCCAGGAAGAGAGAGGCTGATGCTCACTCTAATCTCTGATTGAATGGTCTATTGAGAGGCTCCCGCCGTGTTGAGAAGGTTCTTACTGCACCCCAGTCACAATACAAGTGGTGTTTATTTTAGCTTGCCGTCCAGGTGGCATTAGCCGGCTGTCACTGGAGAAGTCACAGCGTCCATCTGAAGATGACCGCGCTGCCAGATCATCACGTCTGTCTCTCACCGCTAAAAATGTGTAAATGAGTCCGTCAGGACTGTCGATGTTAATCTGGACCAAAGCAAGGACGAGCGAGGACGGATCCATCTTGACCCGCTCACAATGCTCTTTGTCCATTTCCTCTGCAGCTGATTGTTGCTCGTATGTTTGCTCTGGGTGCATTCGGAGAGGAGTGCATTCTCGACTCACGTTACCTTTATGGCCTATTTATTTCAAAGAGCCTCTGTGCTCAGCTCACTTAATGTGATTCTTGAAAGCAGGAGGGAAGGTAATCATTTCAGCCACATCCTCCTCACTGTTAACCAAGACTGGAGGTGCAGCTCTGGGGAAGTCTACTCATAGAGACAGTTCTGATGAAATTAAAAGACGTGAGAGCATCATGTATACAGCATGTGCTAGAGCAGGGATTGTTTTAAGATGAAAGTGCTCAGCTTTAATTTGAGGGTGTTTACTTTCACATGAGATGAACTTTGTATGATGTGACGTCCTTGTTGGACGTCTTGGGCATCAGGAGATTTTATGGTGATCCCCGACTTTTTTTTGTGTGTGTATGAAATGTCTCCGCAATGAATTGCCGATGCCAGATTTTCACGTTGCTGATCTCCTGACTTTACGAGTGCCATCGACAGGTCAAACTTAATGTTTACAATACTTCTTCTATATGATCAAATATCTGCAAAACTAATAATATTCCCACCAACCTCATGCGTACTTTGTGTTGGCATGCTCCACAGCGCTGCTGCCTGTAATTATCCGTTGCTCTGGTAAAGCGCGATAAGTTGTTATCAGTGGTGAGATATTAAAACTGCCTTTCCCACAGAAAAGAGCAGCGCATTTCATCCCACAGAGAGAGAAATCCATTTGTCTTTGTTGTGAGACCAAGAGATTCACTGATGTGTGATTGTTGAGGTCTGATTCATATTATCTGGAGTCGACATTTCCAATAACCAATCAATTTGAGAATAGAAATCGCTGTTGTGTTTTTGTGTGTTACGATTTTACACTTTCATTTCTTATTGAATGACATTTGCATTCTGATTAAGTAACCGGATTACATATTTTTTTATGGTGATGAGCAGAGAAGGAAGTCACGTGTGTGTGTGTGCAAGTGTGTGTGTGTGTGTGAGAGAATCTGAGTTTGTATTAAGCAACATTAATCATGTTTAGATTAGTTGTAGACGTACAGATTTTAATAATGTTGTATGAGCCAGGATTTTATACTTACAACCGTAGTAAGAAATAAAAATGGCCATTTCACCTTTTGTCTTCAGGGAATCACATCAGTCACCACATCCTCATCAAAAGCTCATTTAGTCTTTCTTGCTAAATACAAAACCTATTCTCACACATCCCATTTCGTCTCCGTGTGACACCCAGTTGATAAATAATAAAGGAGCCTTCCGGGCTCGACATTCACAGCACCGACACCTTTCTCTGCTGCTCTGTGATTGGATCACAGGATTTGATTCTTTAACACATCATCAAAGCAGCGCAGCCTCGTTAGGAAACTGTTCTCACACAGTCTTCAGTGAAAGAGGGATGTAATCCTGTGAGATTATGTCGGCTGTTTATTCTGTCAATTCTAAACCGTTGGCTGAAAATAGTTTGGCCATGTTTTATTGTGAGTTTGGCGTAGAGAAAATCAAATCAATACATACATATAACTGAACATGTAATCTTAAATCAACCAAACCAAAGATTTTGCCTTTTTTAAATCCTACCCTTAAACAGCCTGAGTATTTATCCTTGATTACACAATTATTTTTCAGATTGAGCATTAAGTAACAGCATATTCAAGCAGATTGGTCAGAATAAATATTGTTTTATCAGCTTCAAACCACAGAAGGACTGTAAACAGTGTATTGTATTATTTTATGTTTGAGAAGGAGAGATATGTCAAATAAGTATGAAGTATTTAAATGTGGATCTTTCTCCAGTCGTCCTCTAGCTCCTGGTCACTGGAGGTTGAAGTGAAAGTACAAGTCCAACATTCAAAACATTAGTAGGTAAACGTTCTGATGGTCTATTTGCAAAATGTATGTATAAAATGTGAATATGAAAAATTCAAATAAGTTCTGCGTAGAAATGGGCTTGGTGAGAGATTAGTGGAACTATCTATTGTCAATTTTTTTCTGAAGCTTTCAATCAGATATCATGGTCTTCATCAGCAAATGTAGATTGTTCATCAGCCACTTCAATAGTGATGGAGTGAAATGTATTGGTAATTAAATCAGATCATCAGGCCTACTAAGAGCTGGAACTGTAAAGATAATGTAGCAAAATACACATTTAAATAACGGACATGTAGCATGAAACGGAGAACCTCAAATGTTATTGTACTGAAATAAATGAATCAGCTTTAACCTTCACAAAAACCAGAAGATTGTAGAAGCTACATTTACATTCCCAGGATATTAAAAACAAAAGGCTGCATGTTAACATGTATCACCTTCAGCCGGCTCAGCGAACCTTCATGGAAACACTGGTGGCAAAGAGAGATGATGGCAATCACTCACTCACTGTGACTGTGTTTAAAGCAGTGGTGCCAGGGTTACGGCCCTAGGGCCGGACTCGGCCCCACTGTACGTCACACCCGGTCCGCGGGTGATAAGGGGAGAATATATATTTTCATTTTAATATAATTTTTAAAATTTTCGGTGGAATCTGTCAGTTGGTCTGTTGCTTCTTCCCGCCTCAGCTGAAGCAGCCCCGGTAGTGCTGATCGAGATGTCGTTTTCAAAAAAGAGGAAGGTTGACACTGAAGGTTGCATCTTTCAGGAAAGATGGAAGGAACAGTATTTATTTTGGGAAGTCGGAGGCAAACCCGTGTGTCTTATTTGTTCTCAACAAGTGGCTGTAGCTAAGGAGTATAACATCAAAAGACACTACGAGACTCACGCCGAGAAATACAAGGAGTACACAGGGCAACTTCGGACTCAAAAGCTAAACGAGCTAGCATCATCGCTACAGAAACAGCAAGCAGTATTCTCCAAATGTCGAGATACACACGAAGGTTTGTTTTATTTTTATACATATCTTCTTCAACTATTATTTATTTTTTACTGCACCGTTTCTGAAAGAGGAGTGTCTCAATTTTGTTATACCTATAATGACAATACATTTCATTTCATTTCAAGGGGCAGTGAAGGCAAGCTACATCATCGCTTGGGAAATTGCTAAGGCATCCAAGCCTTTCTCAGAGGGTGCATTTGTCAAGACCTGCATGCTAAAGGCAGCCGAGCTAGTGTGTCCTGACAAGCGACAAGCTTTAGCTAACATAAGCTTATCGAGGCCTACAGTGACGGAGAGAGTTGAAGAACTTTCTGGTGATTTGAAGAGTCAACTAAAAGACAAGTTAAGTCCTTCATTGATTGCATTCTCTATTGCTCTCGACGAGAGCACTGACGTGACTGATGTAGCCCAATTAGCGATATTTATTCGCGGAGTGGATGCTTCCCTGAATGTCACTGAGGAGTTTGTGTCAGTCGTGCCAATGACAGACACCACCACAGCTAACGACTTGTTTGTTAGCCTTGTCGGGGCCCTGGACAAACTGGAGGTGGACTGGAGTCGCGCTGTCAGTGTGGCGACGGCGCGCCTTCTATGATAGGAAGGAAGGCAGGAGTAGTTGTGAAATTGAGAGAAAAGGTAAATGCGGCTAATCCAGAGCAAGTATTCTGGAACTTTCACTGTATACTGCACCAAGAGGCTTTGTGCTGCAAGAGTCTGAAAATGGACCATGTCATGCGTGTTGTTATTGAGACTGTGAATTTTATCAGCCAGAGGACTTAACCATAGGCAATTTGACGCTTTTGTATTGGAAAACGACATTCATCACGGCCTTCCCTATCACACCGATGTGCGTTGGTTGAGCCGAGGCGCAGTGCTCAAACATTTCTACAAACTACACACAGAGATAGTCGAGTTCATGCAGGGTAAAGGGAAGCCTGTGGTGGAATTGGACGACCCAGAATGGACCAGGGATCTTGCCTTTTTAGTGGACATTACGGAACACCGAAATGTGTTGAATGTTTCTATGCAGGGCCGCAACAAACTCGTCACAGAGTATTATGATAGTGTTCGTACTTTTCAAAGTAAACTGGAGTTATGGAAGACGCAGCTCTCCAAGCACAATGCAGCCCACTTCCCCTGTCTAAAATCTCAGCCTGTCAATCACCAGAGTATGGACAAGTACGCAAACTTGCTTTCCGGACTCAGGCATGAGTTTGACAATCGATTCACGGTTTTTACTGAACTGGAAAAGGAGTTTGCGCTTTTTCGCTCTCCATTCACCATTGACGCTTCCGAGGTCCCAGAGGCGATCCAAATGGAACTGATAGAACTGCAGTGTTGCGCACCGTTGAAGGATAACTATGCATCTTTTTCAATCGAATCATTCTATCAATCCTTGCCACCACAGTACCCAAGGATCACGGCTTTTGCAGGTAAAATACTTTGAATGTTTGGGACAACATATTTATGTGAGCAGGCCTTTTCCGTGATGAATATTAACAAATCGAAAGTGCGCAATCGAATGACGCACGGACATCTGAATGATGTTATGAAAATAGCCACTGCCCAGAAACTGTCCCCCGATATGGACAAGCTGGTGAAAGTTAAAAGGTGTCTGGCTTCGACAAGTAGCTGAAGTAGGCTGGTCTCCCCATTTATCATAATCCAGTGTGATATGGGTGGGAGGGAATAAAAGGGGTTGGGTTGACTGATGGCAAGGCTGGTGCCATATAGGCATATGGGTGTGTGTAAATATGAGTTGGGGTTGACTGGTGATGACTGGCAAAGTTAATGTGCCTCATCTGTTGTTGAGCCAATTTAATGTTTTTAGACAGCTGATGATATGAATTGTTATATGAATTTGATGACATCAGTGTGCTTTGTTGATATGAATTGTTATATGAATTTATCTCATGTGAGTGTGGGGGGTTATGATATGTTTGGGATATGTAATCCCAATTTAAACCAATACAAAATAAAGACTAAAAAAATATAATAAAACTGTTTACACTTGTGTTATTTATAGGAAATGTGTTTTGTTGGCACCTAGTCTAATTTGGTGCATTTCTAATTTATATATGTAGGCTACTTGCATGGATAGGAAAATGTTACGTTTTTAGAGGGTAACTGTCTCCTGCTTTAGGCTATGTAATTGTAGGCCTCATTGTGAGGCAATTTTGGTGCCAATGCAATTTCTTAATGATGTGTAGGCCTTCATGAATAATTTCAAATAGCCTACCTATCCATGTGTTGAGTCAGTGTTTGGCCTTTTCAGTCCGAAAGTGTAATCCAGCCTCCTGAGATTTCACTTGAAAAACATCTGGCCCCCTGTCCAATTTCACCCTGGCATCCCTGGTTTAAAGTCTCCACCATTCAGCTGTAAACATTTGGTCACATTGTGGTCTCAGACCTTAAATTAACCATACAGACTTTGCACAATTTACTGAACAAGAAAACCACTTGCATACATGGACTCAAGCAAATAAATATGAAATCAAACAGCTGGAGGGACAAATTCTTCACTACAAACGCCAACATACTTTCAGAAAAAGAACTGGCACCCACTGAAACACACACACACACACACACTGGCTTGTGTGAGGTCAGGCTGTGGTGTTATTGTGATGACTTTCTTGTTCAGCCTTTTATGAGCAGAGCAAGTTGTCCTTGTGTATGCAGGGCCCTCCAGCCTCTTCCCTGCAGTGGTGCCCCTGGCTGCAAATATCGTGCTCTGTTCAGCACTTGAAGAGGCCGTTTTCATTTGACTGTTAAGGCCCGTTGGGCTCATCACAAGCAACTGGTATCAGTTTTTATTTTGGTGGCTACTGATTTATTCTCATATACCGAAGGAGACTTTTTTTGGTGTGATGTGTTTTTGTCAAAGCCCGAAAAGTGTGATGATGTTTATTTATACCCATCGAAATAATGAATGTCACTTGTGATGATTACAGAGATTGAGGAAACAGCTGGACAGATTTTTTTGAAATTACACAATGGACTCATTTATTGAGGCTTTTGTTTTCCAACAAACACAAGCGCCTGTCTTTGCAAGTGTGAAAGTGTCCAGACTTCAACCTCCTGGATGTTTGGTGGGTGGAAGCTGAATCTGATATCATGGAGGTCCCACATGTTGCTTGCTGTAGCTCGTTGCTGGCAGGTGAAAAGAAGTGTCTGCTGACACCACTGTGTCACAGTCCTGTCTGTCTGCTCGGCCCCCAACAGAACTAGCAGAAACAAGGACTGCAGTGCATTGAGGGACGATTTAAAATACTTTAAATTAGTCATGTGACACATTGAAGATGTGAAAAAGAGGTGTGTTTAACCAAACACACAGTATAAATGTATTTGTACATATTGGCACTGATTAAGAAATGTCCAATTCCTTATTGCTCCTGAGCTTGCATCGATTACTCATCATTATATGTCTGACCATCAACTTATTCCTGCAAACTCCTTCTCTAATTTCTTCTTTGGATAGTAACACTGAGCTCCACTATTCAGGTTATTATTCAGCTGCAACAAGTAAAGAAGCCATAGTGGGACTAGTAGTCCAGACATGACTGATGATAAACTTGCTGAATATCTTGAATAATTGACTCCATAATTTGTCTTACTGCGGTGCTTCACCGGAGGCCGAACCCTCCTATTCGCTGGAGCCCACCTTAATCATCTGGCGATGACTGTATACTATAATTGTGCGAATGTAAATGAGTACTCTCATTCATTTTCGCCGAAGAAAGGCTCTTCAAACTAATTCAGTATCGCAAAATCCTTCTACAATCCTTCCAGATTCCTTGTATGTGCAACTCACTCGGCCAAAAGATGATTCTGCTTCTACGTGGTGACGATCCTCATCTTCAGCCGCTGTGAGGTGCTGCATAAGTAACTCATCCAGCTATGTGCTTCTGTTTCTGTTTGCTTGTTGTGATATTCCCTGAGACTCAGCGCCACAGTTGGTGGGTTTAGCGATGCCCAGGGGGGCCGTGTCCATTCAACAGGGGGGACTCTGAGCTCCTCCTTCTTGTCTTGCAGCTCAGTCCTCAGCATCTTGGGGGATCAGAGCTGTGAAGCACCTACGAGCTCTGCAGGAACAGAGTTAAAGAAGCTTGTCATGGTAGAAAGCTGCACATTATCTGGGTGCACACAATAGAGATTCGATCAGACGCGTGCAGACCGTACCGTGTGCAGTCTTACCGTTTTGAAACTGAGCTGGTATTTTTTTTTCAACTCCATAAGCTGTCCCATTCGTATTGATTTTATTTGTTCCACGGTGAGTTAGTATCTCCATTGGACATCGCATGCTTTATTTGTTTTCTCTAACCCAAACACGATAGAGCAGATTGATATGTGAGAGGGCCCTGGGGGGGAAAGGTAGCCGAGTGCACGCAGGGTACAGGTACATATTTATCCAGCTGAAATATTCTAAAGGTTGGAGAGGCGTTGCAATTTGTCACGGCTTTAGTAAACAGTAAAGGCATATCTGGTGTGAGTTGGCACACAATATTAACACAGACGGGCATGGCCATTGGGATCAAGAGGATGCCATGCAGCCACATTGTTCAATGTACTATGACATTTCACCATTTTGTATGGATTTGTACTTTGACAGCGATCATTTGTGTTTTTATATTGTAATTGCGAGAGGCAACACTCAGTGAAATATGTTTGATGAACCTGTCGACAGGACAGTTGACTCCAGAGTCTCTTTTTCCGAGCCGCTCTGTGTAGGCAGGCTGCGCTCATCCCTGCGTGATATATGTGACACACAATTCACACAGAAGCACCATGGTCTGTTTCATAAGTCAGTGTTGGCGCCATGTGAGCGCCTCCTGCTGTCCGAACCCATCTCATGGGGTTCATGCTTCCTCTCAGCATGATTCAGGGGATGTGTTCGTGGCAATAATTGAGTTGAAATTGGTCTGTTTTCTCAAAAGGAAATGATCCTGGCTCCCAAGTCCTTAAAACAAAAAACAAAAAAACTATAGTGGCAGTAGAACATTCCTGGCAGGTAAGAGGATGTCTTGAGGTGGTGTAGTGGCAGTGTAGAAGGACAAAGGTTGATTATGTGTTTTCTTTTTTTGAGGGGGCTGGTCCGTCCAGATGGGCATCATAAAGACAGTACCATGGTTGCCTTTTCTTTTCTTAATTATCAACAACACTCATTTGTTTTGGATTCAGGGAGCAAACAATGTGTGGTGTATTTTTGCATTTTTACATTCATTAATTACTCATACTTTTCTTATTGCTCGTGGCTCATTGAGAGACGGCTTTGTCAGTCGACCAGCTCATTGGTCCAGACTATTTCAAGGACTTTGTTTGCTTGGGATTAATTTCCTCCTCAGTATGAAATGTCATAACTTTGGTGGACACCAGATTTCTCATTTAGCGCCATCATTATGTCAATGTTTCTAATTTTCCAACACTTCGGACACCTTAATGGCAGTCCAATCAATCTCAGCTGTGCTTTATGTGTCGCGCTAACTAGCACATGCCAGCTAACCAGCGAAATGGAAATGGTGAACATTGTAAACACTGTCTGCTGAACACTTTAACACAGATTAAGGTGTATTTTTCTTCCCATTTGGAGAATACTGGCATCTGCTGGCATTTGTAACGGTTGGTAAAGTGTTTCCATGTGTAGCCCTCCACTGCTGTATATTTTGAATATGGTATATTTATATTGAAGTCCTGTTGGTTTCTGCACAGTCAGCATATTTAAAGATATCAGGGGTCAATTTCTACACATCATATGAGTTTAATTTACATTCTTTCATTCTTTTAAGTGAAAAACTAACTTCACATTTAATTATTCATCACAATTAACATGCATCCTTCCTTTGATATTGTCAACGCTCGTGTCTTATCATAATGTCTTTGTGCTTGACGTAAGTGTCCTCATATCAGTGTTTATTCTTTGTTTGCTGTCCATCATCTCACACCAACTGCCTCCGCCTGAAAATAATCCCTCAAAACATGCTGCTTTCACATCAATGTCTTTTCATGGGCGATACTGTAATTGAGATAAAAAGGAGTCTGATAATATAATTACAGAAGGAATGGATGGAATAAAAGTTTTCTGGAATCAAATGCCACGCAGCCAAAGGTTTTCAGCCTTTGCCCAAAACAATATCTGACATAATAAACACACAATTGATTGCATATTAATTTATTGGAAGCATGAAATGTTTTTACTTGTTTGTTTTCCCCGTCTTTTCCAGGGAGTGGCGTTTGCCTCTCTCTTTTTCATCATGCTGTCCATCACCACCTTCTGCATGGAGACCCACGAAGCCTTCAATGAACTGCATAACTGGACGGAGCTGGTTGTCGTGGACAACGTCACACACAGTGAGGAGAAGCATGAGATGGTTACCAACCCCATCCTCACCGTGGTGGAGGGCATCTGTGTGGTCTGGTTCACGTTTGAATTCTTCGTGCGTATCATCTGCTGCCCAAACAAGGTGGTCTTCATCAAGAACACGCTCAACATCATCGACTTTGTGGCCATTCTGCCGTTCTACCTTGAGATGGGCCTGAAGGGTCTGTCGTCCAAAGCGGCCAACAACGTGCTCGGCTTCCTCCGCGTGGTGCGGTTTGTCCGGATCCTCCGGATCTTCAAGCTGACGCGGCACTTTGTCGGCCTGCGCGTGCTTGGCCACACGCTGAGGGCCAGTGTCAATGAATTCCTCCTCCTCATCATCTTCTTGGCACTGGGTGTACTCATCTTCGCCACCATGATCTACTACGCGGAGCGCATCGGCGCCAACCCCAGTGACCCCACGGGCTCAGAACACACACACTTCAAGAACATCCCCATCGGCTTCTGGTGGGCGGTGGTCACCATGACGACGCTGGGCTATGGAGACATGTTCCCAAAGACATGGCTGGGCATGATAGTGGGGGCCCTGTGTGCGCTGGCCGGGGTGTTGACCATTGCCATGCCGGTCCCCGTCATCGTCAATAACTTTGGGATGTACTACTCGCTGGCCATGGCCAAACAGAAGCTGCCGAAAAAGAAGAAGAAGCACAACCCGAGCCCAAACCCAGACGCCCCGACGGACTCGGTCTCGTTTGGGAAGTCGGAAACAAACTCGCACAGAGACAGCACTCAGAGCGACACGTGCCCGCTGGCTGCCGAGGAGAGCGTCGGCAGGAACCGCTCAGGTCAGGCTGCAATGCAATTTTAAAGGGTCAGTTCACCCAAATTATAGAAGGAAAAACAAAATGTTCTCGCTTGCCTTGTGGTACGGAGCCATGCCGTGGTTTTGACTTTGTTTTAATTCTCAATTGTTGTGCACTCACATCATTGATTAATTACCTTTTAATTTAAAGTATAAACGTTGTCCTAGTAACTTAGTGAAAGAATAATCCAAAGACCATCCATAGTCCATACTTTGAATCATGTAAATATTCTCTTTTCAAATTGTTATCCATGTTTTTGCTGGAGAGAGATATTGAAAATGTTTTCGATTTCATATTCATAATTTATATTGTATAATAATTATATATACAAAATGACATTCACCTTCATGGAATTAAAGCAGAAATGTGGGTAAATAAAACCCCAAACTATCTCCATGACTAAATACTACTGGAGGTAATTTACAAAATATTTTCTTTGTAATTTGGATGAAGTGACCCTTTTCCGTCTATAGAATGTATCCATCAAGTTTTTGAATTTCGAAGATTCATTTGTTTATGCTGTTTGTTTCATCAATGATAAATATAGTCTTGAGCTAATTATAACATAGCAGCCACTGTATTTCTCATCTTTTGTTTGTCTGACAGATGAAATGTGCTTATTCATAGAGACAGTCGCACACCACAATCAAGTTACATCTCAGACAAATTGAATTTCATCACAGAGAAATACAGATTTTATGCAATATACCTCTGCCTTTGTCTGCGCACTCGGGGCGGTCTCAGTAAAAGCTTTGGCATTTACGTCTCTGTGTGTTTTTGTCTTCCTGTCAGACTCCAAACAAAACGGGGATGCAAATGTGGCCCTTTCAGAGGAGGAAATCTGCAGCCTGACCCAGCCGCTGTCCCCCAGTGAAAGGTGGTCCCTGCGGTGCACTCGAGGGCGAGACAAGACCAAGATGGAGGCCACCTGCTTCCTCCTAACCCCTGGAGACCCCAACGCCCATACTGGTAAGTTACATACCAGTACACATCTGGATATACACATTTACTGTTGGTACGGTTGCTTTTTTTCTGCACTGTGGTTTCAATGTACTTCTCTGAGAAAATTCAAATGTGGTTATATTAGTGTTTCAGAAGGTGTTTGTGTTGTCCCTCCACTGGTGCTCTCTGGGAATTAAACAGTTTATTCAACAACGTCCTGTTAGTTAGTAAAGATCCTGACAGATTATAGATACTTAAGAGGAGTTGTTCACTTTTTGAAAACCATTCTCACGTCTGTTTTCCAAACATGAACCTCCAGCCAGAGCACAGTTAACCGAGCTTAGACCTGAAGCGGGAAAAACCAGCTAGCCTGGCTCTGTTGAAAGGTATGAAACAATCATCCTACCAGCTTCTCTAAAGTTCACTAATTAATAGTTGTCTCTGCAATATTCAGAGCATTAATATAGCAGCAAATAATCATTTTCTATGTAAATATAAAGTGGGGTAATATTTCCGTACAGAGAATAAAGTCGCTCTCCCTCTGTGTGTGTTGTAATCTGAGCTTCTGCTTGTTTTATTGACACAGCCAAGCCGCCCGCACAAGCTTTTTGTTCATGTGAGAGTTCCCCACTTGTTAGCTCACGGCCGTTGCTCTCACAGCTCTCATACGGCTGTTACAGCTTACAATGACGTCCCAGCAGATAATGGAAGCAAATCATAGGCCTTCTGATCCCCCCTCTGGTAAACACTGTTATTAGCTCCGTTGGCACTTTAGCTATAGTTAGCACTGTTAGAGACCGTAGCACCATTAGCTATGTGCTGTCGGCTGAGCCTCAGTGGCCATAGTGAGAGCCGTGTGGAGGCAATTGACGTGCTCTGAAGGTCAAATGTAGCACCTTTAACATGTTGTATCTTATTACAAATATCAAAGTGCAAAAATGACACATTTGTAGCTTTTACATTTTGATACCAAACAACCTGTTGTGTCTAAATGTAAGAAAAGCCCTATTTAGTCAAGCATATGCTTTGAAGTTCATGTACAGGTATCTGTAACACAGGTTGGATTATCCTGGTCATCCTGTAGACATTCAGATTGCATTCTACACTTTTAACCCCCGACTCTCTGTGATTACTTATATAACACCAATATTCTTTAATTTTTGACTATTTGAGGAGCTGTCTGAAGCAGGTAACGTGGGAAAATAAATAAAATAAAGCTGCTGGATCTCACACCCGAGCTTCCTAAAGTATCCAAAAGCCTCTTGTGGGAAGAGGGTCTATATTTGTTGTGGTTTAATTCCTGACATCCTGAGCACACATCCCACCCCGTCAACATCCTGCCTCTCGTCCACAAACGGCACAATGACACTGCAAAACGGCACTTTACAGAGATGCATTTGTTCTCCCAAAGGTCATTAGCACATCACTGTGGAGGAAGAAAACGACACATAAATGGAGCACTTACTGCAGCTTGGCTCCTATAAGATTATAGACTCCTCCCCCTTTTTCGACAACCCATTACAAGGAAATTGTATTTGAACATATTCGTCGAAAGCCTCGCCAATCGCTGAATGTGTTGAGTGTTGGAGATTGGTGTTGGTTCATGGTTCTCACATGCAGATGGAAAAAAACAAAATAGGCTCAGCTATATCAGATTTCTGATAAATGAGAAAAAAGGATGTTTGTCAACATGTTATGATGCTCAGGGGAGGAAATAATTTGTCAATATAAAATTCACTGCCTCAGTCACAGTGGGAAAGACACAAAAACAAAGAAACACAAATCATCACACGCTGACTTCTCTAGTAATACGCTGAAGTATCTCATCAGTTCATGAAATTGCCAAGCAAGCTTTCTTCTGATCGCAGAGACGAAAACAATAAGAAGCTAAGCAAAGCCAGAACACCTCAAAACTAATTTTAGAGAGAGAGAGAGACAGAGAGACAGAGAGGAGGGGGTAATTCAATCCTGAGCCCTATGTCTGGTGACATGTGGATAATGACATCCCCAGTCTATTAGGGGAATATTTTACAGACACAACACATTGTAGTGCACCTGCAAAAAAGGCTCAAGTCGACGTTCACTGCTTCCTAACGGTGTTAAAACTGTTGTGTCAGAGTTCAAAATGGAAATCTCCTTGTTTCTGTCCAACATGCAACAGGCTGCCTTTTGTGATGGCAGCCATTTTGAGCCGGTCGGATTGGAGATGGATTATGACACAGTGGCGCTGCTCTTCAGAGCTATCCCCATAAGGGATGGTGTTAGCTTAATTCCAGGGTTACGGGATATAAGATATGGATCATATTTCACCAGAGCGGTATGGCAGGAAGCGGAGAGACGGACAGATGGATGCAGCAGGTCTGAAGACGCTCAGATGGTTCTCAGTGACAGGAAATGGACGCTCGCCTTGCAGTGGGAACAGAATGCTGGTGAATTTGAAGCGATTAGGGCCGTCACAGAGAATCATGGAGCATTGTTGCAACACTCGCTGTCACAATTTATACGCGCAAGCACCGTCCTGTTGGGGATGTGCATTGCCTTCGCGATGTCACAACCGCCAGCCCGTCTGCTTATGATGCGTGTGTGAAGGTGTGGCAAACCGCTCAAGTGCTGCTAAAAGGAAGCAGCAGACGAGCAGTGCAAAGCCTCCTGAACTCTGATGGGCCGCCATATTCCCGAGTGAATCCTCTGGATGATTGCCCCTAATACGGTTCCATTAACAACATGGGTGGTCAGAGCAAAAGCCTTCTGCTGGCCTCTGAAGCTCAGATCAGTAGCAGTAACGTCTGTGGAGTGAAGGTACAATAACACTCCTTCAACGGGATATTTTAAACAACCATTTTTATCTTCAAATAATCATTCTTTTGTACATTTTATTTCATTGGGTTTTGAACGGCTTTTTTCTATCCACTATTTTATGACATTTTACAGATTAAAAGCATCGATTTGGGTTTTTAAAACTAATAATGAGAGGATTCATTAGTTGACAGGGACACCAGCATGAACTGGGTCAGCGTTTATTTCGCAGAGATATTTCATTACACTACAACAACATTATGTTCTATTGGTCTGTCATGCTCAGATCATAAATCGCCGTGTTTCTTTGCGTTCCTTAACAGAGCCGTGTAAAGACATCCTCGCTGCCACTGGGAGCTACGCTCAGCCGGAGGTCACCACGCTGACCTGATGCTGATTGGCTACGAAAAGGAGAAAGAGCATGAGCTCTCGGAGGAGCACATGCTGTGCGGAGCTCCTTTTTCGTCCTGGATGAAATGCAGAGGGGGTTCTCTTCATTCAAGACAAGGTTTTTTTGTTCAGTTGTATCGGAGATTTACCACATGTGTACACTCATTTGTATGTTTCGGAGCATTTTGCATGTGTTGCGCGATCTATCATTATACAATGTAGTGGTTACCATTTAATGTTCAGCATTTAGTGGACGGGTCTTAACAAAGGGCTTGATTAATCAGCTTCCTGTTGGGTCTGACATGAACACACAGGCTTCTGCCGTCGTTGGAATAGTGTGTAAGTTTGAGGGGGGGGGGGAGGCTCAATTAGAAAAATATGATGTCATGTTTTTCAGTGCACCGATCAGGATTTACAATTGAATTGGATGACAGTTTGTAGGTTGTTTGGTCACTGTCAATCAAATCTGACCAAGTCTTACTCACACAGGGCTGATGAAGAAGATTAATAGTTTTCAGTCGTAAACTTTTAATGTATATCATAAACTTTATTTTCTATTATTGGTCAACTTTGACTGCTACTTATATAGTCATGAATAGTCAATATTGGAGAGGAAGACTTTTCATGGGTTTTAACTGACAGCAAGTCTCCTCTAACCATATGGTAAATTGCTCATGAGATTTGTTTGCGTGATTTTCTCAATCTTTCACCTTTTGGATTCGTACGGTGTGTACAGAAGTGTCAGTTTGAGAACTATAAACAACATACAACATAATCGTCATTTGGATTAATGTCTTTAGTCTATAAATGTTACCTGTCATATAAGAACACCCAAAGACTTGTGAATATGGGTTTGTACAGAAAAGCTGTTCCTGTGAACTCGGATTAGAGGAGAATTTAAAATCACTGTTTGATCCTGAACCAAACAGAGCCAGAGTTCTTCGTTTGTGCCACTGCTTTTTAACACTGACCACTGGGACACAGCAGGTCCCCAGAGGGGTATGAATGCTGCCCAGGCAACACATTGTTTGTAAATCCTTGTACAATAAGAGTTTAACAAACGAAAAGAAAACAATGGAACAGTATTGTTTGTCTGTTACGTTAGCTGTATACAACCGAGGCTTCACTGCTGGTTGAGTCAAGACCAAATGTAGATTCGAATAGATCACATGGTACATTTTTAATTCTATCGTTAGTCCAAAAAAATACAAACAGTGCAATGCCGTCAGTTCCACTCATGTTGAGTAAAAGAGCTTAAATGTGTGCGCTAATGTTATTTGTACCTTAACACTTGTGGTTGTGTCGGATCTTTAGAAACCCTGTTACTCGTTTCAGCAGAGAAGCGGCAGGAGTGGTGTTTCTTTCACTTAATATATTCCTCATGGTCTACCAGAGTGGCCTTATGTTTGATAAACAAAGGGAAAGTTCATTTCATCTTCATTAGACTCCAGCTCCGTTTCTATGCTGACTCAGAGGTCTGTAAGTATGTATAAGCACAGTTGTACGTATGTAGCACAGCATATTCTGGATCCTCCATTTAACTTTTTTCTCTTCTGTATATGACATGTTTATGCACCATGAAATGGCTATTCGCCAATAAGGAAGCATTATTATTTAGATAATTAACCTTTTTTGCCTAATTTCCTGTTTTCCCTGTTGTAACTTAGATGCGATGAAGAAGGACACTCCGTTTCATGTCTCCCCATCATGGACTGTATAGCTGTGATGGAATTTAACCCACTCCAACTGTCAGATGTGTGCGTGTGATGTATCATATATGCATGTGTTTTTTTTTATGCAGGAATATAAATTAAAATCCCCCTTGCGGTGTTGAAGATAAGACCTTGTCGTTTCTGTCCATTTGTATTTCATTCACAGCTTACGTTATGGATTCTGCCTTTTTCCCCAATAACTGCACATCGGCTGTTTGTCTCTCTGCCGCTGTAACACCTACTTTACGGCTATTTATAGTGGTGACACAAGTGTAGGCTGGTGGCCTGTCTTGTGTACCAGCAGTCACAGCCTCCTGCTCGCCTGTGCCTCCATGATTATGTACCAAAGGTGTAGATGGCATACAGAACACATCACCATGGAGATTTGGGATGACAGGCAACACTAATTACTGCTGGGCTGCCTTCGTCTCCCCCTCCCATCTTTCACAGGCAAAGGAACACCACTCTCTCATGCTCACACATACAAACTCAGCTCTGCGTGATCATCCTGACTGTTGCCCATGAAGATCGTTTTGATGTGCAGGGATGAATGTGCGGTGCTCGGTGGCGACGGAGGGAGGGAGGAGGGGGGGGGGGGGGGCGGCAACATGTCACGAGTCAGTCTAAGCCATCATGGCTGCATGAATATGAAAGGAGACACGGTTAACCAAGTTGAATGTGTACTGAGATACTAATTGGTCAAATAGAAGCATGGAGATGACATGGAGATGCTCTTACTCTGTCTGTCAGACACAATATTGGGCTGCACTGATAGTAAGTGATAACTTGGGTCAGGATGTAAACGTGATGAAAAATATACAGCTTTTCTCCATGAATTGGCAAGTTATTGGAGTGTACATGTGACGACATCTTAAGACCTGCACTTAAAGGCAAAAGACATTCAATGTGTTCACTGTTTTCTTTACAGGCTCACGGGGACCACACTATACTTTTGTATGTGGTGTTGAAGAAAATCATATTTTCAGAAGAAACAGTTATGTAACTTGTTATGATACTTTGTTGTGTAACAGATGTTTCCTAGAAATGGGGATGTGGGCAATAATAGAAGGAATAATAACTGCATCATAAACTTCTCACAAATGACAAGCGGGTTCTGAAAAAGGTCATTATTGACCCAACCGGAGTAAATCGTGTGCCAGGTTCTTTTGGTAAGCATGGTCGTGAGGGACACCCCAAAAGAACATAACATCTTTTAACAGCTTAGGGCTCTGCTTACTGACTTCAACCACTGATTTGATTGATGAAAGGTCTGATAGGGCTGCCTTTACACTACAAATATATGCTAAATATTCTAGAAAGATGGATCTGTTTAACTTGTTGCATGTCGCCTTGAGCTCATTAAAATACTTCCCGCTGGGTTGCTTCGCCAAACCAACATCTCTCTGCTCGTCATTTTGCGACAGCAGTGGTTGATAACAGTTTTGCTCATTTAAATGGCTGCTGTACCGTCCGGTACCTTATCAAATAATAAGTTATTTCTCAATACTGTGGGCACCCAAACAAAATGCCATTCCACTCTCTTGCTTTGGGCTGAAAAGAGATGGATATTTAAAAATGCAGACAAGTAAAACAATTGTCTTTAGCATAGCTTGATACCATCAAATGTAAGTGTGAGAAAACATGTTTTTTTTGTACTAACCCTAAAATCCACCGACACTTTGAGTGACTTTTCCTTTGCATAATTAATGAAATCAGATTTTATTTCAGAGTTTGCATCAAGTCCACATCAGCGTCTCACAATGTCCGTCTGCTATCAGATCAACAATCTAAAAACTGTTCTGAGAACACTTGTTGGATGTGTTTATGCTTCAGGTTTCAAATAAAGCAGCAACATCCGTACGAAAGATGTGAAGTTTTCCACAGTGGACTTTGGGTGATGATTGAAGAATGAATGAAGGCGTCATCAAACTGTCATGATGACGTCATCAAATTTGACAGTCATGATCTTACATCACAGGTATCATCACAATCACCTGGCTTTGCATAACCTCACCACTGCAACAGACACACTGGCAATAACAGACAACCCTCATGGTCCTCAGAGGGGAATCCTACACTCTTAAACGTACGTCTCTGAGCTCAGAGGTGATCATTTCCCACCTGGGTCCTTTGATTTGGTTGAATGTCCTATTTTGATGACTATCAACACAAAGCAGCCACCATGCTCGTACCTGTTGGTTTTCCACACTTGAATAACTCCATTACTGAAGCAGCATCTCCCGCTCAAGGGCGATGATTGACAGATTTGCGAAGCTGTGATTCGTGAGACAAGGTGAGCAGAAGAGAACGAGCCGGAGCCGGACGTTCAGAGAGAGAATCCGTCATTTGCGATAACTCCCTTTCATTTTTCCCCTCATTCCTTTTTTTTTCTTTTTTCTTTTCTTCCTTTGTTGAAGGTTGTCATGACAATACTGAACACAGTTTCCATGGAGAAAGGCTGAGCCCGAGCCATTTCACCAGTTCATTGATTGGTGCGGCGCTGTAGGAAAGGGGCCGTCTTTTCGTCTTATTTTGTCTGGTGGAATTACAAACTTTCACAAATGTGTATCACTTCATGAGGATGTCATTTAGAGGGTGGCTCATAACAGGAGTTTAGGGTTTAAGAGCTTCCGTGTAGTATATTAATTATGTATATCATGATTAGATTGTTGTGGCCTGCAAACTCTTATGTGCAAAGTGAGATTGTGATCAGTGTATTGAACTTACTTTGTGCACTTTATAATGAAACAAACACTGTTCATGAATATGTTTGCAACATATTAGAGGTTAGGGGTTTGGGCTTTTGACTCATCTTTTAAAGCAGGAAAATCAGAATCCATCCACGGATAAACCACGAGATGCCATGTCAAACATGTCTGAATCCTGAGCAGCGTGGATCCTGTTTTACTGTATCGAAGGGCTTTTGTAGGTCCAGATACACCAGGCACTTAGAGACAGAAGACACGATGTGATATGCAGATGGGGGTTTGGGGATCTTTCTTTTGTTTTCTTCCCACTGTCTTCTCTCCACTGTCCAAGTTGGACAGTATTCCCCATTAAGCCAACCTTAATGAGACTCCAGAACTTGAGTGGATGTGGAGCCACAGGAGTTCTTCACTGCTGTCATCACGAGGAGCAAGAGATGCTGTGTCATGTTGTTTCTGGACTGAGCTCACACCTCATTCATAATTACGGTTTATGACGCTGACTTCCATAGTCGTAACAATATTGTACTTTCCAAGTTTATTGCAGAGATCTTGTATTTCAGTAATGTTGCTAAAAAAATAATCTGACTGGGTGATACTTTTGAGTCAGAGGATTATATAGAGAAAAGAAAGATAGTTTATCATTTAAGCTTTCTATAACAATTCAAAATAAATCCATCACAGTTAAAACCTTCCATGTTCCACTTTGACCTGACGTGCATGCAAATAGCAAACAATAACATCATTTGAAATGATGGTAAAGAAATCATGAAAATGAAAGACAAGCTGTAATAAACCAGAATATCATTTAAACAAGAACCAGTGTTTGCAACTAAAATGTTGTCAGGGCACCAAATATCAACATTTTCCACAGCTGCTTTGCCCGAGTGCCTCATGATCATGACTGTCCTATAAATTAAAAAACCCACTGACTATAACAACAGAACCCCAAATAATAAGTGAAAGCAATCTGTGAGCGTGTATGAAGACACAATGATCTGTGAAGAGCAGGAGAATTGTTCCTCAGTCAACTATCCTAAAGAGTTTCCTCTCACCACAGAAGCATTATGTGTTCAGCACAAGGCCCGTGTCTTGTAGCCCACTAATGGACAACACCCCCAGCTCTCCTGTGCGCAAGTGTGTGTGTGTGTGTGTTTGTGCACTCAAAGAAATGACTCATTGGATGAACTCAATTAAATTTTTGGCAGGTTTTCCATCCAATAATTATATGCAACTCCAACTCAAATTTAGCACATCAGTGCAATAAAATGTAATTAAGTTAGTCCAACTCATTTGTATCAAATACATCTAAAATAAAATAACGATATTCATTAAATTAAATTAATTTGTGTTTGTCCAACTCAAAATATAAACTAACTAACTAACTAACAAAATATGCAAACTCCACACAGAAAGAACGCCCCGATTGGGAATTGAACCCACAGCCCTCTGGCTGTGAGGCAACAGTGCTAGCCATTACACCACCATACAGCCCTGAAAGTGTCTTCACCTCATGTAAACAACTGATTTTCAGCTGGCGCATGCACAAAGGGTAGTCCTCAATGAAACACATTTATTTTGAGTTGATATGCAGACCATCTAACCTAAATAAATCTAATAAATGAAAGTATTCATACATTTTGTGTTACACCCATAAAATATAAATATCTATTTTTGTAATTGATTTATTTAAATGTATCAAACAATATTTAAATGTGTCACCTCGAAGAAGGGCTTGAATCGTTTTTGTGAGTGTAACCTAAATAAATCTAATAAATGAAAGTATTCATACATTTTGTGTTACACCCATTCAATATAAATATCTTCGTTTTGTAATTGATTTATTTAAATGTATCAAACAATATTTAAATGTGTCACCTCTAAGAAGGGCGTGAATCGTTTTTTTGAGTGTGTGTCAACATTGACCCTTCACATAATGATCACAACATGACACACTGTAATCAGAAACTATCTTTAATCCTGGCTGGTTGATTTTCTAATCTGGTAAAGGGTCCATTCATGTAATAAAGGACTGCCATCATCCAGCCTTCAGCCTGTTCACCCCGCTGCCTTCTGGAAGGTACCGTAACAGAGACTGGAGAACAGTTTCTTCCCGAGAGCCATCAGGCTGCTCAATGGACACTGACACACGATCGACACTTTTGCACTCGACACTTTTGCACTCGACACTTTACACTCGTCACTTTACATACACTGTCACTTTCAGCCTGTACTTACACTACACTTTCTATTGCACTACCTGCTTTCACTACCTGCTACTCCCATTTGTCTGTAGTTTAGTTATGTGTATTATATGTTAGTATTATGTTCAGAGTTCTTGTACAGTGTGTATGTCATGTTAGGTTATGTTATATTATGTTCGGCTATGATAGTTGTTGTGTGGGGCCTTGTCCTAAGAATTTCAGTGCCCAGTCTGACCCTGTGTCATTCTGTGTATCTGACAATAAAAGACTTGACTTGACTAATACTAGATGGCACTTGGAAGTTAGCGATAGCTTCTTTAACCCTTCTTTCACATGTTCTGTCAGAATACACTGTAGATGTTAACCTTCGATATCAGATGAACTATATGTTTGACACATTTTGTGTTGTGTATTTGTGAAATTACAATCTATATGAAAGAAGAAGAACATGCATTGCTACGTCACATAACAGAAACGTATGAGCTAAATAAAATGTGACCCAAAATGTGACCCATGTGAAATTCATATTTGACCTCTCACGTGTCCTGAGTGTTGAGCGTTTGGGTCGTGACGCTGCTCTGGAAGTCACAACAATCAACCTTCACCAAGTGACCCAGATGATTGGATTTGTGCCAGCTGGCGGGAAAAAAACCCAGCTGCTTCTAAGAAGCCGACATTTCTGATGCAGATATCTCCAAGCGGATTGTGTATGTAAACAGTTCGACAATAATAAGGTCCTTTTCCAAGAAACGTTTATGTATCCTGAACAAACTTACAAACAATATCTTCATTCAGCGTGACAAGTAACTCGCTGACTGATAATGTTGCAGTGACATTTTAACTGTGGCTTCACATCTTTGTCCTACTGCAGTCTTGTGTAGGAGCTTGGCCATTATGTCTGAAGACAGGCGGAGAAATACCAACGCCATTAGCCGCCTGTGTGCTCTGAAATACTGGGTTCATTTAGATACCCATGCAGTCAATTCCCACCGAATTCAGTGGCAATAATTAAAAACCTTGGTAAGTGGAAATATGAATGATTATTTATCACTCCTTTGGCTTCCCTCAAAAACGCGTTGTCACTTGCTGTAAAGGCCTCTGTTATTAGACTCTATATTATCTTTGCAGTAACAATACATGGCAAACCTTCAACCATACAGCTGGTCGCCACTTATGCATAATGAAGTATTTACATCGTTCAAAAATCTATGAGGAGTTAGAGGATACGAACATGCCCTCTTTCTCAGCTGCGGTTTAATCAGTGCCTATTGCTCTTCGGCTGTCAAGTCAGAGCTGCACTCCAACAGAATGGTTGAATGGGTGCAATCACCCCTCTTGACGGCCAGCACACACTGAATGGCTAATGCATTAGTGATGAAGCCTCCCCAGGTAGGTGTGGCATCATTTAGACGCCACCATTATTCTGCATGGAATTATAGTGCTCCCTTAATTGAGCCTTTGCTTGCGTCTATGTGAATTATCTGACTTCAAACTGTATTTCAGGAGATTCCCTTGAGGCTTGGACTTTATGGGGCTGTTAGCCATGTTAGTAGCTCAGTGAGGCTGTCGTGCTTTGAGCTAAGTGTTTACATCAGCATGCCAACAATGCTCTCAATGATAATGTAAACATGCAGATGTTTATCAGGTATAATGTTTTATGGTTTACCACAGTTTAGCGTGTTGTCATGCGAAGATCAGCTAATTAGCATTAAACATCAAATACAGCTGAGACTAATGGGAATGACATTTGTTGTTTCAGGTATAAACTCATGAATCAAAATGTTGAATGAATTCTGAAAAGTCAGTCATCAAATTTCTTTTCATGTTGTCCTTTGGATATTTGTTACAAACTTCATGCAGATCAATTCAAGTAGTTGTTGTCACATTGTATTCAAAGCTACGAATGTCAATCTCATGGTGGCACTTCAGGGATTTCCAAATATAATTAGGTTACAACTTTTGGAAAACCGAGTAGAAAGTGGATCACCAGGGCACTTACAAGATATGGCAAGCTCATGTTCTCTCCATTTCTAAGACTCACTCGGAAACCCGATGAGAGCGAGTGCAATGGGACCACAACAAGCACGTCTTACGGTAATATCTATGTGCTAACATTAGCCATCATAAGCTTCTGCTCTGCCGGAACAATTAGCAGACAAAACCCTTAAGTTGACATGGTGACACCACTTAGGCAGGCCTTGCATACCTATGCAACTTGAATAACTAATAGCTCTGGAGAAAAATCAACAACTCCTTAACACAGCTATCACTTCTTCTAGACATGCGAGTGTACCTACACATCCATGTCTGTACACCAGTCATCACCATCTGGGTTATTTATTCACTGATGGTGTTTTCCCTTCCTTCATTCATACCAACCTGTCTGGTGTGAGCAGAAGAGTGGCAGATTCAACAGATGGATTCGGCGTAGACCTGAAACCATAGCAACCAATGAGGATCTCTGTAGGACCAACTTCAATCAAGGCAGGAATAAATTCAACAAATTTGCACCCTCAACCATCTAAAGACTCACAAAAGGGAACCCTCGCTCTCCCACTGTAGGACAATAGTCTCACAGCTGTGGTGATCACTCAAAGATATGGAAAAACATAAATTCTTTGTGGATGGCTCATGTTTGACATGAAGTCCTCATTCAGCTGCAGTGCTGTGTGTATCAGTGTTTTCCAGCACAACCTCAATCCCATTTCATGCAGTAAAATTATATTTCTCATATTTCTAAAGAGGTGCCCTCCAGAAAACCGGAGGTAAAGATCACTCAAGTGGGAAATACAACATGTCTGCCTTTGAAATTGGTGTGAGCCATCAATGTCACACCAAGTGTTCGTATGTTGTATTTTCAGTAAAGGGAAATCAATATCACAACATGGATTCACAAGATTCCCGCCAAGCGCTGCTGAAGAAGAATCTAAGACAATTAACTGATACCAAATATTTCCAGTGAACCAGCGTCTGCTGCCAGATCTTATCCCAGGAAGCTATGTCGATGTTTCCATCTGCTCATCTGTTTCTTACTCTTTATGAGTATGTCGGTGCAACCTTTTTCACTTTTTCACTTGTCTCTTACCAGCAATAGTTTACATCATAAGTTGTAATGTTTTACTTTAAAACAAGTGAAATAACACTCCACAAACTTGTGCCTTGCAGATTTAAGTTTGATTTACATTTGAATTAAGGAAATAAGGAGTCTTAGGTTTGAATATTTCACTCTAAAAATTAGTTAGCTTGGATTAAATGATTCAGTGAGAAGCCAAAGGGATGTTCCTCAACTAAAAAACAAAATGTTGAACAAAAAAGGATTCAATATTTCGGCTAGCTAAGAAGAAAGAAAGCACTGTACCAGAGTAAAATAACGTTAGCTAACCTCTGTTGGTAGCACTCATTTATTTTACAATTATTTTAGTTTCTTTTTTAAACTATCTGTAAAAACATGTAACATAATGTATGTGCATGAATTAAATTAGGCTCAAATGTGTCAGTTAAATATCAATTATACATCAGTTGTATGCCAGTTGAGGCTCTTCGTTAAGGTTAGGTTACCTTTGTTATTGTAATTTAAATAAAACAAGTATCAGGGTTTAGTAATGTAGAAAATACTCAGCATGTATACCTGCTCTCTGTTTTTATTAAATATATACCAAAGCAGCTTGCTAACGTCAAACATTTGCTAACATTCGCCATTAGCCGGTAAGACAGCAAAGCCGGAGGCTATCCTCATTTAAATAACATTACATGGCACCTACATTACAAAATAGACAATACAAGTCAGGAAAGACCTGGCTGTAGATATTAACAAAACTAAATACATTAATTTATTTTTCATCTTATGATTGTGGCTCAGTTCGAGCCTGTGGATGCTTTTTCTTTTTGTCAGTTTCCTTGTTTCTTAGAGGCATGGAGTCCCTTCACTACCAATGCTATGATACATAAACCTGTACAATGAGCCTCAATGTAAGCATTCAAAGAGTGCCATGTATGAACCAACATATAAAACCAAAAAGGCTTAAATGTGTAGAGCTACATCTCATCTAGAAATGGTCAAATGGTCTTATTGCCTCAGTTTCACAACAAGTGTTTTCCAGATAAACTCCATGAATGAAGCAGTCACATGGCCGTGTTTGTCTATGACTGGTTTGAGTTTATTGTATTCCTCTGATGGATCCGTGACTCCTGCTCTCCCCGTCTCTTCCTGGTGGTTTTCAAACATCTTCCTGTTTACCTGTGAAGTTCCAACCTCACAGACACAGCTTTTATTCCAAGATGAACATGTACAACGCTCTAAGATACATTTGGATGTTTCTTTACATTGTCTCATGGTTCCTGCTTCCCTTCACTCTGCGTCAGATAGTTGACCTCTACAGCTCCTTCAGCAGTCTATGCAGCTCTGCTCACAACTTGTCGCTCATCTAACAGGAAAAAACAAATGGAGCGGAAAAAGCTGCCTCCCGTGACCTGCTCTACCTGTTTCTCTGAGTCCGAGTCGTCTCTCAGCTGATTATGACTGCTATCTACAGAACATCCATCAACACACATCAACATCAGAGTATTTTCAAATAGCTTGCCAAGTTCAACAATTCCTAAAAATGGGTTTCATTTGACCCTGCTAGAGTCCATCTTAGTGTAATATTATTGGTTCAAATATTGGTACAATGTAAGTATTTGTTGGAGTGAAAATGAACATGTCTTACTTTCTAAGAGACCAAGAGGACATTTTCGATCTTAAAGATGTATTACATAAGAATTATACAAAACACAGAAAAACTGCCTGTCTTTTGAGAATGTTCACTGTCTTGATTCAAGAAACTCAAACAATTAATATATTATAAAACTTGATGCCGATTCATTTTTGATGTGAGCATCCCCAGCGGCGTATGGCTCAAACTAATTAATTTAGGGAGGTTCACTGAAGCTGCTTTATCTTCACAAGGTTAGAAACCAGGGTGTTTAAGGATCACAACTACAGATCGTTTTTGTTCACATCACTCCAACCTGCTGTTACCTTGTGATGTAAAAAAGAAAGAACAAGAATTAACTGAGGATCTGTGTGAAAATAGATCAGATTAAAAGTGAAAGAAAAATAATATCTCCAAAGCTTCTCCAAAGCTTCCTTTCTACAGAGCAACATGTGGCCTCCCACGCTGGGAATGCTGTGAAAGCTCAGCGTTGTTTGCAGTGAGACTAGCTGGTCAAACAGTAATGAGCCGTCGTGGCTGTCGGGTCAGGCCTCACAGAGGACCATCTGGCCTCTACTGTGGAGGCTGACAGCAGCCGAAAGAGCCATGTGAGAATATGACCGATGGATCTCTGCCCACGCAATCTCAATTTGCCAGGAAAATACCCCTAAATGTGTGAAAAACGTCCATCGACACAGTCTGTTCCTGGATCAGGTGGCGGGGCAGTGGGAAAATGGGAAACGGCCTCTTGGCTACATGTGCTGTTTTTGAGATAAACATCGGTAAGGGATCCTGCAGGTGGGATTGTCATTAATGCTTGTGCATAAACTGTGTATGTGTGTGTGTATTATCAAGTCACCTCAGCCTTTTTGTGTATCTCATGTGTTACAATGTTGTGGGAAAAGATTTGTTTACAGGATACAGATAGTGAGATGTTCTTCAAAGTGCACCGGACGGCCGAGTCAAAAGAGGATGTGTGACGCAGCCTGGGAGACAAATAGCTCGACATTTACACACAGCAATCTGTGAGGCCCAAAACAACGCAGCAGCATTGGTCTCTGCTTTATTGGAACTGTGGGTGCATGCTGTCCAATATCAATTTTAATAGCATCACTCCGTAGACACCACATTGACATGTGGAAGTGGGGCAGCGTCTTATCAAATCCACGAATTAGCTGAAATTAAACTACAATTGGACTGTCTCTATTGTTTTCCAAGTTCAAGTTATATAAAGACAAGAGCAATGTCGATGTTCACACCATTGTGAACACTGATGTTTAGCAAATGTGTCCGTTGCATCATGAGTCATGACCCTGATGTGAATCTGAACCATCTGACTGCACTCAGTCTCCGTGAGCAGCTGCAAAGAGCGCCAGCAGGTGATGGATCTCGTCCCTGTCGACAGCCCATAATAAGTCTGTGTTGCGATGGCTGCACGATGTGTCAGTGCTATTAGAGCCTGCATCTGTGTAGCGTAGCTCATGGCGGTTTGGCACAGGCTGAACTGGACATAGTGCAAATGGCTGTGTGCAAATGGCTGTGTCCATTTCCGACAAACTGTCTGCCACTGAGCGGGGAGTGTGACAAGCAAATTAAGCAATCTAGTTGTGGGAAGATGAACAAAGATAAAAGCTGCATTAGTGAAGTCTTCCAGAGGTGCAACATATCTTCCTTGATTATTAAATAGAGCAATTGATTGTCGCAAATAAACAAAATAGAGTGAGCTAATAAATAGATACAACTGAAATTCAGACATGCACCTCTCTTAAAAATGAGATATGTTAAATTCATGAGTAAAAAAGTACTTCTAAAAATGTGCCACAGGGATAGTTTTTGGTGTCTCTTTCACCTTCTTTTAACATAAAGTAACTGTCCACTGGGAAACAAGAAACACATTTACTTATAAATGTCAATGACGATAACAAATTAAGGAGTTAAAATCTATCCACATTGAGATTTTGGTTGAAAATCAATAGAGCTCATGGCCAAATATTATATTACCTCCTGCCTCTCTTATTGAGCCTATAGGTCAGACAATATAACGCAGTGACACAGTTTCAAGAATTATTGTCTGATTTCAAACTGTGTTTCAGGAGATTCCCTTGAGGCTTGGACTTTATGGGGCTGTTAGCCATGTTAGTAGCTCAGTGAGGCTGTCGTGCTTTGAGCTAAGTGTTTACATCAGCATGCCAACAATGCTCTCAATGATAATGTAAACATGCAGATGTTTAGCAGGTATAATGTTTTATGGGTTACCACAGTTTAGCGTGTTGTCATGCTAAGATCAGCAAACTAGCATTAAACATCAAATACAGCTGAGACTGATGGGAATGACATTTGTTGTTTCAGGTATAAATTCATAAATCTAAATTTTGAATGAATTCTGAAAAGTCAGTCGTCAAAAAGTTTCAAGAATTTCTTTTATCTGAAATCCATAATTCACAAACATATATGTCTGTGTTCAGTCACGTCAGTATAAACAAAACATTGTCCTGAAGAACACATCTTTGTATTTGAACTTTCAAATAAATCAGAATAAATCAGACTAAATGAGACCAACAACATTATTTGTTTGATAAAACTGTTTATTTTAATTTCCTGTTCGCTCCATCATGTTCCACACTCTTAAACTCCGGTGTCTTTCTCGTTAGACATTTTCTTCTGATTGTGTCGTCAGTTTTGTGCTGGAAGCTGCTGCCGAAACACAGACTGTTTACATTAGTGGTCCCAGTTCACTGTCACAACAGGATTTTATCTACTGAATTAGATCAGCACCACACAACACTGAGGAGAAAAAATAACACATTTAAACACCAAAAACCTACATATACCCAGACACACACACACAAACACATTTTTACACACACAAGCAAAGTCAATCAGATATTTTACAACCACACACTAACAAATAACACCAACAAACAACAAAGTAACATTTAAAAAATCAAAAAATATTTCAAAATGTACAATTATTATTTACAGCTCACTCATACTGTAGATACTCTGTGTGAATTCATCAGAATGTACATCAATATGTACAGATTAAATACACCATCTTAAATACTATAAATATAACTATGGGTTTTGTCACATAAAGACTATTTGCACGGTTAAATAAATACACTATTAATCTGTTTTTATTGATTTAATCACAGTAATTCAACTGAGTTAACCTCTAGAAGTGGCTAACAGTACACAATGCAACACCGCTGACACATGGACAAGACAACAAGATCCTGGAGTCTTTGTTTTCAATAATGAATATAAAATATCGAAACTAAATGCCAATATCTCATTACTGAGCACATTTTAACTAACGTGAGAAGACATTGTTCCTCTGTGCAGAGTATTTCCATTGATTTTAAACGTAAGAGGCAAAGACCTGCTGTGCCTGGAGAGGTGGGACTTCCTTGGTGAAATGTGATAAACTGTGCATCATATATTGAAATAAGCCAGTGGTTTAAAAATGAGGATGCGGTTTCCTAAAGACGATATAACTCTGTATTTTGTGCTCTCTCCCAACCCTCTCATTTAATCATTGTGCGGATCAGCTACAGAGCAAAGCATTGGTGCTGTTTATTTTATTGTGAAGATTGAAGTGCATTCAAGTGTGCAGATCCTCCAGTGACCCCATGAGGATGCAGGAATCAAACCCAAACTAACATGATCTACAAGTTATATCATCAAGTTTATCCACACCGGCTCTATTTTCACAGCTCATTGACTGGTGTCTGCTCACTGAGGAATGCAACTCCTTTGTGCTCACTTTCCTGTGCTTCTTTTAATGTGCTGTCGCTCTAAGGTGAGTCCAGATGAGTGCCCTCACCTGAGGTCAAGTGTCGTTCATGTCCCAGGTTAATTGACCAAAAACATCTGGTTTCTTGTACATGTTAACACAGTAGTTTTTTCCACTCTCACTGTTAGCTACCGAACAGGTTATTATCCAACCGGGGCATGTGTATGTTTATTTATCTTGACACATTTAGGATGGAGTACAACCACTGTGCCTTTATTTAGACTGGTGCAGAAATACCCCCTTGTTTCACTCATAGTAATATATTGCTGCTCTTCACTCTGCAATGCAGACTTTGTCTCCTTTACTTATTGTTACAGCATTCGTAACAACAGTACTTTGAAGAACATACCAGGATATGAGAAAGGAGGGAAAATAACTAATATAGAAGTAATATTATTAATTACTTCAGTATATACCACACAATATACCACAGCTACTGTGGGCTGAAACCTGAGCTGATGCCATGAAAGAGGTCACATGACCACATCGGAGAACAACATAGGTGTTGGTCTAACAATAGGTATAATAGGGAGGACCGCGCGGTGCCAGCCAATGGCAGGGAAGCATCGATCAACACAGGTGAGATAACAAGGCAACACTCAACGCATCAACCTGCTTCTAACGTCATAAGTTGAAACATTACAACTTGATGAATGCTTACATTTTAAAGGCATAAAGGTCTGCAGTACTAACACTAAAGAAATGTTGTAAGATGTCTTTGCAAAGTGGCTTGTGATACATTTGTGTATTTGTGCCTTGTATGGATATTCAGCCCTCCATCTCTCATAGAGGGCTGAATATTACTGATATGAATATTGCTAACCAATACATATTCTGTGGGAAAAAGTCAACGCTTTTGTTAAAACTGAACTTAACAAACGACTCCAGGGTCTCTACCTAATTAAAGTGCTCAAGTGAATGAGACGAAACATTGGCCCAAACTCACGACATCATCGAGAAAACCAACTGACGAAAGCACAAGGCAACCAGACAACGGGGACGCTGTTGAGGCACCAAACAATGTGACTGACTGTGCTTCACACGACATCTGTTCAGGCTCAAGTGCTGGTGTTGTTTCAGGGAGGGGCCACAGAGTCCTCGGCTCCTCCGCTGGCCAGCAGAGACACCCAGTGGTGAAGTCTGTGTACTACCACTTAGTCCCAACCTTTATATCCCCTGCACATTTTCCACATTCTACCCCTAAACATACACGTCATCCAAGATTATACATTAAAAAAAAGTTTTCCCACCTCAGTTCACAAAAATACAGCAAAGTGGAAATTGTAGTGCTTATTAAATGATGTCCATAGTAGTCATAAATTGAGGAATGTATAACAATTAAACCCGCACATTGTATTGTAGGGGTGACAAATTTAAAACGCGGCACGAAACTGAACCTCTAATCCAAAGCACTGTAACAACACTAGAGATATATTGTTGTCTCATCTGTGTATTGCCGAACAAACAGCTGTGCAGGTGGAGCAGACAAAGCAAGGTGTCTGCTCTCTTCCTCCTACTCCACATCAGAAGATAATCTGTATCTATTGTGCGTTGCCACGGCTTCCCCTGGGTAACGCAGCTCTATTTTTAAAGCGGCAAGGTCACCAGGAGCTCTCATTCAGTGGCAGACGGCAGACACACTGACGCACACACACACTTGCACATCTGTACGTATACAAAGACAGAACTCACATTTTCCTATCCCTTCTGGCTCTGCCTCGCACACACAGACAGACGTCAGCCTCTCTGCGTGTCTCTGCCCGTGCACTGCCACCTCTGCCCGTCTAAGGCATTGATTCAAATGGAATCGCTCGATTCAAATGACTGATTCAGAATGGAAAAGCTTGGTCTAGACCAGCTACAACTGGAACAGCACAGGGACAACGTGTGCAGCGCTGGTGGCAACAGCTCCAGCACCTCGTTTGTCGAGGAGAAAGGTTGATTAAAAGAAAAGTGCTGCTCTGTGTTCAGGCTCAGAGATGCTCGAAAACAATAGCAGGAGATTGTGCTCCGGTGTTCACCGACGAGAAATGAAAAGGTGAAGGGGTTCCCCTAATTTTGTACTA
This sequence comes from Pseudoliparis swirei, assembly GCF_029220125.1. Taxonomy (NCBI): domain Eukaryota; kingdom Metazoa; phylum Chordata; class Actinopteri; order Perciformes; family Liparidae; genus Pseudoliparis; species Pseudoliparis swirei. Next base: position 12,401,579 of record NC_079396.1, read on the forward strand.
CTGTGGTGTATATACACGATTTACGGCGACATCTCAGACTATTGCACAACACGTATGTACAGTATTCTACATGGGTGGGAACAGGAGGGATAGAAGGAGATTCACATCTTTACGAGGACCCTACATTGACTGCTTATTATTGCTGATGCATGAGGCACAATAAAGATGTAATGTGCTTGAAACACTGTTTACACTATCATAATCACTTGTTACCTTCGCATTGAAAATGCCGGAAGGTTATGTTTTGATCGCCGTGTATTTATTTATTTATTTGTATGCGTGTTATTCGCAAAACTCAAAAAGTATTGAACCGAATCGCATGAAATTTGGTGGGATGATTGTTTATTATCCGGGGACCAGTTGATTAGATTTTGGGATCGATCGGGTCAAAGGTCAAGGGTCATGAACAGGTCAAAATGTTCTTGAATCGCATGAAATTTGGTGGGATGATTGGTTATTATCCGGGGACCATTTGATTAGATTTTGGGATCAATCGGGTCAAAGGTCAAGGTCATGGAAAGGTCAACATCTTTTTTTTACCATAGCACGGTCAATTTCTATCCAATTGGCATGCAACTAATGCCAAAATGTTCATAATTCAATGCCCAATCTTGTGATATGCGAAGGTATGCGCTCTACCGAGTGCCCATTCTAGTTACATACTGTTATGGATGCATTTGTAAGAATTTTGTTTTCTAAATGGGAAATTTTCTCACACAGTGATACAGATCATGAACATATTTTTCTTGTCTGAGTCTCCTTCCATCCTAAACTCACAAGGAACAATCTTCGACAACTGAACCAGAAATAAATGAAGCTCTCCTCTCTCTAGGAACATCCAACCGTCTCAAAAATAACCTTCCCCACAATGAACGCACGGTTCAGTACAATGTAAAGCATTTAGCGCTGCACACACCTTAACCTCGGTCGTAGCTTATTACAAGAACAGCCTCTATTGAAGCCCTCAGTGGACCTTTCCTTGCTCCCTCTGGTCTTGTTCTGCCCCTCTCTCTCTGCCCCTTTAATACATTGACAGATGGAAAAGGTTGTCACATCTGGTGGTACTCACATTCCCACGATCCCTTCATTTCAACCGGGATTTGGCAGCACAGATTTGGCAGCACTGATCCTATGGCGGGTAAGAAGGTAAGACGAGGAGCATAGGGGCAGAACAAGGGGGGATAGAGGGACTCAGTTCTGGGGGTTAAGGTGTGAAGAGCGCTGCAACAACCGGCAGTGTATTTTCTCTCCCTATTGACTTCCTCTGTTCCTCCCTTACATCCTCTGTCTCCCTCTCTCCAAGCAGGGTTGGGGTTTAACAGACGGGAGGATCTATGAGCTCAGTGGATCATAGCCCAGACTCGGGCGAGCCGATGTTCTGGTAGCCCGTCTTGGTGCTGGTGCCGTAGTTGGTGTTGGTCATCTCCTGGGTGCCGCCCGGGCCCAGGTAGGCGCGGTGGGCGGGCATCGGGGAAGGAGTCTCGCTGGGGTTCTTGTTGAGGATGAAGCGCTGCTCGTCCTGCTCTTCCAGGTTGGAGATGTCCTTCATCATGCCTTTGCGGTAGGAGACGGACAGCTTGTTGGAGCCATCGGAGATGAGGTTGAAGTGGCGGACGATGAAGACAATGGGTAAAGGCAGCATAGCCAGCACAATGAGGGAGTAGGCCATGGCTGAAGCCCAGGGAGGGTAGCTGTGGAAACGCTCTGCGCCCTGGCAAAGCAAGAGTTAAGACAGAGGAGTATGAAGAAACAGACAAAGAGGTATAAAGACAAGGGAACGAGGAGAAGGACATGCATGGGTTAATTATACAAGTCTGATCCAGCTTTCCCTCTTTGTGTATCTCCTTCTTACTATGTGTAAAAGACACAACAGCACTGACCTCGGCCTCAACCCAGGCGTTGTATCCTGCAGGAGAGACGACCATCTCGATGACGGTGGCGATAATGAGAACCACCAGGATAGCTGGCGACACGTACCTCCACATGTAGTAATAGAAGGCGTACGGCTTGAAACCAAGCATGTCCTCCAGGTCCTGCATGAACCTGCGAGGAAGTGAAACAAAGACAGAACGAGTTTCTAAGGGGCCCAGTTGGCCACGCTAATGATGAATGCACAATACCGGGCCCAATCCCAATTGGCCTTAAACCCTGAAACCTCAGGGACCTCCCGACGTCACCTGGATTGTGTGAGAGACTGTAAACGCTTGAAGCTTGTAAATACGAATGGGGGAGCGCACCTCAAAGTCTGTGAAGGTTAAGGGCTCCACTGTCACATCATTGAATGATTGAAGGCTCTCATTCAGACATTACCAGTAACTTGGCAATAAACGGTTCTGATTCAGATTAAAAGGATTTCTATCTAAATATGGCTTTGTCGACATGTGCAGTGGAGTCACCTCTTAGTGCCGTAGATCCAGGCCACAGAGATGTTCTCCAGGATCACCACCACAGTGAGAGGCAACCCAGCTGAGTAGTCGTCAAACATGGTGACAAAGTAGTTCCCTGAACGCTGCACAAACAGCAGGCCGAGCAGGAAGGCTACGATGCAGCAACCCACTGATTAAAGAAGAAGAAACATCCAGTGTGAATCACAAGCATTTTAACTTCATGTACAACATATTGAAGTTTGATATAGTCAACTCACCACACAGGATCTCTTTGCGGATCTTGAAAGCATCCAGAATGGGTGTGGTGATGCCGGTCATTGTGCCGATCATGCTTCCCAGACCCAGGTTGATCAGCATGAAGAAGAACATGACAGACCAGAAGGGACTGGCAGGGAAATGCGTCATGGCCTCTGTGAAGGCGATGAACGCCAGACCAGTGCCCTGAACCGACTAGAGGACGAGAGGGGGAGGTGGAGGTCAGAGGCGGCTGAAGATGGAGATAAGTGAAAAATCAACCGCTTCACTTCCATTTCTAGATTTAGTCATTAGTGCAGCCCCTTAAAGGGCCAGAGACAATTTTAATGAAGGAGTGAGCACAGTTTATAGGGGTAACACTCCAACAGCACACGGCAAAAACAAGAAAAGTATGAATGACGATGCCCTAACAATATTCCTGTGACCTCTAAATGATCTGTGTCTTAAAAGGTTCTCTGAATGGGGTTCAAAATACATATAATATTCTGCATTTAATCTGCTAAGTGGTCAATGTGGGGGGTGCAAAAGACTGACTCAGTCGAGAAACCTCGGGCTGCAACTCACGATTATTTTCATTATCGATTCGTCTGCCGATGAGTTTCTCAATTAATTAAATAATGTTGAAACAGTTTAGCTCCACACCTTCCTTTTATTAGTTGTTTTCATCCTGTCTGCCTGTTTCACTAACTATCATGTCGTTCCAGATCCTGCTTCCCACCTCGTCAGTCCAACTCCCTTCACCTGTTCTCTCACCTGCATTTGATCACTCCCACCTCATTAGTCCCTCATTCCCTTCACCTGGTCCTCATGCCCATTTCACCTGTTGCCCATTCCCTCATTAGTCTGTCTACCTACATCCCCTCACATGCACTTGTCCTCTGCCAGATTGTCTTGTGTTTTCCAGCCCAAGCCCTTGTGCGTTAGAGATTGTGTTGATATTTTTCTGTTCCTGATTATTCTCAGAGTAAAGATAATTATTTGCAGTTCTGTCTCCTGAGTGGTGCTATTGGGTCCACCCTAATACTCCCGTGACAAATAACTTGATGTGTCATTACCTTTGACCAAGGTCCAAAAGGATTCATGCTTGTTTTATTTGACCGAGACATTTAATTAACTTTTTTTTTAAATGAGTGAAACAATTAATCGATTGCCAATTTAATTGATTGTTTGATCTAATTTGTGCAGCTCTAGAGGAATCAGTGCGTTACTTAGCACCCTGATATTTTAAACCTATGTGTTTAAAAAAAAAAATAAGGACAACTTGTTGTGGATCATCACTCAAACACAATCGTTATAGCTAAATATGACTATTCTCAAATACTGAACAATCCCATTCCTTTCAGGTTGTGAATTCTCCTCTTCTGACCTTGTTAAGTTCGTCCTCCAGTAAACAGGCATCCAGCCCCAGCTCTCCGAAACTGTCCTCCTTCACCGCCTTAATGACGCCGTACATCTCGCTGTAGTCCTGGGCGGACAGCTGGGAGAAGTTGATGTGAGGAGGGATGAGCTCTTTGCTCAGCACACCTGTGTTTAGGAAGCCCAGAATTGTCTCTGCATTACTGCACATAGAAAGATGTGGAGAAAGACGAGTTAGTGAGTGAAGTTTATTGTAAAAAAGAAAGATCGGTCAACATGTTTTACAGTACGACGCACTTACTCGACGACACACTTCTCGTTCATGACATTCGCCTTGAACCCCAGGACAGCAAACACGACCAAAGTGGCCAAGATGGAGGTAACAAAGTTGATCGTGGAGACCAGTAATGCGTCAAAGTGGCAGTTATTGTCTCGTTTGTTGTAGCTGGAGAAAGCAATGACACCTCCGAAGCCCAGACCGAGAGCAAAGAAGACCTGCGTGGCTGCTTCTCTCCACACCTGCGGCTCCAACATCTTCTCCAGCTACAGACAAGAGAAAGAAAACATGACATTTTTTATTTATTTTTAATAACCTTGAACCTTGTTGTTATATCGTCAAGAAGCTTTGTGATAACTCTTGATTCATATTCTGCCTACTTCACATTTGATCGAAAAAATATGTTTTGTACATTATGTTCTATTATGTCATCCCTCTGTGAATCAGTATATCTGGTATATTTGGAATCTTTGGGTTAAAACCATATCTATCTGGTGTTATCTTTAACTTGCAATACACTGCGCTGACGTGTGATGTCAGCAGATAGCCCGACTACAAAATGAATATTGCATGATCATAAAGAACAAATAGCAAAGTGCAGTTTAAAATTTTCCATGTACTTAGAAATATCCACCACTAGAGGGGGTCATCAACCCAACACGTGACAATGTAGATATTGATGACATTTATGAGGGGATCAGACCATCAACCACTCATGGCTGAGCAGCTTGCAGAGACAAAGTGTCTCACATGTCAAATATCTGTTTGGCTGACAGTGAAGAAGTGGTCAAAGAGACAGAAGCGAGCTTAAGACTACTCGTTCCCCTCCAGCACACCACAATAGCATTGTAGACAAACTACTACATATTATATAATTTGTTGGGTGAAAATCCCAATTCTGCAAAGGTAACCTTGTTTTAGAGTCAGCAATTTATTGTTTGTTTTATTCCTCTCACCTTAGGGGTGAACATGTGAGCGATGCCGTCCACCGCTCCCTTCAGCATCAAACCTCGCACCAGGAAACAGAAAAGCACCACATACGGGAAGAGAGAGCTGAAGTACATCACCTGAGAGAGAGAGAGAGAGAGAGAGAGAGAGAGAGTCCATTACACAGTGTTTCCATGGACACGCTGTTCTGAGGCCTCACACATGGGAGAAAACCAACAAACATAAATGTATGCACATGCACATACACACACACACACACACACACACACACACACACACACACACAGCTTTGTGTTTGCTTGGCACTGAATCTGTGAAATCTCACCAAATGTGGAGAGGACTCCTTGAGGTTTAAGAGAGGAGCTAAATATCCTTCCAACAGCATTTCTGGGAATCATTGCAGTAAAATGTCGAAGATAATTGGATTACTACGTTTAGAGAATGAAAAACTGTGTCATACCATGGCGATCCATTTATTTTCCTTTTGAAAAAGTGGGCTGATGTTGCTCTGTGGTGTGTGACTCACTCTGAATATAGAGTTTACAGGATGTTGTTGCAATTGTTGCCAAATTGCATCCTGAATCCGTTTTTGCTTGGTTCACATTAAGCTTATTAAAGTTGCATGTGTGTCTTCTTCCATAATATAGATGAGATTCAAAAATAGACACGTGTTTTCAGGCGGCAGTAGAATCTCACCTTCCACTAAAAACCAAGTGAATAAATCCCTCCCTGATAATGAGGAATCATTCATTGTGAAAACAATGCATCTTTGTATGCCGTAATCTCTGAAGGCTCTGCCCCTGCTGTGAAGCTATGGAGACCCCGTACCTTCCCAGAGGACTGGATGCCCTTGATGACAGCCAGGCAGACCAAGATCCAAGCCACCAGCAGGGAGAGGACCATCTTCCAGTTCAGGCCACCCGTGTCGTCGATGCTGCTGGTGATGTTGAGAGTCTGGCGGTACCAGAAGTAAGTGGTGGCCGAGCTCTTCTCACACTCCGGCACCACGACTACAACGACCAGAAGGAGGGAATGGGCATGAACAGTGCTGCGAGATATCACATATCAGATCATTTGAAGATTGTCATCATTCTGAATAGTCAGGTAGACCAGATCAGTCAAAAAGGTTCCTAATTCATTGTCGTATTCATTTATTTATTATTACCTTCGCATTGAAAATGCCGGAAGGTTATGTTTTGATCGCCGTGTATTTATTTATTTGTATGCGTGTTATTCGCAAATCTCAAAAAGTATTGAACCGAATCGCATGAAATTTGGTGGGATGATTGTTTATTATCCGGGGACCAGTTGATTAGATTTTGGGATCGATCGGGTCAAAGGTCAAAGGTCAAAGGTCATGAACAGGTCAAAATCTTTCGCAGAACTCAAAAAGTATCGAACCGAATCGCATGAAATTTGGTGGGATGATTGTTTATTATCCGGGGACCAGTTGATTATATTTTGGGATCGATCGGGTCAAAGGTCAAAGGTCATGAACAGTCAAAATCTTTCGCAGAACTCAAAAAGTATTGAACCGAATCGCATGAAATTTGGTGGGATGATTGTTTATTATCCGGGGACCAGTTGACTAGATTTTGGGATCGATCGGGTCAAAGGTCAAGGGTCATGAACAGGTCAAAATGTTCTTGAATCGCATGAAATTTGGTGGGATGATTGGTTATTATCCGGGGACCATTTGATTAGATTTTGGGATCAATCGGGTCAAAGGTCAAGGTCAAGGTCATGGAAAGGTCAAACTCTTTTTTTACCATAGCACGATACATTTTGTCCAATTGGCATGCAACTAATGCCAAAATGTTCATAATTCAATGCCCAATCTTGTGATATGCAAAGGTATGCGCTCTACCGAGTGCCCATTCTAGTTAATAATGCATTCATGTGAAATATTGATTGTAATGTTGATGTTTAGCCAATTGCTGTGTGCTTAGATTATAAGATTCATATTTCTAAACATACATCTTGCACGGCAAACACCTCCATCTTAACAACTAGTATATGTATGTTAAATAAGTAAAAACCTGTAATGTAATCTTTCTGATTAAATGCAGCATATTCCTTATTATTTCATATTACTGACCCTGATTTCTAGAAAGCTTCCTTTATTCATGTTGGAGGAGAGTTGAAAAGATCCGATTTTGTTTCACTTTTCAGTTTCAATCATTCACAAAATAAATACTTACTAATATGGAGATGTTTCAATGTAAAAGGCGGAGTTGCATTTCTTTCATTCTCAAAGTTTTGCAAAGCCAGTTTTTCTTCTCATCCCTCTTTACTAGTCCGATGGAATATTGTGAAACCATTGTAGGGAATACGTATCGTGTCACACGGTGCGTGTGCATGTTTATCTAACATAAAACGGGGCCGACTGACTGAACAAAACATCGCGCCACTAGTCAAAAACTCCAGAGTTCCTTTAATCTGCAAAGTAACAAATGCCTGTAACTGTTTGACACATATAGTGGTGTATAAAGAACAACACATCAAATATACTCAAGTAGTACTTCATATTTGTACTTGAGTAAATGGACTGACTTGCTGTGCTTCTCCACTGCACGTAGCTTAACAGAATCCTGTAAGACGCTCCACATCCCCGCTGCATTCATAATCATAAGCAGAGTGGACATCCTGCCCTCTCATGGTAAGCTGATGCCCTTTACTCTGCCAGAACCTGCATCCCCCCCATAGGCTACCAGCTGCCAGCCATTCGAGATACGGAGGTATGATCGTCGGATCATACCATCTGACAGGCCTCGCCGATAGAGCTGCACTGTGGGATGGCGTGCAGGGCCAACGCACCTCTAGAGACGGCTCACATGTATCTTCTGTTTGCCTGCAGCGAGCCGAGCTGTTACAATGCAAAGGCACGTTCTGCAGCTTCAAGCCCTGAATTGTCTTGCAGGCATTAGGTTTTCCTCTCGGTGGTGGGAAGGTCTTCAAAATAAAAAAGCTCTTTTGTACGGGCACCCTGTCTTGTGCCGCACACCTCTGTCATAGCTGTGTTGTGCGGTGGCATTGTGTTGTGCACTCACTGGCTTGGGTTCCATTTATTTGCATGGGGCATTCAGCCCAAGGCAGTGGAAACTGGAAGGACTGGAAGAAATAGAAGATGCTCCAGCCGATAATCACGTTATAGTAGAGACCCACAAAACTGCAAACCTGAAGGGGGAATGAGAGAAAAAAGGCTATATTTATCGCTCCTAAAGAAACAATCACAAAAACACCAGCGTGGATAACCAGTTTGTTGAGGTGGACGTCTCTTCTTGACTAAGAGCACAGACGTGGAGCACACAGCTCAAGTGGATGAATTATTGAGCTGTTTGCTCTCAGCAGCCATGGCTGGGTCCTTTATGAGGAGGTATTTATAGCTGCTGAATCTCCCTCTGCCACACGCCTCACTGTGCCAGGACAGGCCTCTCCCTTCCCTCGTTTGCATTAGATTGATGAATTCGTGATCAAAAGGACGGACCAACACAAAGACAGAGGCAGTCAATCACTGACTTGGAGGCCGATGACGCTGATGGGATGGGTGCATGAAGGGTCACCACTCCTGCAGATGATGGGGACAGATTATGACAGCATTCTACGCCGGTCTTTGCATGCTGCTCGCTGTAAGCCATCCAGAGGAACTAGTGGTAGCAGGCAGAGGGGCGGCCAGTAGTCTGAGGTCTCAACATTTATGACTCAAGTCAAGACGTGAAAGTGAGAAAATGACCATTGGTTGGTGTTTCAGGATCTTAAATACAGATTTCATTTCTTCAAAGACTGATATTATCATGTGTACAATAATTATGAAACAACATTACTCTTCATGGCATTTTATAAAAGGGATCATAAATGTATTAATGATGAAAAGATCAGTGGTAAACTAGGAACACATGGTTGACAGTTGTGTGTACTTTTGTTGTTTTACAGTCTCAATTGCGGACTGGAAAAATATGTAATGTGTTTTTCCAGTAATAATAACACATCAAATATTAGCTCGTCATTAATTCCCTAGAAGGTAGGGACTCAACCAGTTTACTGGGACAGGTTAATTTAAAGAGACAGGTGAGTGGAGAGAATGGTTGTTGATGACTTGAATTCAGTTCACCTACAATATATTCCAGTTGGAAGTTTTTCATGGTTTTTAATCTCCAATCTTTTCTGCAGCTAAATAAACTTCCCCACTGGACTTTTTCCACAGTGAAGACCACCTGATGACACGGTCATGGACATGATTTCATGCTTACCTTGTGATTGAAACTTCTTTTCAATCATAGATCATTTCATATGTTTTGTTACAATCTGTGGCAAATGTTTTAATTATGAAGAAATAACTTCTTATTTCTGATCTGCACATAATTGATCAATTCTACAGCTTTCTGTACAGCGCCATGATCAGGTTCATACTTTATTTGATCCAAAACTTTTTTTTATAACCAAATACATCCAAAATGATATATCCCATCATCCTCAGCTGCACTTTGTAATGATGATGTGTTATGATGATAAATGTCAGCCTCCTTCTTTGTTAAGAAAGAATAGGGATATTGTTGAAATATAACATTTAAATGGGAATACATAAAGAAGAAACACCTTTCCAAAACAAGTACCCTACTTCTGCATGTGGTAAAGTGCGACCAGTATGGCATTTTAATTGGTTAATGGGCTCATGTTTATGCTTACGATCAGACTGGAAACCCCGATGCCTCCCAGCTTTGGGTTGACGTAGTTCCACACCCCGATGCTGCCACGCCTGATCCTCTGACCCACTGCCAGCTCCAGGAAGAACAGGGGGATGCCGATGAGGAGGAGGAGAATAAAGTAGGGCACCAAGTATGCACCTGAGACAGCGGAGGGGCAGAGGAAAGAGTGTACGGCGGCTTTGGTTATCTGAATGTTGGAAATCCATGTATAGTGAAGGATAAAAGCTCAATGTAAAACAGCACAGGAGACATTGTTATATTCTGTCAGTGAATATATTCTCTTCATTATGCATCCCACTCTCCCTCTCTCCCTCTCTCCCTCACTTCCCTCTCACAATTTGCATATTTTTTGGGATAATTGAAAGGGAAGGGCAGGCACTCAAAGACACAAGTCACGTCCGGTCCATCCTGCTTACGTCAAGACATGAAGGGGCACCATGGTGACAAACCATCCGCGGCCAGAGAGGACGGCCATACTGACGGGCAGCTGGGAGGAGCAGCTTGTTCCCAGGCTGAAAACAAATGACGCTTGCCTCGATCATACTGATCCCGATGTGAGTGGCTATTAGAGCAAGCAGCAGACAAAGGAACCACAGATCCAGTGTTGTGTTGCACAGTGGTATTATTATCTGGACTGTTAGAAGTGACTTCTGTGTCTGACTACTTTTACTGACCTTTGATGTCTATCCTGAGTGGACAACACACAGAACAGAGGGAATCAAAACGTGACCAGGATTGGTCAGAATGGTTACCTGGAGGATGACGCTGTTATTTTAACAACACATTGACATTTGCTACGGCTCTCTTGATTTATAAGTTAAACTATATTCTGAATGAAAGTATTCATGGTACAATTATAGAGATATCAATCAAGAAAACAGTCAACTTCAAGTTAACTTCATACCCAAGGACAGGCACGTGCACAGACATTTTGGGGGGCAGGTGCTCAAACCCCAAAAAAGGACACCCATTGCCAAAAAAATAAATTCTGACAGAGTTGAAGCATAAGCAGCATTACACTAGTGAAGCTGTCCTCGACCTGCGTTTCCTCTGGGCAGGATTAGAAAGCTATCTTACATTTTCTTTATGAATAAAGATGAATTATTATAGGGCAACAACAGTACAAGTGTTCTGATTGGATAATGGATCTTCTCTTCATGCCAGCCACGTATTGCCCTCCTCGCTGATCTGATACGGATCCGTATTGCCCTCTGACCTCATTTTCAAAATGAGCGATATTGATAGACATCAACAGCCAAGAGGAAATTCAGAAGCAGCGAAAATGTGTTTTTGAAAGTGAAGAAGACAAGAAACTATAGTTTGGATCACTTGAGTTGTTACTTTACTGTAAATTTAAATTTATTTTAGCTGAGCCGTGTTGTCCGTTCGTGAGCGCCGTGGAGCACGTCGGGCGCAATTCTCACAAGAACTCAAATAAATGCCCTGTCAGATATCAAAACACATTTGGGGGGAATTGATGACAGAGAGAGTAACTTTTATTCTTAAATCCTGATGAATGAAAAAAATGTGTCTCCAGCAAAAAGGGCACTTTTCTCATCCAGGGCAAAAGGGCTGGTGCTTGAGCACCACTAGGGGTCTATCTGTGCACGTGCCTGCCCAAGGATATAGATCTGTATGATTGGAAACATTAGGTCTATTATAACCTGCGGTGTAGCAGCTGCACACTTTAAGACTTGTTTTATTTGTTTGTGTTCGGAGCTAATCTGTATATATTGATATTGATATTATGTTAGTCATAGTCTGCCAAATTCAACTATTCTTTGTTTTTTATTTCCTCCTTGATGGGTTCATGGATACATGTTTTCATTGCTAGATGAGGCAAACTCGGTGAGATAGATGAGGTGCGTAACTCTGTCAACATATTTATTTTGTACCCTGTTTTTATTGTGGACTATTTAACATTATTTCGTGACTGATTAAATAAAATAGTGTAAACCCTCACTTTACTAAAAATGGCTGAAAAAGAGACAGAAAACAACGAAGTTATGGACGAGGATGGACACAAATGGAGACAGTTTGTCCTCGTCTCTGGAACAAGCCCAGACAAGACAATGCAACAGCTCCCATGGTGTCAAAATCCAGCAGGGGATACACACTCATTACTGCACACACTCTGATTATTTTTAATTCAGCTTTGTTATATCATGCAACTCAAATACCCTCTCTACACACACCTCCTATTCGAGGTAGAACCAACAATGTCTGAAGGCCCAGGAAATCGATATTTACTCCTCCACTTCCTCCACCTTAGTCATCAGGCCGTTATCATCTTAACATAAACCAGTAGATCATAATACCAAAGAGATAGGACAGAGAAACCGGCAAGAGCAGCAAATATAGACGAAACAGGAGAACGCTGCAGCGTGCAGCAAGCCCTCGACATTACCTCGTCATGATGGGGAGAAACAATCTCATCTTGTTGCTGCTGACAACACAAGCCTGAATACGCTGAAGAGACGACCTGATGACTGAGATGATTAGTCGGCTATCTTGTTGACAGGACGCAATTTGTCAAAGAGGAGGAGGCCGCAGAAAGTCAACAAGCAAATTGAGCAGAACTTTTATAAGAGAACGGGCCATGATATGGACTGGAGATGGATCATTAGGATGCAAATATACCCGAACACTTGGGTTTTTATTGCAATGTGGTTGAAATATATATATTTTATTAAAGGTTGAAACTGAAAGACAACGTGATATCGCCTTAAAATAAGCAACTCTTGGTTTACTTGAACAAACAACATTGGTATCAACTCATTTAAACAAATCCTGCTCTTCCTCCCTAAGAGGAGTGCTTTTTTCTATTTAAGGCAGCTACATGCACTATTTGATAATAAATGACCCCAAAATCCTGCATCATATTTCTGCGTAATTGTTTTCCAACAGTCAAGCCACCAAATGTTGAGGACGATATGTTTTTGCTCCTGCCACTAAAGACCCAACTAATTGTCTTACGTTTCTTTTCTTTTTTTACTGTCTTATCTCATGCCCAAACCAACGGAAGCAATCAAAATGGTTCCATACTATTAGGGTAACAACTCCCATCTGGCCACTTATTTTTTTGAGGATTTTATACTAATAAAAAAACATTTCTTTGCTATTAATTAATGACTCAGCACCCTGAGGGGACACATATTCACCATGGGTGGCCCAATTAGGAACAAACTTCCAAACCCAGGAAGTGTTTCTACATTCTGCACATTGGACTGCCCGTTTCTGTAATTCAGACTGATAGTATGCACCAAAATCATGTCAAGATATACATCCACATACCTCCTCCGTTCTTCTGGCACAGGTAGGGAAACCTCCAGACATTACCCAGGCCCACTGAAAAGCCCACCTGGGCCAGGATGTACTCCAGCTTGTTGTTCCAGGCCGGTCGGCCGTCCTCTGCGTCTGGGTCAGGGGACGGTATCAGGGCCTTCACTGGAGCAGTAGAGCCGGGACTCAGACCCATACTCATCTGACTGCTCTTATAGTCCATGGGGTGCTCCAGGGACAGCAGGTCAGCCACCGACTCAGTGACCGGCTCATTGCTGTGCTCCCGCTGGGTCACCTTGGTGTTCTTTGGCATGGCTGCAACAACGAAGCTCCTTCAGGTTGAAGGTAGAGGAGGAGGAGGAGGAGGAGGAGGCAAGGAGAGCCTGAGGTGTCTGACTGGATGAAGATCAGGAGGAATTAAGGAAATGAAGTTGTGCTTTTTTTTTGATCTGTGAAGAGAAATATTGTAGACAGACAGGAAATTAAGTGTTTAGAGAAGAAATCCTTTTTTTGCTTGGACCATAAATTGCTAAACTGTGATTAGCTTTTCCCCCAATAATGAATTAAGAAAATAATCATATTAATTATTAATGCAAAAAAACGTTTGTAGCAGCAAACAGTTCAGGACGGACTTGTGACCGGCGACTTTACCCATTTCAGTTCAGAACCAAGTACGCTGCTTTTCCTGTTTGCTACTAAACACATGGAGTATTTTTAAATGGACATTGAACTGCAGCATTCGAGAGACATGAGTAAGATATTTCAGTCATCCCCTTCATTATGGAGAAAGAGACACTAATATTGAATTACAATCAATTTCCCAGCAGAGCCCATTATAGCAAAGTTGAGTCATGTGAATAGTATGAAGAGCAATGAACAGTCTGTATGTGTGACTGCCGGTCTCATGGTGAAAACTATCCTGGTGATAAGTACTTTCAAGAGTCCAGTGGTCTTGAAAAGTAACAAGCTGCCTGGAAAGTGAGTCCCTCCGAGTTCTCTGGTATGTGACACCTTTTCAGAGGCCTTTTGCTAATCCAATGCTCTAATAGTCTTGTGTGCTAATAACCACACACAATAAGAGCTACTGTGTCCATTAAAGAGGATTTCACTGTTAGTTAGACACCCAGATAGCTTCAGTTAAACAAGACATAAGGAATAAAAGAGTACTCCATTCATTTAGCATTACACTCCTGTCACAAAAAAAAAAAAAAATTCTCCTTTTTAAAGCCTATAGTGTCTACATTAACCACAATGCAACTTGACCACTGAGAGATCGAATATAGAGTCTGGTATGCTAACGGAGGCTATGGCTTCAAGTGGAGCTCACTTATTTTCAACTTCACTCTCCCATATTATTTTTATTACACGGCTCCAACTAAAGCTACATCTATAGTGAAATCACTTGAGGTTATTTATGCTCTTTCTGTCTTTAAAATACTTTTTTAACATTTACATTACTACCAAGACCTGAGAGACTTTGATGTGCAAAAACAGTTTCCTTTAAAGTAATAGTAATTTACAGATGAAAAGGCATCTTGGCCCTTAAATGATGTTACAGGAGGTGCTCTTTAATTCCTCCTCTGCTATAAAACACTGTGGGCAACCCTGTAAACACTGTAGAACTAATCCAATTAAATTAAAATGGAAATGTGTAGCTGAAAGCATTAAACACTCGACATGTCAAAACTATTGACCCTCAAAGACTGGCATTTGAAATTTACATGAAAACATAGTGAGATAGTTAGCATTTACTGCAAATAAACTAACTGAAGGTCATCTCAACAGTTGCATGAGGAGGACACTCTTGGTTAAATACCAAAGAAGCAGCTCCAGGAGCAGAAAATGACACAAACCAGACTTTGAAGACATATTTTAGGTACAGCTGTCTGACTTTTCACTCTGGGAGCTCGAGAGCAGAGCAAGCAGAAGTGTTTGATCAAGGCCACTAATCTGAAAACAGATGCAGCCGATGGAAATCCTCAGATGGGGCTTTTATTCACAGTGACTTCTCAAAAACGAGAAGCCGCACCAGCAGCACACACATTACATTCCTGAACATCGGCGCTGAGCCCCTGCAGTCACGACGCCCAGCACCCTGAGGCTCAGAGCTCCACACAGATCTCAGAACAGGAGTACACTTTCCCACAGCAGTCTACAGATGCACAATAAGAGTCATCATCGAACGCTCCCTGAATTTGGGGTGAAACGATGATCTGCGTGTTTGCAAACAACATGTTTTGGCCACGATGCTGAGTTTTGACGGACTGCTCACCCAATGTTTTGCCCTACTTTTCTTATGAATGGAAACGTTGATTTAGTTAGTAACAAACTGTTCCAGTCATGGGTTCGGACGATGGCTGCCCGCTACACACAAATGGCCGATACAATTCTCACTCCGACTGTCTAATCATGTGTAGTCAAAGTTTTCACAAGCAACTTTCCGAGTTTCACAGTATGTCCTGACACAGATGGCAAATACAGAGACAGCAGGACTTCATACAGTGTCGGACTGTTACAGATCATGACTCAAGGATCAATCTGAGGGAAACATGGCGAGTGGTGGAGAAGCATACTGAGGAGAAACATACATGATTGTAGGAGGAATGAGATAGATGTGTGAATCAACTGCATGTTCCTGTAACTCTATATTTCCTAATTCTCCATAGATCGTTTGGTGTTGATGACGTAACATTTCACCATTTCTCCTGCAAAGATTTGCACCACTCTTATCTTGTCTGGTTGCTAAGCAATGGCTATTCCTGTACAATTGAAATCCCATCCCTGCAGCATCAGTGGTCGCATATCTCTCCTCACCATCTCAAACAGGCCGACATGATACCCCCAGAGGGTCTCTGCAAATAACAAGGAGCTGCTATGGCAGGACTGAGGGGGATGGTAGATTATGGCAAAGCTGGAAGTGAACGGTCTATTGTGGGATCTATGGCGGGTCAATCAGGCAGCCATCACAGGAAGAAAAGTGTCATTGTAAAATACAAGATGTGTACAGATGCCATTAAGTAATGATGAATTACTTTCCCGCAATTTGATCCTGAACGACACAGGGATTCAGACAGGTACAAAACACTACCTGATGGCCCTGTTCAGGCATCTTTCAGACACGATGCACGGCTCACGTGCAGCTACACTCAAAGAAATGACTCATTGGATGAACTCAATTAAATTGTTGGCAGGTTTTCCATCCAACAATTATATGCAACTCCAACTCAAATTTAGCACATCAGTGCAATAAAATGTAATGAAGTTAGTCCAACTCATTTGTATCAAATACATCTAAAATAAAATAACGATATTCATTAAATTAAATTAATTTATGTTTGTCCAACTCAAAATATAAACTAACTAACTAACAAAATATGCAAACTCCACACAGAAGGAACACCCAGACTGGGAATTGAACCCACGGCCCTTTGGCTGTGAGGCGACAGTGCTAGCCACTACACCACCATACAGCGTCTTCACCTCATGCAAACAACTGATTTTCAGAAAGCGCATGCACAAAGGGTAGTCCTCAATGAAACACAATTATTTTGAGTTCATATGCACACCATCTAACCTAAATAAATCTAATAAATGAAAGTATTCATACATTTTGTGTTACACCCATTAAATATAAATATCTATTTTTGTAATTTATTTATTTAAATGTATCAAACAATATTTAAATGTGTCACCTCTAAGAAGGGCTTGAATCGTTTTTGTGAGTGTAACCTAAATAAATCTAATAAATGAAAGTATTCATACATTTTGTGTTACACCCATTCAATATAAATATCTTCGTTTTGTAATTGATTTATTTACATGTATCAAACAATATTTAAATGTGTCACCTCTAAGAAGGACTTGAATCGGTTTTTTGAGTGTAGAGGACTGACTGTAGGGGGATATAACCTTAGATGCATCTTTCAAGGTCAAATGAATCGCATACATATATAATTATTGCAGAGACGCAAACCACCCGAATACAAGTCCGCAGGAGATGAACACCCGCGCAGAATGTGTCACGTATATCAGCCATATTTGGACACCCATGGCGCGGCGTCGTCAAAACACGGAGGATTAACGAGCCACGTTTCCCGTCAATGTTGCGGCCAAACACCATCTGTCAGGATCATCTCTATCAAATAGATACATCGGGTTATTTTAGGGGGCGGGTGGGCGTACATCGCTGGTTATAGTCGAACGATTCACGACAATACGGTTTATTTGACCCAGTGAAGGAAACAGATCTAATATGACCAGATGGATGAAAGGACGTTATTCTTACCGTGTGCAGTCAGCAGAGCGGGTTGTAACGTCCGAGTCCGCGTGACAGTATGGATCCAAAGCGAGTGGACGGTCTCCTCATTCAGCCACCGTCTCTGGATAAAACATCTCTGCGAGATCCGCGTCCAGTAACACAGGGCGCATGGTGCGTAAATTAAATCTGACGCAGGAGCTCGACGCCTGCCTCAAGTTTGCTTCCTGTAACAATAACGTGTGCAGGTTATGGCGACTGTGTATCCCTTTTCCGGTGGTCTGCAGCACTGCGTAATACCTGCCAACACCTCTCGTTTCCACGTGCTTTTGGATGTGTTTTGGGGTAAACGAGCTCTCCATAGTATTGAGAAATTACCATGGAAAGTCACGACGAAGTCTGACGCAGGTTTGAGTCATCAAATCGTGCGCACGTCAGCAGTTGATCCACAACGCGTAAAAAAACCATCTGCAGTATTCCCAGGACAAGCATAAGAGAATCACACAGTATCACTCACTCATGTTCATCAAAGGAATTGATTGTATAGACTGCTAGTGAACACGGTGTTTGGATGATGAGAATGTTTTCTACTGACAATGATGATTTTATCTTATTATTAGTATTACTAAATTACTATTATTACACTATGATTATTATCATTACTATATTATTATTATGCTACTATTATTATTATTATTATTATTATTAGTAGTAGTAGTAGTAGTAGTAGTAGTAGTAGTAGTAGTAGTAGTAGTATATTAGTATATCTGCCGAACTAGTTTAAGAGATGTCCATGCCTATCATTTCATCTTTACATTAATGGAAGCTATATACCTGACACAGTTGACCTTAGTTACAGAGGCAGTGCTTGATGTTAATAACATAGTACGAATTTGCCGTTCATGTAGACTGAAATACACGTGAAAAGACATGTGCTTCCTAATGGATGTCTCTCAAGTGTAGATCATTTATGGCAGTTACAGTCGTCTTTCTCTCTGACTCTGACTCTGGTTCTGTCTGCCAATGCTCCACTCTCCATATGTTTTCTTCATGGCCTATTGGCTTTTTATTTTCACTAAAAGACACAGATTCAAAGAGTTTGCCTGATTTTTTCACTTCCTTTATTTGTAGGCTGTCAGAACGTTTGAGTCCAAGAAAGACACAGATATGTTTGGGCGATTATAGTTTTTAGAGATGCAATCGTCACAGCCTTTAAACTACATGTGTAAGCGTCAGATTATCAATGAAGGTGTTTGATGACTATTATCATCTTTCACTCATGTGACCTGTAACATCTTAGAAAATACATAGAGGACATCTTAACTCTGCTGTTCGTGCTACCCCTGGGCAATTCTCTGCTTTCATCACAAGACACCCCCAACACACACACACACACACACACACACACACACACACACACACACACACACACACACACACACACACACACACACACACACACACACACACACACACACACACACACGTAACCGAGTAGTACCAACAACGTACACTATGCCTCCTGTCTTCTTCAATTCACTCATGTGACTCACTTTCCAAGGGCTGACTGCTGGGATCAGTTGCCATGGTAACCACTGATCATATGAGGGTTGTGAGCATTTTTTTCCCTTTTTTCTTCTTCTCCCCTCTTGCACCTTTACTGGCATTCTGCAGAACGGCTGTAAATGAGCCACTGAAGTTAAGTAATCGCCATCCTCCAAAAAACTCACAAGTTATCACAAGGTTGGTTATCCATCATGTGTCTGATGAGTGACTCGCCTCATGTAAACATCTAGTTTATCACACCTTTAAATTATGCAACAGGAGACACAATGGGCCGTGCCTCCGTCTGTCACAGCCAGAATTCTGCTCTATTGCTCACCTTGAAGCCCTATGAATATCCAGAATGGGGCTGGGGGGGAGGGGCGGGAGTTATATCTGATAAATGGTGCCACAGGAGAAATGTCCTTCCCAGTGCATCATCAAACACAGCTCTCCATCTCTTGACCTTGAGCCGGGTGCTTTTTTTTCTATTCATCTCACACAGAAGATTTGAGAGAGAAGCTGCAGTTATGCCACCAGCTTTAATATTTCACCTTGTTAAATTAGAGGTAATGAGCCATCACACTGGGCGGTGATTTACAGAGTCTTTTATTTATAGTTCTGTGGACTCTGACTGCTAAAGACCCAGTAAATATAGAAAAGACCTAACCGCAAGACTGATTGCAGCCATGTGCAAGAACACAATCCAAGAGCCACCATCAAATATCGGCTTTATTCTGAATGTGAAATCTGGCTTTGGAACAGGTGGGAGATAACATGTATTGTAAGAACCCCATTCACATCAGTGGAACACCAGTCCTTATCTCCAACCTCACGGGAGCCAGGTTACCAGGTCACAAATTAAACATGCTGACAAACAACGGCGGGCGTAATTAAAACCGCGTCTCAGGGGTGTTTCTGTGCAGCTGAGCCTCCTCAGCACTCACCATTCAACTTCCTCTCTCTGCTCCCCCCTTTTCCAGCTGTAAATGGTGCAGTCCCAAGTCTGTCAATGTATTAACACCTTGGCCCACTCCCTGCCATTGGAACGAGATGGACTAATGAGGAGGGAGGGGGTGCTTTGGCTATTCCCCTGCAGACTGACTGCTGTTCTGAGCATGAATAAAAAGGACGAGGAGGCTGTAAACTGAAACTGTAACACTCCAAGAAATGCTGTGGTGTTTTTCACATTTGTTGACTAATATTTTGAAAATCACTTCACTGTGATGTTCCCGGACAGATATCTCATTGGTAGTCGTCCCCTGCCCTTCGCCTATTTCCATTTAATTGCCCATCCTGTTCAAGTGACAAGGGGCTCATTAGCACTCGCATCGTGTCTTTTCCCTTGATAAAGAAACAGACACAAAAGTCACGGCCGCAGGGGGAAAAGCTGAAGTATTGACCCATGTGATGAATGTGCAGCGGTAAATCGATGCCAGAGATGTGACTTTGAGACCGTTGTGCAATAACCACAACATTAATCTGGTGACGCATTATGGGCGAGATGGTTCGACACAATAAGCCATGTAGACAACAATAGCATCTAAATTCGAGGCTGTGATTCCGTACGATTATACGTGTGGTCTCCTCTCAGAAGAATGACAGTAACCCTGTGAGAAGAAACACTATTCCACAAGGAGAGTGGATTTACTACCTAGGCAGCTTTTATGAGCTCAGTGAAGTGACATTTTGCCTTTTATCATCAGTAGCAAAAAAAACAACAATAAAATCCTGCCACTGGCATTTCATCATTCACACATCTGAGTCAGCATATGTGTGCAGCTCCTCGTCATATTGTCCTTTCATATCAATCATAAATGTGGAGATTGTGTCATATTGGTTGAGTTCTTAAACAGTGATTCTTCACGTGATGAGGGTTTCTTTAAATGAAGAGTAAATACTAAACTGCAAATGACTAATGAATTCCTCCATTAGTGCCCTGGTGTGTAGACACAAAATAAATAAGCAGAAATAGTTTAATATTACTGTTTGACATAACTTCAGACTATGCCAAATAGGCTGCATTAAAAAAGGTCGAAGCCATTATAATTTTTGGACTCTTGGAATGTGGGACAAACAGTAACATTCTCACAAACTCAATCTCTAAACCATCTATTTTTAATATTTCTTTGTGATATTCTTTTGATAGGCCTAACTAATGCCCAAAAATGTCACTTTCACTCCTTGAGCCCTCCTGCAAGTGAAACCCAGCACAACAAAACAAGGTAAATATAAATTAATTAAGTTAGAATTGCATACTTGTTTGTTGCGATTAGCGTTGGTAAAAACATGTGCACACTCATTCCCATCCCCCTTACTGAAATTAACAGGAAGTCTTGCAGTAACGTTACAGTTTGCTCGCACGAGGTGGACGTAGGCCATGTTGAGATGCTCTCTGTCAACGTTGAGCTTCACAAAAGTTGAGACAGTAGTTACTAAGAAAAGACAGTTATAAAGTTGAGTTGTTATCAGATGAGAGTAAACCGCTCTCTCTCCAGAAGCCACAAGGCGATACGGTGCCGGTTTACGTTAACGTGAGTTGACCTTCACGTGCCTCGGTAAGCTAACGTTAGCTTACTATTTTGCTCGCTAACAAAGTTTGTTCTGTTGTGTTTCCATTTAAAGCCCCAACGAGCATTTCATTGGGGTTTGTGAACATCAAGTGTCTAAAGGGAATACCTTTCATGTTTGTTGAGTAATTTTCTAAACAGTATTCACCACGTTGCGTTACGGTAATAAACAACATGGGAATCTTATGCATCACTTCTAACGTGGAGTTCTTTATCACTTAAAGTTACTCCGCGTATTGCTCGTATACAGTACAGTGTTTCTACAGAAAAAGATTTTTTTTACAGAGAGTATGGTTTGTATTAGTTTTGAAGAGTAAGATATATTTACCTTTTTGCTTACTCGGGTATTGGTGAAGCTAAAATGGTCTAATTCGATTTTCATGTTTGATATTTGTATTTCTTCATTGTAGGAAGCATATGTCGTGCTTTGGTGTTGTTATGATACTTATGATACTGATATTTATGATACTGCACAACATGAGAATCATTTTTTAAATATGAAACATGTTGTGTTAATGTTGCACTAAAACAAGGTGTACTCACTAAAGAGTGGGTTACACAAGTATTGCACGGTCGGTTTTTAGAACTAATAAGAATGTTAATTTCCAAAATCAATGAATCGTGAAATGAAATAAATGCCACAATTCTTGTTTTTATTGTGCAGCGCCTCCTCCAGCTGCTTTGACATTACATCTAAAGGTCATACTATAGAGTAAGACACAGAGATATTTAAAGTGATCCCTGTAGGTTTTGGTGATGCAGTGTGGACACTGGTCCTCCTGGTCCTTCACTCCCACTTCAGACCCGGACGTCCGAGGCTGTAAAGTAAAACAAAGATGTCCTCTAGTCCATAGATCAATGTACATTCATCCTTATCATCAGCCAGTTGGCCCTAATAGAAACAAATACATGATTTATTTAAATCCTGTAAACTGAGCACTAACAGTGCTAACTCACATAATGTATATTTATAACAGCTGTTTGCTTTATATGACTAAATATAGAATATAAAGCCTTTCATACCTCAGTATTCCAGTGATATGAGCCACTATGACTAGAGGAGCGTTTCTAAACACAGTGACATGATATACCAAAACCCCACACACCCAGTAAGTGACCCGTGAAAAGTCCATCTCAGACTGCGGACCCTACTCTGCCACCTCTACATGACTAATCTGCAGCGACTTGTGCCAACAGGGCCGAAAAGGGCTTAAAGAAGCAGAACATATGCCATCTTTTATGTAACAACATAAAAGACTGAACGAAATGCTTGAAACCTTGTCGGCTGCATTCTTGTAAAAACTCAGCACTGCCTGGGGAAGATCAGAATTGTTCATGTGTCTGTGTTGCGGGTGTCTACAGTAATGAGCACTGAAATAACCAATCTTTCCATGTTCATACTGTCTTTATCTCTTGGTTATCCAGATTAGGCTGTAATTATAGGAGCAAAGGATGCAACGTCTTTCTTTGTCATATTTCTCCGTTACATCCAGAGCAGTTACAAGTTCTGATGTTGATGAAATGTCCATAACTACCCTGTGCTGACAATGCATTGGATGTTTACTGCGAATAAATCTCTCCCAGCTGCCATGCCTACAGAGAACGTTTGCAGTGAGGCTTATTTATTCATGAGTGAACTCCTGATGGACCAATGTGATGCAAAGGCCACCGCTCACAAACACAGTGTTTCTCATGCTCCCCTATGGGAAGGAACCAACGAATCATCTCCAGAATACACCAGACACCAGAAATGATCGAAGGTTGATCTTGGGATTTGCAACCCAGAACCATAAAAAACAAACAATTCCAAAGCCATGTAACATTAAAAGTTACAAGCTAAATAATAATCATAGTTAAATTAACTTTTTTGCCACTAAAATGTATTTTTAAAAGCTTAATAATGCCTATTCATTTTAAATATTCAAACAGCAAAACATGCATTCACATAAATGAATAGTGACTGCGAGAGAGGATTTTCCGACATAAACAACACAGCTAGACATGACCCCCGATTACCACCGTATGTGTGTGTATTCCACACGCGGAGGTGGAATTCATGGATGAGCTGTTGTATTGGATTACATTAAAGTTTAATAGTGTCCCTGATAATGTGGCCACTGAGTGTAATGTTATGATGGAAGTTTTGATTCTGAAAGATATAGTGATACAGTGATATTATTGCGCCCTCTACTGGTTCACATTGTAGCAGCAACAGACAATGTGAATCCCAACCAGGAGAAGAACTGATTTCAATACAGGTCGTTTCATCTGGATATGAGAATAGGGGAAGTGCTCAAAGAAAATCTGCACACATTGATATTATTTTAAAAAAGGAAGTTTACTTTGTAATGCTGTTCTGTTTACAGTAGTTAGTTTAATCTGCTGTTCTACAAGATCAGTACATAACAAATATTGATTGATTTTCCACAGGTTTGCACAATCAGTCTCAAGTCTCTGAACGCTTAGCATGGTACTCTTCTTTCATCCCTCCATCTCCACTCCGGCTGACGAGGCCGGCTGCTGAGAGCGACCACTGCCATCTGGGCTGCAACAGGGAGCGGTAACCAGGACACATCTTCAACATTTATGCTCCATCAGCAAGACACAAGATGGAGGAGTAGCCTCTTTTACATTGGAAAAAAAGAAGGAGAAGAAAAAATTATGAAGATGTAAGTTTGGATAAATCGAAAGGCATCAACACTAAAAACATTACAACTAAATAGATGCTTAATGTCCAAAACTGTCCAGCTTTGCAGAGCCCTGTAGCTCCACATGGTCTGTTGTGAATTATTCTGCGATGACTGGCAGCACGCTGCAGGCCTATGTTTACTCTAGGAACATCCAGAGAAAAATGCTGTTCTTCAAGAGTGCGGTCTGAAAAGCTAAGGTAGTGTGTTCAGAAAAGCTCAATAAATAAACAAAGAACTAAGCTCTTCTCAAATAGAACATAATACAGTGGTTTATGCCATTCAAATCAAGGCTTATAACGGGGAGCATAATGAGCACAAATGGATAAATATGACTAAAGTACAGTGAGACTCAATAAATGTGAAGTTTTACATTTGGTTGTTTTTAGCTGAGAGTATGGCAGGTACACCACACAGGCAGAGAGGAAGGCTGTTCAAAGAGGCATGAGGACTGCAGAGGATCACAGGGACAACTCTTCCTTCCATGGACTCCATGTATGTGCAGCGCTGTTGGAAAAGAGCAGAGGGAATCATTGGAGACTCAAACACTGCACACACAACCTGAGACACAGCCGAGCGGACGGCATCGTCACCCACAGAACACGTTTTCTCAACAGCTTCTTCCCTGCCACAGTCAGACCGATGACAAAACAGAACTATTGAAAAATGTGTACTATCTGAGAAAAATGTGCAATATTCCAATCTGTGCAATATCTCCACATGACCTTCCCCCACCTCTCAAAATGTGCAAAACTGTCCCCTTTCCCCTCTTTCTTTTACAAGCTAGGAACAGCACTCATTATTTATTAACCTCTGCCCTCTCCTTTTTATGTTCATAACCGTTTTAAAAAAACCTGTACCTAATACTGTATATGTCCATATACTGTACATGTCCACACCTTATGTACAGCGTGTTTATATATATTTCTTATTATTATTGTGTGTTTGTACCGCTGTTGACTCGGAGAGCCCTGCAAAAGCCTGCAAGAGCCTCTCGTTCTCTTGTTCTCTCCTCCCTCCCTCTTTTACCTCTCTCATTTAATCACTTGTTTTCACCACACCCGATTTCACCATCGATTTTCTCTATTGGAATGCAGGGTGGCAAGAGCTTGATGTCTCTTTTTGCAGTTTGCTCTTTTTATGTTCAGCAAAGCCTGCAGAGGGACAAAGATAATCACAGCAGGAGCCATTGATCATATATTCACGTGCTTTTCACAATTGTTGGTTTGACGGGATGGTTCAAATGATTAAGTAAGAGTGTCATTCTTGCTGTAAAGTAGCTAAGCTTTGGGGTCAGCTGCATGTTGCCTGAGTTAAAATCCGCCATCGCAGCCATGAATGCTGGCAACAGTCTGCCATTAAAACCATAAACAACAGAGTAAAGGGTGAAATGACTTGGTCATAACATCTGGCTAGTCACTGGGTTTGATATACAGTTCTGGGCTCTTCAAAAAGTGCCTTTGCTCTGAGCTCCATGGCCATTAGTGGGAATGATTATCACCATATATTTTAACCTGTAGTCGCCTACTGAAGTTTTAGGTAATAGCAACTCCAAGGTCTCGCTCGTGACAGGAGGGAAACAAATGATTATTATAAGAGGTTAAAGGTAATAGGACATAATTCACCAGGCCGGCAAAAGAGTTTCTGGCTGTAATCAAAGCTGGTTTTCATACACTGAAGGTGCCTGTTTGACAGGCTGTTTGTCTGGCTGCATAAAGTTGTTACACACTGCTCTCCATACATGTGACCATTTTAAGAGGAACAATATTTTGAGTAGCATGATTTTGATTATGATTTAATCAATCACTACAATATCTAAAAGCATATTCAGGCTTCAGGACAATTATTAATTTCCATATCTTGTTCTCCACATTTAGAGAATATAGAGGTGAAACACTTGAGAAAACATTCAGAGCTTTTACTCAAGTAAAAGTACAACTAACTTAAATGTGCACTTAAGTAAAGCACATGATTAAATGGTTACTCGCATTACGCCACCGGTAAAATGTTTAAAGCTAAATACCTGATTACATTTTCAATTGCCAAATTAGTACACCCTCTAATAATTCACAGAAGATGATACTCAGCCTAGATATGTACAGTGAAGACAAAGTAAAAGACAGAGACCAGTGGCAAACACGTGTATTAACTGGTCAGTAATCATAAGCAGTGGATAGAAGTACAGGACATTACATTCTGGTTGACTGTTAATCACTGGATGGCATCATTAATGTCGCTGTGCTTCCGGAGGTGATATGGTGATGATGACGAGTCGGCTTGAGACTAGAAAGTCCATCCGCATTGCACATGTCAGTTTGTTGCTGCACATTCGGGAAAAACACAAGCTGCACGTTGCACTGGAGGACAGTTGTCTTTCTGCAAAACCAGGATGTCATCATAGACACATAACACACATGTCAGCTTCCTGTAAAGATCAGTGTGAATCTTCAATTAATGCCGTGTCAGACTGTGTGTTTCACCATATAGCGAGTGGACTGTAGGGCCAGACACTCTGATATCTGATATCAGCTGGTCTTCCAGCAGTGAAGTTAACAGGCCAGATTAAACAAACACTGGTTTCTGGCTGTAACGATAGAGAAGCATGAAATGAATTGAAGTCGGATCACTTGTGACCAGGAAATATATTCTTAATTCTTAATGAAATAAGAAAAACACTGCACAAAGCCCACACAACTTTTCTGAAAGTCTTAAAGGTAAAGCCACACAGATGTATAGTGGCTTTAGAAGAAAATAACACTTTGTCAAAACACACAGACTTCAACAGTTGCCTGTTTGATACACAAAGGCCGCTGCTCTTTAGTCTTTTTCCTTGGGGTCAAAGGTGAAGCCTGGCGAGGCCAACATGATCTTGTTAATAAAACAATAAACAGCAGTCTTTTCTCAAATACCCCCCAGTCAGCACCCTCACCAGCTGGGTTGGTTCTCTGAAACCTGCACTTTCATCCCCTTACTCCTCACTCAGACAACAACTAGCATCCAGGCATGCACTGAGGACCTGAACATACGAATGCTAATACAATCATTTTGAACATCATTTCTACCACAGGAATATCAGTCTCATTTCTATCATGATGCATGCTAAATTCTGTTTACACATGAGTGCTAAGAGGGTGTTTAATAAGACTTTGTTTAATCTCTGCCCACCATATGTGATGTTCCTGCGTGTTTGAAATCTAAGATCAGTCACAGAGGGGGGCCCTGTGGCTCCCAGGACACCTGATACTCTGCGTGCTCCAGGGCCGGTGAGAAGAAAAAGAGCACAATTGGATTAGATACCAAAATAGGGTCAGTGTTTGCTTTAATCAATCTGGTGACACAGGGAGCTCTTGAAAGCACTGGACGAAGAGAGCCTGGAGAGAGAGAAAACGAGAGAAAGAGAAAGGGAGAGGGAGTAATGGAGACAGATAGTGAAAGAGAAGGAGAAAGGGAAAAAGAGAGACAGAGAGGGCAGCGGGGGTGATTGGTCCCCAGGCTATGGCTGGATAATGGAGACTAGAGGCTGGAGGGAAGCTGTCTGTGGGGTGGCTGGTCTTTCAGAGTTCACTGTCAGGTTTCCAAACCAAGGGGACAGTGGTCACTTCCAGCATTCGGCAAAATGAGCTTTGACAAACGTGGTGAAGCCGGTTGGTTTCCCACTCAACACCAACACATTATCTGATAAAGATCATCCACGAAACTGAGGTGTTGTCTGTTGAAGATGACTCATCTCCACCGTTGTGTTGATGAAGACTCAAACAAAGTTATTGTAAAAACATTTGAAATCTGAGACTAGGAATCTCAACTTTATTGTCTCAGCCTGTGCTATCTGAATACCAAACATTTTTTGTAATCTAAGGCACAGTTCTAAGTTTAGAAAGTGAGAGTGCCGAAGCTTCTGATTAAGGAAGATATTGTACACTATCAGGCAGGAAAGATTGAGTGTAAGTGCAAGGCTTTGGCTCTTTTTCCATCTAGCTCGCTGCAAGATTACACTCCCTCGCCAAGTCAGTGGATTGTGGCTCTTGGGGAGCGAATGGTGCGGTCGCAGCTCACTAGACTTTCCATAGCATGCCAGGCTGAACATCCTTACTGGGATACACAGCTGAATTTCAGATGTCAAAAATAATTTGCCCATTCCTGGGACAAATTCAGTGTGTATTGGGGGTAACTATCGTTTCCTACGGAAAGAAACAAAAAGAGCAGTATTCTTCTGGCCTATAATTTGCGATCTCACATCCCAGCTCCATGAAACAGAAAAGACAGGAAAGTCTGTGAATTACAGATCTGGTTCATTACCAACCTCAAAGTCTGTCTCAGATTCATGTTCAGTGGAGTAGCTCCAGACTGTGGATCTAAGTGGTATTACAGATTAAGGTTTTAGCTGTCTGGCCTTGCGAGTTACTTTAATTAGTTCTGAAATACCCGTTGAGTCATGACATATATTACATTCTTAAAATGAGTGTTATTTCCCGTTCAACGCCACCCTTGTACAGTCCACTGACCTGAGAGTATTGTTGCATACAGAGTAGGGACAAAGAATACAAGAGCACCCAGGTGAGAATAGTGTGGAAACACAAATCCTCACGTTATTCCTGTGTAACGTTACACAAATTGACGGCTAGTGTGATCTTTTAGTCTAGTATGCAGTTGTTCTGCTGTGTGAGCGTGTGCATGTTGGTGTGCATCTAGACATACACTATTTGTGAGTCGAGGAGCAAGAGGGAGCGTGTCCCAACTCCTCTGCATATCCATCAGCCTTTGGTAATGGTATCCCTTGGTCGGAAGTGCAAATCCAGCTGCAGCGAAGTGGCCCATAAATTCGATTTTCTGAAGACGTAGTCTCCAGTGTGTCGTTTACTGAAGCGCTCAAAACCCACTCGTCAACTGTATAGCATTCATTATCATTACATAAATCCACTAAACTTCATTGATGCAGTGTCACATACCTCAAATGATCTCCGTTGCGCATCGGCCCTTTGCTGCTGCATGGCTTCGTCCCGATATGTCAAAGCAAAAAGTTAGTTTCAGTCTAGTTGAACCTCCAGCGCGGCAATTTATCTATTTTTAAAAAGTGAAACATGTTGAAAACATTACAACTCAGGCTCTTGCTCTCTGGGCCCAGAGATTACTGTGATGTGCCTGCTGAAAGCTTTTCCAAATCACAGAGAAATCAACTGAGTAAGTTCAGATTTCTGCAGCTGCTTTCTATTCCTCAATGTGCAGAGTAATTCCAAACAGTTTATTTTCTATCCAGCCACTTCAGCCCCCAAGGTCATTGGCTTGTTCTCTTTCTCAACAGGCAGCATTCTCACAGGTCCTTTCTTGGTGGAACTCCACTCAGTCTAATTTGCTGGTCTGCTCTTCCCCAGAAGACTTGTGACCGCCTCATTCAGATGAGTTCCTATAATTTACAGACCTCATCTTTTGCCTGAGATCTTCTGATAACGACACAACGGGGCCACTTTCAGCTGCACGAGGCCGTTGACACAGAACAGAAGAACATTCATTGTGTTGATTGAAAAACATGTTTTCTGTGTCTTTTATAATCTTTTAGAGATTGTGCAGACAACCAAGTAATAAGCCAGTTGTGGTGCCTAAATGTCCAACAAAACTGTAACTTCAGCTGTGTCCTGCACAGTAAACATACATAACATTAACATGTCCATGTTAATACATTTGAAAGTGGAGGATGGGTCACAGCAGAGACAAACCCCTCGCTGCTCACTTCAGCTGCTGTGGGTGAAGTGGTGCATTATGGCCAGTGTCTGGGTGGCTGTTTGAGGGGTCGTGCTCTGTGCCCAGGCCCTCGGGGCCCCAGTAGCAGGACGGGCCCGAGCATCCGCTGTGACGATGACCCCAGCTATCCCTGTGGAGTTTGGCTTGTACAGCTGTATCTTATTGGACAGGAACAAAGGGCTGTGGGAGTTTGGCATTCAGCAGATATAATAACTAAGAATATTATACTCTCACTAATATTCCTGAGTGTGTTGATCTGTATTTCTCAAAATGATGGGGAAATGCTTGAAGGTACAAAAAAGGTGTAAATATGCAAAATGTGATTTTTGTTTGTTTCTGTAAGACATGCATAATATTACGGTCCTAATGGACCTATGTTTTAAGTATTGTTGTTTAGGAGATATAGCGTATAAACAATAACAGTAAGATGTCTGTGTCTTTCACAGCATGCCTCATTTGTTAATCCTATTAAATATCATCTAAAAAAATATTCTGACACCACTGATAGGAACATAAAAAATATGAGCACGACCCGTCATTATTTTGCAACTGTCATCCCTTCATTCAGCTGAACTTGCAAAAGCAGACGGATTTATTGTGAAGCACTCAGAAAAGATATCGAGTTTGTTCTGCCGTGGACTTTCATAAGTATTTATCCAGAATTTAGCTGACAGGTTTCTTCCAAAAAATATCAAAAAGCTGGTAAGCTATAGAGACCTCGTGTGCGTCAGAAGTCTTCATATTTGATACGCTGGAGTGGAGGCCGCTGCCAAAGCCGCAGGTCTGGAGCCTCCGGATGTGTGTGTGTGTGTGTGTGTGTGTGTGTGTGTGCGTGTGTGTGCGCGCGTGTGTGCGTGTGTGTCACAATGCCAGAGCCATCAACACGCTGTCACACACATTAATGTAGACCTGCAGTCTGACATATTTATGGACAATCCCCAAAATCTCAGCAAAAAGTCAATTTGAAAAGTAGGTTTTCCCGTCGAAGATTTAAAATCAATCGTTACATCACAACGATCAATTTTAAATGTTTATTTAGGTTAGCAGTAGTTAGTATAAAAAAAGTTGTTCCTGCCTAATGTGTATAGGCCTGATGTTCTGTAAAACTGAAAAACTAAAGAAAATATAGGTTATATTAAAATATAGGTTATTTTCCTAATTTAAAAACAGAGAATGGGTTGTTGTAGTTTTGCAATGTCCTGATTCACGCAGAGCACGAATATTGTCGCGTGTTTTGTATTTAGATAGGCTAGAATTTTCTCAATTTAAATGCATTTCACTGTAGGCAACAACTGAACGGCAATAACATTATTTTTATTTTTCGTTTGGAAAAACTACATTTAAAAAACGAATTAAAGAAAATATCCAATACAAATGTATTGTTTATACTTCATTCATTGAATTGCTTTATTTGATTGTTACAAAATGGAAATGCGGCCTCAGAAAAGTTGGATATGATATGAGAATTACCAATACGGCAGAGAACAAATCTGAAGACAACGCGTTCATTTAAATCATCAGAAATAAACGATTTTAATAATTCCGGAAAATAATCCCGATTGGCTAAACGCGCTGGAAGCAAACGCTCGCACCAAATATTCTCTATTTTTCGCTGATGTAGAGGATTAAATAAACTGATCAATAATGTTAAGTATTAATGGCCAACATAATAACAAGGGCGATCTATTTAGCTGAGTTTATGTTATTATTTTGTCTACACATTCCAGCGTCATTATAGCATTTTCACTCCATGTCATACTTTACAGCGGGTTGGAGGTTAACTTGATTTATGAAGAACCACATTAATTGATTATCTAAGGAGATTATTTTAGGATATACCATAAATAGTTTTACAAATATAAATGACTTATAATAAGTCTAAATTAGCTCCCATTATATCATGATTAATTACTATTTTCTACTGTCTTTTTTTAATGGATATTAATGTCAATGTACTTTTCAGTATAGTCTACTGACAGATATTATATTTTCTTCGAGGATTTCTTGATAACATGGACACGATTAATATACTTACCGGAAACCGTGTCCGTGGGACAGGAAAACCGGAGGAGGTTCACGTCCTCTGGCTCTGGGAAATTAAAAGCAATGATATCCAGTTTGCGCTGTTTACCGCCGCTTGACAACCTGTAATGCAACCCGAGACCGGCAGTGTTGGACAAAAAAAAGCATCAATACGATTTAGCTATTAATAATGATCCCACTCGTCATGCATTTAAAGTAATATAAACCATGCCCTTAATATCTTAAAATGCATTCTGTCATGGATAATTCTTTCGGGCCGACCTCAACCTTAACCTTGGCCAATAGGGTCACGGCTGACTTGCTTCCCCTAAAGGAAATAGCCTTTATTTTCCATTTAAAATATAATGGTATCTTATTCTAACCTGCACCGATGTAAACGAGCTATATTTATAGGCTGCTATGCAGATGAGATAATGTGGGATTTTAATTGGTCTATATAACTATTAATTTCAACAACACATTTACATATGCAGCCGTATATGCTGACCGTTAGCAAAAGCAACACCCTAACTATACATTTGTTTTAACGGGAATTGGCATTGGTGGTTGTCTTCTCCGTTACGCATGCGCGCCTTATGGGCTCTCTCGGCCCGCTCTTAAAACACACTTAGGGATTATTTATTTGTAGCTGGCGTGTGTCTGCTTATCGGAGCCGGAGCTGATACTTCCAGATGGTTCTGCTAAGATACGTGTTTACGGATCCCTGCAGCCGGTGAGCAGGAGGAGGCTGCGCCGGTCTGTCCTTCATTAGCAGCCGGTCCGAGCTAAGAGGCACCGACAGGCCCGGTGTTCCCTCACACACACACACCGGCAGCTTGTCTCTGGTTCAGCTACTGTGCCGAGCCTTCTCATTCAGCTCCGGGACTTTATCTAAAAAAAGGTTTAATAAGTCATATTAAACTGCTAAAATGGCGTAAGCTCGCACCACATGCTCAGCTGTTGCTGTAGTTTATGTTTTGGTTTGTACAAAACTGTTTTATAGGTCTGGCATAATAGCGGCCTCTATATTCATGATGGAAAAAGTAAATGTGCAACAGAAACAATCTGGTGAGTTAGGTCATCTGGGCCTTGTCAGCATGTTTGGGATTTCAAACATCCAATGTCTAAAACTACAGTGAGACAACAACACCCAGCATAACTATACAAATAATATTACAATCAAATGTAATAAGGCTTAATTAAGTAACGTTAGCTCATGTCACATTATTCAGAGTATAGGGCAGTGAAATTAATCTTCAATGTTTTATTATCTGTCAAAGTTAAGTGTGGAAAATGATATCTTGATACAGTCAAATTCTACCACAACATGAATGACATACATTTTTTCCTTTCGGATGTGTAGCTGCTCATCTGGCGTGTTGCGGCAGTGGATCCTGACTTAACGCTCAGTGGGCTCCATGACGCCTCATATGAGGTCAGACAGAGGACAGCAACCCCACTTCCCATTTCCCTTTTGAAACCTCAACCCCCACCACTAGACCAGCTTACGCTTCCCAGAATGCACCTCTCCAGCCGGCTGACCCAAGGGTCGGCAGCTGTCAATCACATCCTCAGCTGGCTCTTCAGCTTCTGGACATAGACTGGAGATTGTGAGGGAGGCCTCTGAGAGGAGCCCTGGCTCTGCATATGGGATCATCTCTGTGCATTCATGGCGGGTAATTCAATTAGCTCTCCTTCTCCTATTCTAATGCAAACCTCAGGTTGAATCACCACCCTGTACGTGAAAGGAAAGGCCCCAGGCAGAGATGGCCGACAAAGACAGCCAGCTTATGAAGTGCAGAGTTGTACTTCATTCCCGCTCGCTGTCAACGTTGCTTATAGGTCGATCATAATAACTTCTTTTATGTGCTGGTGGAGGATCACACAGATTGTCATTTAAATTGCAGGTCTGTGTTTACTCTCTCCACACATGAAACATTATTCACAATTAGAATGTGACCAAGTTATCATTTACACTTTAACAAAATAGGATTGTATGTAAAAAGATAAGTTAGTTGTGTCTGTGTCACATGCAAGCCATTGAGTCATGTGTGTGTGTGTGTGTGTGTGTGTGTGTGTGTGTGCGTGTATGTGTGTGTGCACGAGAGAGGATGTAAGGTGTAACAGGGTGTGACAAAGCTATGCAGGCTGACAGGCAGGTCCAGAGGATGTTGTGGAGGGAGGGAAGTGGCTCTCCAGCCCGAGGGCCGCTGGGTGCGCGGTGAGAGTGCAGGGTCACCTTTATCCACGCTGTCTGTGCCCAGAGCCGGGAGGCAGCTGGAGACCTGGAACTCCCAGCAGGCTGAACTGATTTCCTGTGCAGGGTCATGCCCAGGACAGGCTTGGAGGACAAGAGTTTAGGACCATGGGGGGAAACTGGTCATATATGGACTGCACGTTGATGCTATTTTCTGCCATTTCCCTGCTTTCCACCATGCACCACACCCTGTGAGTGGGTTAAGTAAAAATGCACAAAAATCTGTGTCTGAGACAATATCTGAAAGTCAGAATTTTTGGTGCATGAATGAATGGACCCTCACTCCTTGTGTATAATTAAACAAACCAGCACACAGACGTCCACATGACTCATGAGGCTTTGATTCCTCAGCAAATAGCTTATCCATAATCCTCTACATGTTATGCTCTCTTGATGCAGTATTCATATAAACACTGTTACCTGCGGCTGCTCTGAGATCAGAGCGAAGACGTTCTTCCTCTTGCCCACATTTCTGGAATGCATTTATTCAGCTGGGTTCACGCTTCGCTGCTCCGGGCTACAGAGGACAAGCTTGTCACGAGATTTCAGAAACATATCCGTGTCCTCCCTGTGTATACATCTTAGAAACGTATACTCCCCTCTAACAGAATTATGATGTTTTAATGGTGGTCAGCCGACAGTTTGATGAATGTTGGCGAGTACATGCAGGCTGAGGTTTAGGGGGATGAATACCTCAGAGTGTGGGAGGGTGAAAGGTGGCACTGTGGTTGTGATTAACATGACAGCGTGGCCTTTTTTAGCCTCCACGCTCTACTGACTTAAACATGTTAATCTAAGTCATGTCACACATAAATGTCATTAGGCCTTATATCCAAGGTCACTAATCATTTTAAACCAGCTCTTCCTCACCGTGGAAGCTTTCACGTCTTGCAATATGACTGGAATTTTCATTTTTTTCATGACTACATTTTTGTTAGTCTTATATAGAGAAAAGAACAGTTTGTGACAATTATTGGAACATTAGCTGTGAATAAGAGTATCATATTGGAGTTTTTTTGGGACAAAAACAGTTGCAAGGTTACTCAGCTTTTCTGTATTTGTCATTGCAATTCTGATGCTATAGACTTAGAGCATTCACATCTGAACTGCAGATTTGTTGTTGCACAGCTTTTTTTCCCTGTTGGATCTGTAACGTGTTCTGTGGACACTTTGAAATTTCAGAGCTCAAAATGGAATCAAATGGGGCTTATGAGGCTTTTCAGCGCAAATGGAGCCCATGTTTACACACTTGTCCATCAGCTGAGCAGCGTGCAGCCTCAGGTATCCAAGAGATGTCGAGATGTCCCCAAAACCAGCGGTACCGTGTCTGAACTGGTAAGTGCACATGTGTTTAGAGAGGTTTATATAGATCGGAGATAACATGTCATGTCAAACAACCCTGTATCACAAAAATTACGTTCCCCCAGACCTAAAATGCAATTTGCAGTTACGTTTGACTGAAACGTATTTCTCTCCAAATTACGTTTGATTGAAACGTATTTCTCTCCAGATTACGTTTGTATTTGACGTATTATAATAACAAATACGTCTCTGATCAACGTATCTTTGCCGTTTGTTATCTCTCTTTTCTACAATGCTGTTATGAATTGTAAAAAGCGTCCTCTAGTCTTATTTATTATTATGTTATATATGTTGTTTCGCCTGCGTATTCTGACAGCAATAAGCGTTGTCGGATCATATGAATTGGCGTGAAGACTTGCTGCTGGTGACTCTCCTTTATTTTCTTTTTAGGTGACAATACATTAATTAAAACTCGTAAACTATCACCACCTCATCACCACCTTAACAGAGTCAGTCCCATACGGGTCAAATCAACTATTAAACTTGTTATAAAATGCGCATCTGTCCGTAATCTATACCATAAAGTTCGCATTTTAACCTAAAAAAATGCGCTTCCTTGTTACCTTTCAAAATAAAAGTCCGATTTGTCTGTTAAGCGGAAGTAGTATAAAACGTCTATATTTATTCAAACAATACAATATAAAGGCATACATCAAAATCAATAAGGAAAATGCTGAACAGTCAAACAACTCAAAACAATAAACCCTTCATGGGGTTATTTACTTCTCATCAAACAAAAGAGCAGGTATCTGGAAAAATCTGGGAAATAATTTGGGAATTGTTAATAAAACATGATTTACCCTTCAACTTCCACTGATATGCATGCAAACTAATACATCGCTTCACACACACACACACACACACACACACACTGACAGAAACACATAGACACTCACATACGTACACACACACAGGCAGAGACACACACATACTCACACACAGACACACACTCTCATACGCACACTCTTACACACACACACACACACACACACACACACACACACAGAATGACAGACACACACACACACACACACACACACAGAATGACAGACACACACTCTCACACACAGACACACACATACAGACACTCACATACATACAAACACAGGCAGAATCACACACACACACACACCCACACACACAAATACACACACACACACGCATACTCTGCAGACTGACCTTTGACCTCCCAATTGTCTCTCAGATATAACCCTTCTGCTATATATTAAATATATTATATTTACCTAAATATAAGACTTTGAGGTCATGAGGGGAATCCCCTCCAAAAGATTCACAAGAGAAAATTGTCACCGTGCCAATAACCCTTGTACGATCCTTAAAACCAGTCTTTTAATTAATTTTGCACACTTTCAATCAACTTAAAGATCTGGATTCTTTTCAGATTCAAAGAGGGGCCTCTGAATATGAATACCCTACAGTTTTGGACCGATAGCTCTGAGCTAAGGGCCCCAAAAACAGGTCCAAAGGGTCAAATTGGGTAAATATGTCAGAGCTTAGCTTTCTTTTCCAGGTTGTAGCCACTCCCAAATGGGGTAGAATACAATTGAAATTGTTCATATAGTACAAACATTTGAGGAGTTGTTAACCTTTGAAGGAAGGAATTTTGTTTTTTCCGGGTTTTTAAACCCTTCCCAAGCAGAGATGCTAAGTGCTATATGTGGCCAGCCTACATGGTTGGGACCCATTTGGGAGGGGCTACAACCTGCAAAAGAAAGCTAAGCTCTGACATGTTTAGAAGAAAAAAAGCTAAAATCAGCCCAAACTCACAACAGGGTCTCAGATTTGCTAAATCACACCCTCTTCAAGTCCTGGATTTCAGACAGCCAATTAACTCTTGTGGGTGTTTCGGAGGAAATTTCACCCCATCACCTCATTGTAGGCTCTGTCCTGAGTGTCTGTGTTCAATTTGGGATTTCCAGGACTAATATTTAGGAGATTATGGCCATTTTTGCACTTGTCAAAAAATATGCAAATTTAAGACAATAAGGCCCAATTTGACCCTTTAGACCTGTTTTTGGGGCCCTTAGCTCAGTGCTATCAGTCCAAAACTGTAGGGTATTCATATTCAGAGGCCCTTCTTTGAATCTGAAAAGAATCCAGATCTTTAAGTTGATTGAAAGTGTGCAAAATTAACTAAAAGACTGGTTTTAAGGATCGTACAAGGGTTATTGGCACGGTGACAATTTTCTCTTGTGAATCTTTTGAGGATTCCCCACGACCTCAAAGTCTTATATTTAGGTAAATATAATATATTTAATATATAGCAGAAGGGTTATATCTGAGAGACAATTGGGAGGTCAAAGGTCAGTCTGCAGAGTATGCGTATTTGTGTGTGTGTGGGTGTGTGTGGGTGTGTGTGTGATTCTGCCTGTGTTTGTATGTATGTGAGTGTCTGTATGTGTGTGTCTGAGTGTGTGTCTGTGTGTGAGAGTGTGTGTCTGTGTGTGTCTGTCATTCTGTGTGTGTGAGTGTGTGTCTGTCTGTGTGTGTGTGTGTGTGTGTGTGTAAGAGTGTGTGCGTATGAGAGTGTGTGTCTGTGTGTGTGAGTATGTGTGTGTCTCTGCCTGTGTGTGTGTACGTATGTGAGTGTCTATGTGTTTCTGTCAGTGTGTGTGTGTGTGTGTGTGTGTGTGAAGCGATGTATTAGTTTGCATGCATATCAGTGGAAGTTGAAGGGTAAATCATGTTTTATTAACAATTCCCAAATTATTTCCCAGATTTTTCCAGATACCTGCTCTTTTTGTTTGATGAGAAGTAAACACGCCTGTAAATAACCCCATGAAGGGTTTATTGTTTTGAGTTGTTTGACTGTTCAGCATTTTCCTTATTGATTTTGATGTATGCCTTTTATATTGTATTGTTTGAATAAATATAGACGTTTTATACTACTTCCGCTTAACAGACAAATCGGACTTTTATTTTGAAAGGTAACAAGGAAGCGCACTACTTTCTAGGTTAAAATGCGAACTTTATGGTATAGATTACGGACAGATGCGCATTTTATAACAAGTTTAATAGTTGATTTGACCCGTATGGGACTGACTCTGTTAAGGTGGTGATGAGGTGGTGATAGTTTACGAGTTTTAATTAATGTATTGTCACCTAAAAAAAAGAAGATAAAGGAGAGTCACCAGCAGCAAGTCTTCACGCCAATTCATATGATCCGACAACGCTTATTGCTGTCAGAATACGCAGGCGAAACAACATATATAACATAATAATAAATAAGACTAGAGGACGCTTTTTACAATTCATAACAGCATTGTAGAAAAGAGAGATAACAAACGGCAAAGATACGTTGATCAGAGACGTATTTGTTATTATAATACGTCAAATACAAACGTAATCTGGAGAGAAATACGTTTCAATCAAACGTAATTTGGAGAGAAATACGTTTCAGTCAAACGTAACTGCAAATTGCATTTTAGGTCTGGGGGAACGTAATTTTTGTGATACAGGGTTGTGTCAAAAGCCTTTTAACTTACTGCCGAGTCCAACTCAGTTTCGAGCTGCATGTAAAATAAATAACAAATTTGTGCTCTATATCATTTTTCTACTTTGACTTTAGATCTTATTATTTTTATTATTACAGTTGTCAAATGTTTGCAAGTCCCACAACTATTTAAAAATCGTATTGCATAAATTAAAACTGCATTTCCATGCAAGCAGGAGAACGTTATGACCATAACTGTTTTCTGTTTCCATCATTTCTCAAAGAGTTCCAGTGAAACCACAGGAAATCAAGACCATACTTTAGAGCTGAATGACAAGGAAACGCCAAGTGTATAACGTCAGATACATCAGAAAAGTAAGTCTGTTTGTTTTAATCATGACAACCTTTATTTCGGCCTTACATTGTTTCTTTGTTGCATTGTCCTCAATATTGTTGATTGAATAATCATTATGTTTTTATTAGTTGACGCTAAAGGTAAAGTCTTAGAAATTGTCCTTTTAAATTTGGCTAATATTATTTCGATAGCTTCCGAAATCCCAAATATCTCCAAGGGGTTGATATACTGTAGAAGCTGCTGAACATGCCGTTACATTGTGGGATGAATGGAGACGAATATAACAACGACATTGTTTTCTTTATAGCTGAATCTGTTCGGAAACAAAAACGGCGAAAACTAAACTAAACAGATGGCGCTTTAATAGTTAAATGAAGGATCTCAATACATTTTTTTATTTTGTTCATAATTATCATGTTTAATGATTGTGTTAGCGTATGAATGTTAAATAGGCTGCTATGGAAATTAGTGTGACCGTAGCAGTCTTTTGAACTGATTGCACATATTTTGTTTTTTTTCTCCATTATTTCCATGAGCCTTTTTAATGGACAGAAAAGAAACATTGATTTTGTTCCTTTGTGTCAGCTTCGATGGATGTGCTTTTCTGAAATAGCGGCAGAACGACACGTTTATTGACAGTAAAATAATAAATCGAAACCCAAAAGGGAAAGATGTATATATATATATATATATATATATATATATATATATATATATATATGACCACTGAATTAGGTAGAATGATTTAGTAAGTTAAAAGAAAGAAAGTCGGTCTGACAAAGAATACTGACAATAAAACATTAGGCCCACTCGTTTTGCCCGACTGTAACACCGGAAATAAACTATAGTAAAACGAAATGTACGTAAAAAAATACATACAAAACAGAAATAAATGAATAAATACAAACAGCATGACCTTCTTGGAAAAGTACTCGGCCAGTTGCTTAAACTGTTGCGTTGTGTTGTGAAACCGTGTCTGTTTCGTGACGAGGCGCATAACAGTGTATGGAATATGAATCAAGTGGTTAATTGGAGGGACAGAAACCAAACGTGATTGAATTTTTGGCGGATTATATCAGACGGCTGGATGCTGCAATAGACACCACACACAAACACACACATAAACACACACACACGCACACACACACACACACACACGCACACCTCTCTCTCTCTCTGACACACACACTCCAGCCCCGGTTTCACGGGTCTTTGTTTCTGATCTGTTAAATCCCACCCACTTGACATGGACCCAGTAGAGAAACAAACGGTCCCAGTCCGGCGCCCACACCAGCGCCCAGTCGCTGTTGTCTATACTGCCTGCTGGACGCGTACGATGGAAACAGAGAGTTGTTTGCCTTTCTCTTCGCAGACCAGCAGGAGGACGCCAGGTAACTCACCGAGACTGGAGCACAGCGGCCCCGGCTCCTTTCTCCCCTGCGATGAGCTGCAGAAAGCCTCGCATCTCCCGCCTCCTCTTCCCCACCGCCTCAGCCTGCGCGGGGACCTGTACGCCGCCGCCATGGGGAGGTTTGGGGATGCTGCGGCGGACTTTACGCACGGCGCTGCCTCCGCCAACCCGCCCGCCTCCCCGTCCAAACACAGCAAGTTCTTGGAGAGTATACACGAGGATCCAAAGGGGACAGCGATTAACGGCAAGCCGGCGTTTTATGACAACAGCTCGGAAGGTGAGTA
Organism: Pseudoliparis swirei; assembly: GCF_029220125.1. Lineage (NCBI taxonomy): Eukaryota > Metazoa > Chordata > Actinopteri > Perciformes > Liparidae > Pseudoliparis > Pseudoliparis swirei. The sequence goes on from NC_079396.1 coordinate 12,442,725, forward strand.
AGAGAGAATTGATGTGTTATAAACTAAACTAAACTAACTGACGATGAGTAAAGGTCGGAGCAACAGCGATATCTTGACTTGTTTTTTCTGAAATATCTTTGAATTAATTAAAGCACAATTGCTCGACAATACAATGGATTTTAATAAGTAATCTTCTTTTTTCTTTTAAATGAAAGTATAGTCTTGCCAAAATGTCGGAGGTGTGGAAGTGCATGAGCAATTCCCCTCCAATTCTGACATTTTACATTAATTATTCTAAATAATAGGCGGGGGTCAAAAAAAGAAGAATGAATGGAGGTATCGCACACGGCAATAATCTTTATCCCTGTTTAATGTAGAAATAAATTAATTAATATAAATCCAGAGGATCAGTTTTTCAATAAGGCAGTTTCTTTTTGCAGTTTTCAGTTTTCAGGTTTGCATGTGTGATTTCAACTAATAATTATACAAAAGTGTTGATTGATTTTTATTGGCTATTCAAATGAAGACATGGTTGTGATAAAAATGTCAACAAGTTATCTTTCACTTGACAGACCTTGATTTAAAGTCAAAGAGGTTAAAGGTCATCCTGACAGCCGGTTGGGTGTCACATGGCTACCAGTCAGTTATCAGGGCTATTGATACATTTTAGTCCTGGCACTCATTTTTAAAATTGCTTCATATTCTTTTTATGAGCACGTTTTGTAAAACACATCCGAATTGACCTTGAATTTGTGCTCAAAAACCGTCGGACATAACAGCCTAAATGTCCATATGGGAATCAATAGGGGAAGCAATGCCTGCATGTTGAACCGAAGCCTGAAGAAATGATGTTGTCTTTCACTTTATTTATTGGTGTTGATGATTCTGCAAAGCAACAGAGGATATGAGAGCTGATAAGGCCTTTGTGAGATCTCCAGAATAATATACAGATTGATTCATGTCTGCCCAAGACAAATATACATTTCTGTCCACAAGTAGTTCTGATAATGATTTCAGCTGCATGTCCGGTTTGAACGTGGACTTTTAGTACTTTGCTTTGAAATATAATTAACATTTTAAAAAGTCATGGTTTCCTCTATTGCGGACACACACACACACACACACACACACACACACACACACACACACACACACACACACACACACACACACACACACACACACACGCATGCTTGTGCACTGACAATTGTTCAGCTTAATTAATTTGATACATTACAAGTTAATAGGGTTGCATGCATGTGCAGAATAGATACTGTGTGTGTCTGTGTGTGTGTGTGTGTGTGTGTCTGCTTGTGTGTACCCACTCTCCATGTGTTTGTTTTGGGTTCGTTCAGCTTGAAAGGAAGACATGTCTTCCTGTTTTGTCTGCAGTGGGATGAACGTTTGTTGATGGTGGGCCGGCCAACACATTTAAAACCCTTCAACCCTTCTTTGCAATTGCAAGTCTTAATTTAGTTTGCAATGTTGTTGTTTGCAATAAATTAGTGCAATAATACATAATTGGCTTAATTTGATTAATGGGTGAGTTGATATTTTTTAGAAATAATCAGGAGTCAGCATGTCTAAAATATTTAGTGCTTGAATATCAATATAAAGAAGTTTGATGCTATATCTGCCACAATATAGCCCAGACAAAAGATATCCATGAGAAGAATATATTTCTTACCTTATTCAAAATTATTGATATAGAAATATGCTGCACACTTAAATACATATATTTTTTTCCATCAAATTTCATTTTGATCCTCGCCCACTATTTAAATCCTTTTGTGAACTCGGCCGCATAAACTCAGTTCCAAACCTTAATTCTTCGTTAGAGGCTGAGATAGCTTTATTTTCTTCATTTGTATTATTCATCTGCTATAACCAGAGAAGATGAATTTAAAATCAATACATATTATTTTTATGTTAAAGAAAGCAGACGAAACATGTTTTAAAAGACTCATGCCGTTTTGAGCTCATTTTAAACCGTAATGTAGCAAGAGACCTAGAAAAGAAGTAGCTTAAATTTCTACCACGACCATTTCAGTGTTTAAGACTTAATCCTAAACTCACAGCACAATATTCCTACTCATACATTTTGAATTTATCCTCTATTTGCCTTTTCTTGAATGTCACATAGATCTCCTGCTCTGCAGGCAGAGCGGATGTGGCTGTTTGACAGAGTAAAAGCTATACAACGTCTGCCGGCCCCATGTTTGATATCTTAACAGAGAACAGTTGAGCTTGAACTGAGGCGTGAGGTGCAGATCTAATGGACACACGGAAACCAATGCTGCAATGAGAAGTGCTCTCCGTTGGGCCCCATATTGAATTAGGAGAAAAGCAAAGTAATGGCTACCCCATGAGTGAGTGGATGCAGTGAGATGGAGAGTGATTTTGTTTTGGTGCTCAGGGTTAAATGTAATGAACATGGACAACAACATCTAAACTCTGCAGGGGGGAACGGGCCTGGTCTGGTAACAGGAAGTGCTTTATCAGATCTATATATTTGTCATGCAATCCTGTGCTTTATCCTAATTTTCTAACTCTTCATGTTAATATTGTGACATGAACATTGCAATCTGTTACCATGTAATGAATTAGTATGTTTGTTTGGAAAGTGAACCTAAACATTTATTCTATGATCATTTTATTTATTATCCAAATGTCACAAATCAAATGGTGATTTTTTACTGACTGCTTTGTGGTTTTAAATCAAACCAACTCCCTGATGGGATGTCAGAGCGAATTTGATTAAATCACAGTTCGGCTAAATTAGTGTTGTGTGTTTTCTCAGCATCACAGTTCAGCATCTGATGGTAGTTTGAGTTTGGTAATTGAGAAGCATAAAAAACAAGCAAGAGATTAATGGATTTTCTGTCAGAATGTTTGATGTGATCTCTTGCTTATTTTCCTCATTAGTGAAGGTAAGTAAGCTCAAGGTATAAATATTAATCGGTGTTACCCTGTAGAAGGCCGCTGGTTTGTTCCTGATGGTTCTCACGGTCCCACACAGGTTATCTTCAACCTCACAAAACCATAAACAATATATGTTTAAATTGTATTTAACTTTTATCAAACCACAATGATTGTCTTCAAAAGGAAACTGATTTCAGAAAGTATTTCATGAAGGATCACATTTCATTTATTGCCAGAATCTTAATCAGAAGTTCATGTCTGCAAAATCTGAACTAAAACCAGGACCCTAAAAAATGTGTGGTACCGTAAAGAAAAGCCATCTAAAACCCTCTATGTGTCTCAGGCAGAGAGAAAGGAGGTCCAAAGCCCATGGGCTATCCTGGCATTGGCACAGACTGTTGCGGCAAGCTGAAGGAGCCGGGTGCCGGTTTGGGGGACTCCATCGCCGACTCCATCGACTTATCGGGCAAGAACAAAAAACGTCGCAATCGTACCACCTTCAGCACCTTTCAGCTGGAGGAGCTGGAGAAAGTGTTCCAGAAGACGCACTACCCTGACGTGTACGCCCGGGAGCAGCTGGCCCTGAGGACCGAGCTCACCGAGGCTCGGGTTCAGGTGTGTGTTCAGGCAACATGAATTACACCTTTTTGTTTCGTCACTATCAGCAGAAGAAAGTTCACGACCTGAACAAGACCTGTTGTCGTCCCACACTATTGTATCTGAAAGGTTTGGTTCCAGAATCGTAGAGCCAAGTGGAGGAAACGGGAACGTTATGGAAAGATCCAGGAAGTCCGCAACCACTTTGCAGCTACTTACGATATCTCTCTTCTCCCTCGGCATGATGCATACCAGGTAGGCCGCCGCAGACCTCACATGACGTACATGTGTTACTGGAAACTGTCGAAATGACTGTTTAGTTTTTCAAGCTCAATCCGACCTACGCAGATATTGTCTCTTGATTTGGAGTTCATGGCAAAGTACGAACTGCATAATGTGTCCTATCCTGAATCTCTCCCCGTCAGATGCAGGGCAACCTGTGGCCCGGGGCCGCTTCAGGAGGAGGCGGTGGTTCAGGTGCCGGCTGTGTCCTCGGAGCGGACTCCATCCCCTCGTCCTGCATGAGTCCATACCCTCACCCCCACAGCAATCTGCAGGGCTTCATGGGCATGCCTCCATCACCCAGCCATCCCCATCACCACCACCCGCCTCACCATCCAGGCATCAACGGCCTCTATTCACTCCACAGCTTTCCAGGAGCCCTCGGGCCCCCTTCCATGGAGGGGCCTGAGACTGACTACAAGCCGACGGGCCTTGTGGCGCTGCGTATGAAAGCCAAAGAGCCAGGCAGCATCCTCTCCTGGCCTACATGACCACAACAGTGCCAGAACCCCATTATGCACTGACTGAGCCAAAGCTTATTACATTCCTGAACCATAAACAGTCCCCGATGTACACACCCACCTCAGCGTATGACTCAAAGCCTCCGAACATTTATGTAAACTTGGACACTTTTCACAATTCAGAAGATCTTGGAATATGAATTTCATGAACATTGAGGGCAACTTGAGCCTCCAGCATGAAAACCCAGTGTATTCATAGGAACTTTGTTGTTTCCAGTTGTAGTTTGACATCACATTGCTGAGACCAAAGACAAACAATTATTTAAGCATGTAAAAATTGTAATTATCATTTTAATCATTGTTTTTTGTGTCTGTTGTGCTTTATAGTGTGACCAGTAATAAAGGCCTCCATCTAAATACCGTTTTTTTTTCCAGTAGGGAACTATTTTGGCAAAAAGATATGAAGAAAACAGAAATAAAACTATTTCAGACGGAATTATTTTAGGCTCGATGTGACTGAAGTCTGTGTCACATATTTAACTGGGAATGTTGTTGTGAGGCAAACAATGGTTCACAGGCTGTGGTTGCCATAAACACAAAGATTTCTGCTGTGCGGGAAGTGAACTTTTTTCTTCTTCGGGAAGCCCACAGTACATGTGCAGCATACTTGGCCTCACTTCAAGAGGCCTTCAGGTGGCACCTCGTGCATCAGGAGCAAGAGGCAGGTTCATTAATGCAACGTTAACTGAGCAACCACACTCCAGTATTGATGATAAAGTAAGCCTTCTTCCCATTGAGCCATTTCTCATTCACATCTGGCGTCAGTGGTAAACCCGACCAACTGAGTAATGGCTTACAGTTTAATAGAAGCAATTGGGGTTACCATGGCCCAGAGTGTGTTTTGTTTGCTAATAGCACTGAAGCTAGTTCCTCTGCTTCCTACTTTTATTTATGAATACTTATCCATACGGTGTCTTTTAAAAGTCAAATATGATCAATATAAATCTGTGGCATGCTTAGTCTCGCATGTATTCCAAATGCATTCCTAATAGTTGTTTTCAGGAAGTCTCCTTGTTGTGCTTTGCCCCAAACAATTTACTTTATTGACAAGGAAACAACTGAATTGCACGGTACCATCCCATCTGGTGTAAATTACTAAATACCACCATATTAATGTCAGATGTGCAAACATTTACATCTGTCAGAGATTGAGAATGCGAGTTGAATTGAGAAAAAAGAAAGTTCCTCCTGTGAACAAAGCCGTTCCAAGCTCCACTTACTCCCCAGAAATGAGCATGGTTTACGGGAGAAGGTACTGGCTCTGCTTCCCCTTTGCTTGCTTCACATGACAGCCATGCCGGGGCGGATCAGCTGCCATTCCCCGAGTCTGTGCCGGGGTTTTGTGTGAGCCACTAACATGTGGTTCCAATAGAAAATTGCACAAACCCATCAGAAACACTTTCCACACCCACAGCTTCAAATTCCAGCCAGGCCCTGGGAGACGGCAGCCCTTACTGCAGCTACATAGTCTCCTGATTAAATCCCAGATTAAGTGGAGAAGATAAGGAGACCTGTCAGGAGGGATAAGGGATTGAGGAGATGGCCATCTTTAGGAAAGCTGAAGAAATAGCAGATGGTGGCTCAGCGCTCATTTTTAGTATTTATTTTGTAGGTAGGGAGCAGGTTAATCAAATCTGCCAAAACAAAAGAGGAAACTCAGTGGTTTAGTTAATCTAATATGTTAACTCTTGAACACTGTGAGGACAGTTGTAAAGGAATAGATAACAATTATAAATGCAGTATGGTTTAGTCCAAAACAGGACCAAAACTAATGGCCTCTTCTTACAATAGGCAACCATACGTTTTGATTAAGTTGTCATTTAAGTTACAGTGGTATGGTATGCGCTTTGATCTGTATTGGCTCAATATGTCAGGCTGGAAAGGCCTCATACGATCTGTCAGAAATGAAAAATGTTGAGTTAAGAGTGCACGATGCTGGGGCAGTTATTAACTAAGCATCACTTTGTGTGTAAGGGTCATCGGGTGAAGACTGTCATTTGAGTTGGAAAATTACTATACCCTTTGCCTCATTAATGGACACAAAAAATAATAATTCTGATTTAATGCTCATTAAAATCTGTAAAGCTGCCTGCTGGCCACTGCTCTACACTTTGATCTCAACAAGATTGATCTTGGCCTTGAAGTGCAGCTATTGTGACACAACAGATCCTTGCATTTGAAGTCGTCAGACAGCATTAACAGTTGCCACTAAGCTAAACAATGTGGTTGCACACTGCCGCCATCTCGGTACCGCATTAAACATGAAGTGAGTCGAGTTCAACACAGCCTGTCATGAAGTATTAAGCTGCTTCAAGACATTGAACTTAATGTAACAGTTCATAATTTGAAGGATACAAAAAAAAGTTGCCACACTGAGATGACTATTTGCATTTAATTGTGAAGTGTGCACAACATGCTACACCTATATATCCAGAGGTGCATACAGTGGTAGAAACAATAAATCCAGCGATGTGTTATGATATTTCAGTATGATTCAAACATACCTTTGACTTTGAAATGGGTGGTAAATAACTCCAATAAAGGACAAGAAAAGGACAAATCCTGGTCTACTTTAATTTCGCTTCTTATCTCAAAAAAGGAAAGTCTTGGAACTAAAAGTAACAGTGATTAGATGTAACACATCAACATGCTTAAAATATATCCAATTAACCTACAATACAAGTACGACTGGAGCTTGGCAACTGTATGCCTATGAAAAAAATGCACAGAAGAGCCATGGGTCTATCCAAGGTCATTTTTAAGGATAAGTAACTTATAGTGTGCTACTGGAGCCTTTCAGCTCCTGTTCAAATGCTGCCACCTTGTGGATATGGTCGAGCTATGTAACACGAGAGACACATTTTACATAAATATAATAGTTAAGTACTTTGACTGGAGATGGACAAAAACGTAGTCCTGCGATAAATTATAAATCTTTAGATAAATAGTACCTTTTTGCGCTTATAATGTCTAGTATTGAGAGGTGTTGACTTATAGCAGGCCACATTGAGTGTGTTCGTATTTTGTTTTAATTTACAGCTAATTGCTTATTGGTCCAGTTATTTCTTCCGGAGAATTAACTTAGTTCCAAACATGAACAGGCACAAATATACATTCACATTTAAATGTCCCGGTGGATGATTGACGTGAGTTTATACACTTCCACCCTGTTTTTTCGACCAATAAGGACACAGGGGCGGGCCTTCGGGTTAATCTGTACAAAATGGCGACTGTTGTTGTTTTGCCGCTGGCTCAGTGAATAAATCGGTTTTTCATTTTAACAATTTTCTGCACTCAATTGCAGAAACGGCAACAACGGGCTCCGGTGTCCCAAGGGTCGGCTCCGTGTGGACTGAAATGAAAGGTAAAGAGCGGTCGCCGATCAAAAAACGCTCCCGGGCCTTGGACGACATACGAGACAGGGGAGGAGGATGCCACCCGACCAGCAAGAAAATGGGGGCTCTCGCGGTTTCTAGTGGGAGTAATAATGGAAATAACCCGGCAAAAAGCGACGGCAGCTCGACGAGAAGGAGTTTACTCGGCGAGAAAAGAGAGCGAGATTTTGACGGTCACAGTCGGCCCGGGAATAACCACAGCTGTCAGTCCGCTGCCGCCAGCTCCATCGGGAAGCCCCACAGCCTGAGCCTGACGCTGGACCTGGCCTCCGCGAGGACCGCTTTGCGGGCGGAGCCGCGGGTGCAGCCGCCCAGCGTCGAGAGTGAGTACAAAACCCTCAAAATAAGCGACCTCGGCACCCAGCTGAGCGACGAGGACATAGAGGACGGACTTTTTCACGAGTTCAAAAAATTCGGCGACGTGAGCTTGAAGATAAGCCGGAGCAACGACGAGCGGATCGCCTTCGTGAATTTCCGGAAGCCGGAGGACGCGCGAGCTGCGAAGCACGCGAGGGGCCGGCTGGTGCTGTACGACCGGCCGCTGAAGATCGAGGCCGTGTACATCAACAGGAGGAGAAGCCGCTCCCCCGTGGAGAGGGACTTGTACGGGGCAGCTCATAGACATTTGCAGAGACCCCTCTCGCCCACCGGGCTCGGATACAGAGACTACCGGCTGCAGCAGCTGGCCATGGGGCGGCTGCCCCCTCCCCCGCCGCCCCCTCTGCCCAGAGACCTGGAGCGGGACCGGGAGTTCGCCCTGTTCGAGGCCCGGGCGCGACCCGCTTTCATTGCAGAGCGGGCAGCTTTTCGCGAAGAGGATTTTATATCTCCAGAAGATGACCAAAGAGCCAATAGGACGTTGTTTTTAGGAAATCTGGACATAACTGTTACAGAGGCGGACCTGAGGAGAGCTTTTGACCGGTTTGGGGTCATCACTGAAGTGGACATAAAAAGACCCACACGAGGACAAACCAGCACATATGGATTTCTGAAATTTGAGAATCTTGACATGGCTCACCGTGCTAAACTTAGTATGTCTGGCAAAATAGTCGGCCACAACCCCATAAAGATAGGTTATGGGAAAGCAACTCCCACCACGCGCCTGTGGGTGGGGGGACTCGGACCCTGGGTTCCTGTAGCTGCCTTAGCAAGAGAGTTTGATCGTTTTGGCACTATAAGGACCATTGACTACAGGAAGGGGGACACTTGGGCCTACATTCAGTATGAAAGTTTGGATGCCGCACAAGCGGCATGCACACACATGAGGGGCTTTCCGCTGGGAGGTCCAGAGAGAAGACTTCGAGTGGACTTTGCTGACACTGAGCACCGTTACCAGCAGCAGTTCCTGCAGCCTCTCCCAATTCCACCATTTGACATGGTGGCTGAGTCATTTGTCCACCGGGCCACACCTGAACCTCTGAGGGTCAGGGAACGGACTCCACCGCCCCTTCATTTCAGGGAAAGAGAACTCTTTCCTGGAACTGAGTGGCCCAATCCAGCTCTTCGTGACCGGGTACGGGCTTCACCCTTTGAGCCTCTAGAGCACTTGGAACGTGAACGGCGGGCACGAGAGCCCTGGTCATTGGAACGAGAGCTGCAGGGACGAGAACCTGCACGCAAGCGGCGATTGATGGAGGACGGACGCCATATCGACCACTCCCCCGACAGCACCGAGAGGACAGGAAGGCGGAGACGTGCTTCTCCAGATGGCAGTCCTGGAGGTAGCAGCAGAGACGGAGGGCGCTTCAGTGACCCGGAGCGCCCTCTGCGGGCCGAGAGACCCTCTCCTGCACGAGAACGTCACGGCAGCCTGGAAAGAAGTGTGGCTGAACGGAGGCTCAAAACCCAGAGTCTCTCCGACAAGGGGCCACCGAGCAGCAGCGTTTCTTCGGTCGTGGAGCGTAAGCGCAAAGCCGGCGACGGTGGCAAAGGGCCGGCCAAAAGAGAGCGTTCTGAGAACAACGCCAAGGGGGGCCAGCCGTCCAAACCAGACGGCACAAAACTCAGTTTGGCCTGGCATGGTATGCTGCTCCTCAAGAACAGCAACTTCCCGGCCAACATGCATCTGCTGGAGGGCGATCACAGCGTGGCCCGCGACCTGCTCACCGAGGGCACGTCAGGGCGACCGGTGGGCGAGCTCAAGATCACCCAGCGGCTCCGTCTGGACCAGCCCAAGCTGGACGAGGTGTCCCGGCGCATCAAGGTGGCGGGTCCCGGTGGCTACGCCATCCTGCTGGCGGTTCCCGGGCCAACGGAGGATTCGTCTTCATCTGACCCTGCAGCCTCGACTCAGCGGCCGCTTCGCAACCTGGTGTCCTACCTCAACCAAAAACAAGCCGCCGGAGTCATCAGCCTACCTGTGGGGGGGAGCCGGGATAAAGACAACACCGGGGTCCTTCATGCTTTCCCTCCCTGTGATTTCTCCCAGCAGTTCCTGGATTCCTCTGCCAAAGCTCTGGCTAAAAGTGAAGAGGACTATCTGGTCATGATTGTGGTCCGTGGAGCATCTTAAAAAAGAAAGAAAAAAGAAAAGAAAAAAATCTGAACACACACAAGTTCAAGTGGTGTAAAAAAAAAAAAAAAAAAAAATCTGCTTTATGTCAGTAACTATTGCATGCTGTGTTCTGCATTGTGGGGTACACTAGTATGGTTCTTGTGTTTGTATGCTACCATGTAATCCACTTAAATAACAAACCCTGCCCTCCGACTAAACTAAAAGGATGTGTGTATTTGAAATTATTTTTTAAAGGGTGTATGAATTGCTCACATTCATAAACCTGCAGTAATTCAGTCAAAACCTATGAATACAGTAGAATATGAGGAGCATTTGTTAAATACAGTTAATTTAAGAAGAGATTGGGCATATAGAAAAACAATGTTTTGGTTAATTTACAGGTTTAAAAACCGAGTTGTCCAACTGTACGACAATAACTAAATAATTTAGATTTGCAATGATTAGACACAATAACACCTCCACGACAATAGAACCACAAACAATGGCTTCACAAGCGTTATGCTCTAGTGCTGAGGCCACACCTCCCTGACTGTTGACAGCAGCTGAAATGCTTAAAGCTTAAAAAGGCTTCGTTAGTGTGTGGGCCACAGCATCGCCCCGATTGTACCGGTGTTATTGTGTCTACACCCTGTGTCGGCGTCCACATGAGGAGAATCAGAAAAACTGATTTGCAGGGAAATAATATTCCTACCACCATTTTTAAATTGAAGGTTCCCAGTAGAGGGGAGTGACTGGTTTGGTACTGCAGTTACTAAACCAATCAAGAGAAAGAATCCCGGTAACATTTTTAAGTGGCACAACTTTTCTCCAGCACAACATTCACTAGGCGACCGACCTGATGTCAACAAGATGGCTGAAGCAGTCTGGTGAATGGAGTGTGGCGGACCGCTATTTATGCAACGTGTTTGAACTTTGAGGCGCTCACACTGGCTCATACTCCATGTATGTGCGCTCAAAGTTGGAAAACATTTTTAAATTCCCCAGTTAACGCGTCTCTGACGGGCACATTTCAGTCACCTGTGTTGTGAATTCTGTTCTGGATTGGAGAGTATCTTTAGATAAAGGGTTCCTCAGTTTTGGGACATCAAATTGCAAGACAGCCAATGAAGTCAGTGTGTGTGTCTACTGGTAAACTCCATTGTTATGTCAACTCCATGTGGAATGCTGAATACTAACAGATGTGACCCTGTCGCCCAGGGAGCAGCCGTAACACAATACGCATAGCATAGTAAAGAAAATACTAACATGTCTTTCATATTTTTTACTTCATATTTTATTTTGTGCATCCCTACCTTTTTAGAAATGGTTGTGTAATGTGATATATGAAAAACTTCAGTAGTAATGGATAAAAAAAAAAAAGCTTAGAGTTTTGTGTTGTTTCATTTATTGCTCTGAAACCAGTAGGTCCTCAAATAATAATAATACTATTCAGTATCAGTAATATGTTGGTTCAAAGTTACAGAAACCTGCTCTTTGTTCAGTAAGTAGGTCTGAGTAATTTAAAGTTGTTAAACGTTCATGTTTTAATTTGACTTTAGAGGTATACATTGGACACTATTTAACTCTTGCCTGCCAACATGTTCCCCCACGGCCTACTTATTGCATTTTTGTTTTGCCATTGTATGTTTGTCATGCAATAGAACATGGCTGATTTATGTATTGAAAACATTAATATGTCAGAAAAAATTGTTGTTTGAACATCTCACCCACTTCAACGTTGGACTTAAGGAGACGAAGCCCTCTGCAGAGAAGGTGTTTGTGAGTCCTCACTAATGAGGCAACTTTTAAGTTGTGTATCCCGACTGCACCTGTGATGACTTCTGTTTTTAATGGAAAATTGAGCAATGTACACTTTGATGTCGTGGGAAAGGAAAATCCATAGAGCCCATGCGAAGCTGTTCACATACCTGCGAGTGCGTTTGGGCACTTAATGTGACCGATTATCAATAAATTGTTCATTTGAAGGGAAACATGTTTCTTCGATGGAAGTGAATAGAAGAAACACGCTGCCATACCTTAGTATGTTTCGACGGAGTTGTCACTTGATTTTGTTTTCGGCACACGAGGGAGACAATCTTTGTTTGTTTAGCGCCAGTGAAGAGAGACCCCTGTATCGCGTGAGGATCGCGGTTTGCTGACAGGCCCGCTCTGGGCTCCTAAGTGGCCCATCATAAATTACTCCCCCGTGAGTCTCTCGTCCCGTCAACGTTTCCTGTTGGCGCGTGAACACCGGAACGGGATCGAGGAGCCGCCGCCGCTGCCTGTTGTTTACAGCCAGCCTGCAGTGGGGAACGGTGGCGGATGCAGACCGCGGGGCAGTTGGGAGTCGAGGGCAGGAGCTGATGGCAGCGCGTGCCAGTAAGCTGTCGTCTCCCCTGCTCGTTTCTCTAAAGGTCTCATGTGCGCTGTTGCCGGTCCCGAAGAGGAGCTGAGGAAACCCCATCAGCGGCCGCCACGCACTCCACTCAGGAGCTTGTGGGTGGCACCGCTCTGCAGCGTCCGTCGCGGCTCCAGTTCAAGCTGAACCACTGGGGTGAATTGGTCATGATTATTCTTTGCCCGGTTATGATTTGATTTGACTTAATCAGGGATGAAGATTGGCCTCAGCTAGGAATATTGTTTGCCCCCATCGTGGTGTTCTCTGATTGAACCCTCACCGAGGAGACAAGCGGAAGAAGCGTGACGCTGTATCCCATCGTCATCTGAGGTCTGCTGCGGCGTGGAAGTGAAGTGCCGACAGGCCAGATTGTTTACCCTTTTTGACACTGCCGGAAGGAATCCACACTGCGGACCAAGACCCTCTCTCAAATTCCTCTAGGAGACCTGATTATTTTGCCAATGCCCTTTTATAAGTGGCCAAGAAAGTTTTCCATTTCCTCCTCCCATCCATTTTAATCAAACTAATGTGAAAACAAATGCTGTGTTCTGTGCTGAGACGGACCCGTCACTTCACGAGAGAAACATTGCCATCTTGAGGAGCGCGGAGCTGCTGCTTTCCTCTCCGTCCACCTGACCAGTCGCACCGGTGCACAGCAGGCGCCCGGCGGAGCTGCTGCCGCTCCTCGGCCGCTGTGTAGAAACGCCATGAGGCCGAGTGAGGAGAGGAGGTGCTGTCTGCCAGCTCTGTATCGGAGGCTTGGGCAGCGGAGGTAAGTATAAAGTGTCAACACCACACGCTTCACATTAACACAGGCACCATTAACACTCCTTCCAGAGATGTCTCTGAGGTTGTTGTGCAAGACAGCAGGATCATTTAATGCCAACAATAACTCATCGCCCAGAGTGCGGCCCCCGTCAGCGGCTTGAAAATCCACTAAACCGAATTATACTTGTTTAAAGTGAACACTTTAAAACCTGAATATATGCTCTTTAGATATGCCGTCGTCATGCAGATGTGCCTACTTGATGTAAACGGTTGACAATCTACAGTTAAGCTACTGCAGTTGATTATTATTTGCTTAAATCTTCATCTTGGCACTGGGAAAAAAAAGAACTTGCCAGAAACTACAGGAAAAGTAATTTTGATCTAATATTGTTAATGTCTTTAAAGACTTGCAATCTTTCACGTTTAACATTGGGAGTAAGCCACTGCTCCTCATAGATAAGGTTATTGATCCTGAAATATTTGTTATATTATTTATTGTTCGAGCCTCAACATCAGTTAGGTAATTAAAAAGGAACTAATGTTAGAAGAAAATAAAAATAGTCTATTGCATAAGGAGCTATTAATGATTAAAGGCCGCAAATGATAACCTCCAGTTCATACAATAGAGAATATGAGTGTGAGGTCTAAAGGAGGTCAAGTCCACGATACCAGTATGCTCCCAGTATATTGGGGCTGTATGTGCTATTCGTCATACAGTGTCAAACCAGAACCAGAGAGGTATGCAAGTAGGTATTCACAAATCAATTTATCGAGCAGCAATATGATGCTCGGAAAGATATTTGTTTTGGTTAAAAAATTAGGTATTCGCTTTTATCTTCATACACACTGTTAACAAACGTGGCCGTCTTCTACCCTTAAAACGAGGATGTCACACATTTGAAAGGCTACTTTGTGATATCGATTGGCCGAGATCTGGAGAAATTAAGTTATACCGAGTCAATGTATCACTAGATATGGGTTCACGTCATTTATTTATTTATACCGTACACATCCATCAACCCAGGGGTAAATGTGTCAGTCTTAGCGAAAGGCTACATTTCAACCGTGGTCTCTGTGGCCAGATATTACAAGCCATCACTAATGGAGAAAAAGTTTATCACAGAAACATCATCAAAAGCAATAAACATACAGGTTACGATCAAATACTGGCCTCATCATAAAATCATGAAAAAACCCCCCATCAAAAGAAATAAAAATACACACGATCACTGAGGGAGTCATGATTCATGCGCACACTTCTGATTGATAAAAAGCTAGTTCTTCCGGCCGTGTTTAAAAGAGTGATACGTTCTGCTAGTGCGTCCATGCAGAGCGGTCCAGAGAATCCAGGCTGGCTAAAGCAACTCTTCCTCAACGGGATGATGCAGTCACCTCCCCACAGATCTAGTTTGTCTACTACTCTGCTTGTTTTTTTGGATAAATTCAACAAGGAGCCATATCATTACCTATAATCCTTCATAAAGGTACCAAGTTATAACTCTGAGCATTGTGTTAATGCAAACTGTACGATATGGCGTTGAACATTCAGTTCCACACATCTCATATCTGTTGGAAAGAGCAACTGATTTACTACAAGTCAAACCGTGAGCCATAAAAGCCACAAATGTGTCAAATATAATTTCCCAGTAGATTTATGTTCTCCGTGCTGATTGATTGCAGTTCATTGAGGTATGAAGCACACACTGGAATATTATGTTGATAACCAGCCCTAACAATCATTCCCAAATCCGTGACACTGTAAACTGCTCTCAAGATTAAAACATGTGTTTATGTTTCCGATACAGAGTTATGATGGACGGCCGTGTGATTCCAGGCCGGCAATCAACACACACTGTGATGTCATCGACTGTAAGTAACACGTTTGATTGTCAGAACATTAACAGTCTGAATGACATTAAAGGTTGAACCCTTTCTTTACCTTAATTAATCACAAGCATTTGTCGGGTCTACTTTTAAACCCAAGATGGAAATTAATGTAATGATATAGTTTAAATAATTCTGTTTGTATGTCAATTAAGTGTCAATAAAATCTATAAATATGTTTTAAATTGTGAGTGTTTTGAATTGTTTTGGAGAGAGAGACGTTGATGTGGTATCAGCTGATTTATTGTCTAAATCAAACAAGAGCAGACTTGAGTCACATGCCAGTTTATTTCAGCCTGTTACAAGGCTCACAAAGGGACCTTGAAGGAAGAACGTGGATATCTATGATTGGTTAAGCATATTTTCTAAACTATCAGTTGAGAAATCCCGGAGCCAAAGTAGTGACAAAACAGTGCTTTACCCATAAATGCATTTCCTGCAAAGAAAACGTCAAATCAAACAGAACTCGGTTTCCAAAGGGGCGTACAAATTATTTCAAGATATCGCTCAAGCATCCA
The DNA here is from genome assembly GCF_029220125.1 of Pseudoliparis swirei. NCBI lineage: Eukaryota > Metazoa > Chordata > Actinopteri > Perciformes > Liparidae > Pseudoliparis > Pseudoliparis swirei. The sequence continues at coordinate 12,458,465 of NC_079396.1, forward strand.
ATTTCTTAAAATATCCAGATCCCAAACCAAAATCTACTTTAAAGCATACATTTCATGAAAGATTTATTATGGTACAAAATATTCAGTGGTCCTCAATCACAAAAGCAAACTGGCGGTGAATGAAACTTGTGAGCCAAAGGAGCTTTTGTGCATGACTGTCGTTATTGAAACAAAACAAAGAGCCTTGCTCAGTATTGTGAAAGTGAGATGAGGGGGAATAATTTGGTACTAATTGAGGCAGCATTCTTTGTGTAGAGGCGATGCTCTGCCACGAGAGGGCAGCGTGGGACTAAACACATGTCTATGTGTCTATCACTGGATTCTGGTCCTCAGTGAAGACTTTGAAATGACATAATAATGGCTGATCATCGTGGTTTCAATTATATAGACAGTCCAAACTATTATTTTACTAATAAGCTTCAAGTTGTAGGTTTCTAATGTGTCTTTGGCTGACATGACAGGAACGTTAGTAAAGATACAATACAGTACCTTGAAAGGCAAACAGTGGTGAAAAACAAGTCATTCACTGAAAACACAAAAAAAACCTCTACGACATTAGAAAAAAGATTGAACAACCATCATGCTCCCAAACATAAACACAATATCATTTTTAAATTGCATTGACATTAATTGCCTGCCGGCACTGTAAAGGAGGGGCAACAGTTCCCGACCAGCCCAGTTAAATTTGGCAACAGCAAGAAAACAGTGAGTCAGAGATTAACAGACATTTAAAGAACAAGTTACACTTAATCTCACAGAAAACCTGCTATTCAGCGGAGCTCGTCAGCAGTCCAACTGTGATCAATATATTCAGGAATCATACTTAAATCTCGACCAAACAGACTTCTTCTTATAGGGGTATTTGGGTCAATTTGCATAGAACAGCTCGCAATGAGCCGTCAGACGTCTCGTAATCTGCACGCTTGCCAGCGCAAGTCAAACGCAACGTGAATGTCAAGTTTTTTTTAAATGAGTCGAGACTGAACCATAAAAAGAGGGAGGCATTTTGTAGTTAGTAGGATTAAAAATAACAAAGTTTACCCACTTGCATTCAAAACTGCAGGTGCAAACACTGCAAGTAGGTTCAAGTGTGTTACAACGTGATTTAAGAAGATGACGTGTCAGTTGAGTCCTTAAATACTTATTATTTGACTTGTAAGCATTGCTAGGAGCCGAGGTGAGTGAAAGTGTCCGAGGCAGCTGGGCTTCAGTTCAACCCTAAACGCTCCTCTCCCACAAGTCAGTGTTCGCTGCAGAATACACACACATCATAACTCCTGAAAAGTTATGAGAAGAAGTTTTAAACATCAACTGCAATTCCAGAAAAACCACGAGAGGTATGAAACAACTGAAGTGATGTTATGAAATTTAAATGGAAGTAGATGAAGGCATTAAACCCAAAACAATTTAATGAAGGAGTTTAATAGGAAAATAAAATGTTCTGTCCATTATAATCTCTGGGGAAATTATCCAAACAGCGCCTCACATGAGCTTAACTTTGTGAAGTTTGATCGTTTAAGTATGGTGAAGAAGTAAAAAGCGGCCGTCATATATCAGAAATAAAGGCTCTTAATGCTTATAGCACATGCCATACAATCTATTCCTGTGAATACAATAATCTAGTTGGGGCAAGTGAATATAATGCTGAAGCAGTAGCTGCTTTTTGGCTTTGAAAAGCAGGTTGCAATTGGAGGGGACATTTGCCACCTTTTATGTGGATCAGTGTAAATGTCGTTGTTTGAAGCAATAAATTCCTCGGTGTGCTAAATTGAGCCAGAAAGCTGAGTTTGCAGCTGCAAAATGTGTTTTGCTGTTCGTGTGTCCAGTGCCGTCCTGTGATGTAATTCGAGGCAAGGATTGCCTGAGGGCATTCGATGCTGCTCAAACCAAACTTCCTTTTGCTTTTCGCTTGTATTCTAAACTAGCTACATTTCCAAAATACAAGTGCAGTGGATGTTTTGGACGAGGACACATTTAGCAGTAATTTGGCAGACTGATATCTAGCCCTATTTATACGAGCCATAGTAAACAGCAGAGTAAATGAGGATATGGCCAGCAGGGGCCCTCCGGGTGTCACAAGCTCACGTGCAATGCATCCTGGTACAGCGTCTTTGAGTATTATGAAAAGCGCGATAGAAATTTGATGTATTATTATTACATATAGGCACAGTTCTCTTTCAATATAGGTGTGACTGAGGAATATATCGCCTCAATTGTCTTCATTGACCTAATTGGATATCCGCTCCGCATAAAAGGTGCCACATTTTCATTCAAAGTGGTTGCTCAGTATCCTAATTATCAGGCATTTAAAAGGTCAGAGGAAATGTCATGCAGCATAATCACAACTTGGCCCAAAGTGCACACCAGTGAGTACAGGTTTACAGACGCTTCCACAGAAATCGAGTGAGAAGTATTTCCTCATGGATATGAGCGTCCATCGATGCCGTCACATGAACAAGAAGAGTTCTGATCACAGGATGTCGAGCTCTTCTGCGTAGCTTTGTTTCCAGACATATTATTTGCAATGAAAAGATGCTGCAAAGGGAATGCAGCTTTGTTGTCACATGGGGAAACAGATTTAGATTGTGTTTTAACAAGTAGTATTACAATATGCTGGAGGATGTATGTTTCAGTTTGGTTGCATGTACCTTCTGATAGGAACAACAAAAGGGAGTAAAAATATTTCACAGAACACTAAAACGTTGGCTCTTTAAAGGTTCAATCTAATCATCTATTCGCCATCGTCCCGTATTAGACATGTTAACTGTGGTCTCCCCGGCCAATGAGTCGCTCCTGCTGAAAATAAGGGTCACTTAGGTCCCAACTTAAAGCAGGAGTCCAAGGTCCAAGGTATGCAGGCCCATGGCAAGTTGTGAGCATGCTGGTTCAAGATCGAAGGCCTTCCCCGAGTTTCATTCCTACACAGCGCCGTTCTGGAGGCGGTCGGGGGTGAAGCAGCCGTTGGTCTTACAGCTGCTTTCTGCTCTCGTGGTCCGGGTCACTTGGTTCCTTGCCTTCCAGCGCTGAGCCACCGGCTCCAGGAACAGAGAGAGAGAAGAAAGCAGATAGCAGAGCCCGGCCAAGTAGAAGGAGCAGTCGTAAGTCTGAGTGTAGTCGTACAGGAAGCCTGCAAAACACAACAAAAGTCTATTTAAAAATAGTCATTTATAGCCACACAACTTCATTAATATATGATGTGGAAACAAGCTGAGGAAGCCTGTTGAATGTGGGGATCTTATGCATATCTTATTTCAATGTTGATTTACAGGCACACATGTACTCTCAATGGAAAAGGCACAATAATTAGTTGGGCTCAAATCCCTTCACATGCTGAGAGAATTATAGTTAGATGTCTTATATTTCTGTGCTCTATTTTTGTGTGTGCATAGTGGAACCCTGAAATACTCTGTAATAATATGTTTATGCAATTATCAATAACGATTTGTACATTTTCTGTATACAAGTCAGATTTCAAACTGAGTTTTTGCTGGAAAAATGATCCAATACATGAAGGGTCAGGACGCTTCAGACTAGGAGCTAAACTAAGATAAAATGACAACACAGTGAAACTCGCCTCTAGAGGGTCCATTTAACCACTTTACACACTTCATATGAAGCCACATTGTATGTGACAAACGTGGCAAAAATGTCATAATCTATTCATTTATATAAATGACAATGTATGTTAAAAAAGATTTTCATAAAAAATGTCGATAGAAAGATTACAGTATGCTTCATCAAAAAATATGTAAATTATGACATACCATAAAAATGTAATTAAGAAAGATCATAGTACCTATAATCATATACATTGTTAAATAGGACACATATGTTTGTTAAATGTTATAATTTTCCTTTTAGGTAGTATGTCTTTCCATAATGGATATTTACATGTTTTAAAGTAACCCTTTATGTTCATAATTTGCACAGTTTTCCGTTCTTCATACGTCTCAACTACAGAATGGTGGGTGCTCACATTTCATGCGTGAAAATATACTGCAGGTGACTTTGTGGTTTTATTGGTCTTCTTCACATGAGACACTTTGATCTTTCACTTGACAAAAAAGTGTCACAGGATCGGATTAAAAACAGGTACAACCATAACAGCTGTGGAAAGTTTAAAATCCTGGATATGACAACAAGTCGTCACAAGAAGGGCGCATAGTTGGACTTATGTTTGTTTCCTACTTGACCAGCAGGGATGGTAAACAGAGCCACATGATATTTCCATACAACCCTAAAGGGGGTCATTAGTCACATTTCAACCCCGAAATCCATATGCTCCTTTGAAGGGACTGCACAACTCAGTTTACAGGGTTCATGTCAAAATGTTCAAGGAAAACCCGCTTTAACTGGAGCCAAATGTTACCTAAGGGCTCGAAGAGTTAAAAAAAACGTATGTGAGTATGTTGCGCAAGCTCTAAGCAAGTTGCAACATTCTATTGATGAAAGATGAAAACTGGTTTTATTCACGCCCACAGTTTATGTGTTATGCATATGATTTTCTGTTTTTATAGGCGAACCGAGGAAAGTCGTAGTTAATGAATCTGTCGAAACCTGTTGTAAAAGAAAACACTGTAACAAAAAACTAATTCCAGATTATAAACGGCTCTCTAAGACTAACAAAGACAATCTGCCATTAGTTAAACAGAGTGACTCAAACCCCGCCATGAGCACACCACTGTTGTTCTACTTGACTTTAGGCAAGATGACATTTGACCCAGTAACCATGTATGCATTTTTGTCAAAGCAACCCCAAAGTCTCCGTCTGCATTGAGGGCTGCACTAACTAAAGGCCGTGTGTTTCAGGTTTCACTCTTCATAATGACTGCATGCACACACACAGACAGGCACACACTTAGAGGCACTGCAGGGAAGTGAAAATATGTACCTCTACACTTCAAAACAAATATGTTCATAAGAAAAGAATCAATCGCACACACACACACACACACACACAAGCATGTACAAACCTCACCTTGCCCTCCGAATAACAGATGACTTCAGGACAGTAAATTCATGGCTACATATGCGGTGCATTTTTATGGGGTTGTTATTGTGTTCATGTAGAAAAGTGGGTCAGCACATGTCTGACTCAAGGTTTTCCATGTGTGATCCACTCACCTGCCAAAGGAGGTCCTGTCAGGCAACCCAGGCCGACAAAGAACATGGAGAAGCCCATGGAGTTGTTGAGTTTCTCTGACCCCACGAGATCAACCTGCAGAGCAGAACAACACATTCAACTGAAGCTCTAGTTGGGTCATCTTCTTTCTGATTGGCTTTTTTCAAATAGAAAGCAAAGTGTTTTGCATGCATTTAAAAAAAATAAAAAATAAAAATTACATATCCTTCATAATACTACAGTATTGCAACAGACATTTTGCAAAGCCAACAGTCTTAAATGGATGAATGTTTTGAGATTCCTGTTACGACTATTCAACAAGTTCAACATGATTATCTGTCAGAAATGTTGAAAATATCTGCAAGTTGATTAAAACAAATACCGGCCTACAGAAGAGCATAAACACCATCGTTTCATTCGGCCTTTAAAACTGAGCCCTTAGTCTTGATTATTCATTTCCCATTCATCCATAATCTGTAAACCCATAGTCCAATTCTTCCAAGTGAGCCACATGTAAAAAGTGAGAGGACCTGTCAAAGTGTAAAGAGTCCCAATGTTCAAATACGGTGGTCTCCTTACTAGAACGGGCAGGAGCAGAGCCATGTATCCACCACAGAAGATGGCAAAGAAGATAGCGTAAATCATCAGCAGGATGTAAGAGGTCGCCAGTGGGGCGAGCAGGTTGACCAGGCCGCAGAGGATCAGGTAGGCCTTGTGGTAGTGGTACTTATGGAAGAGGTTCCGGTCGGTCACCCAGCCCGAGGCCAGCTGGGCGATGGTCTCTGTGATACCTGCAACGAAAGGAGACGGTTGAAAGTAAAACTCTTGGGGATGAGAGCAAAAGGGGAAAAAGTCTTTTCTTTTTCTTAGGCTTTAATTGTCTTATTGTTTGTTTTAAAAGTATGTACTCCTTAGAAAGCATTATTGATACCGAGTTTATTACACTGGTAAGTACAAGATATTCCTCCCTGTTTCTTGAAAGAAGGACTGAGAGAAGAGAGGCAGACAGGGGGATGCATACACTAACATATTCAGGGATGAGCTGCTCTTTGGTTATAGAGCTTTTGACGGAATACAAAAAACCGAGCATCACTGCTCTCTTCACCTTTCGACTCAAACGACTTTAATAATCAGGGCGCTTCACATTTAACATTTAAAGTTAGATGCATAAAGGAGTCAGTTCACCCAATTGTTAAAAATATATATAGGAAAAGCGCAACCCTCAATGATATTCTGCCATGCAGATAGTTTAGTCCAGGGGAGGACGACACACGCAAAATATGAGGGGAGAATGTCGCTCTGCAGCTACACCTCTTTGCATTCATGTCAAACGTGAATGATGACACATGTATTTTGAGTCCCAGTTGTCACTGTCCTCTTAAACAAGCATGTTTCCACCAACAGTGGCAACAGATCCATTTGTGAACATCTGTATTACACGTGCAACACAGGCTAACTACTCATTATGCACTTCGTCCCATCCGATTGATTGTTTACTCCAATCGGGTGTGATGACTTGGCAGAATTGTGTTGTTCTCTGCTGAGGTCACCTGGAATGCGATAGACACTGCAGGGGTATATTGACCGGCGCAGGAATAGCTACAAGCAGGGAGCGCTGAGCTATTGATACCCATCCCTTGCTCAGCCTCTGCACCACAGCTGCACAGGCTGCAGCCACTGACACTCAGTTTGGAGCAGAGGACAATTCTGCTGAATATGGATGAGTTTGTGACCAAGTAAAGTATGCAGGTGTGTTTGTATTGTGAATAAACGTTACATTAATCTACATAAATCAACAAGTGGATGTAATTAATGCTGGTCAGCTACATGTTCACTCCTCAAGGCTTAGACTGAAATTCAGATGAATACAAGAAACAAACGCCTCGTCAGTGAACACGTACTTTCCTTACAGAACCGAAAAGATGAAATGAGGCAGCTGTGCTCTGTTTATGTGTCCTCCTCTCGTGTCCCGGGGTGTCCCTGCTTGCACACAGACAAGTTGTGAGTTTGTTTGTGTGTTTTAGCCTCAGCAGGTTGTTTCAGGCCTGCAGCTGTTCTTGTTCAAACTCAGTACACTGCAGCTTAAATGTGGCCTCTCCAAGTAGCACCTCAAGCCGACTGCATCAGGGACATTATTAGTTCTCCCCGTAGAGCTGACAGGTAGAGAAGGTGTATTCTTTATGCATATTTCTGTGCATTAACCCAACCGTCGGGAGGTTGCCAGGCATGGAGAGGTGCCATTCCCTTTGCTTCAAGGAGGGATATTTTGTCACTAGATTAAAGCAAAGTGGTTATAAAAGACATGTTGGGTTTCTCAGCTTCTCTAAGGTGGAAGTTGGCTTGTCTTGCCTCCTCTTTTGTACATATTCATCCTCTGCAAAGTATGAGCCACTTTAGGACGAGACTCAAACAACATCGGGAGCCCCTGGTCCCACTGCCAACAACTTTACTTAGTTAGGTGTTGCTTAGCAACTCCAGTTAGCGCCGGTGTTGGTGGCTGAGGGTTGACGAATAAACTGACCCGGACGACAGTGGCCTCCCTCCCTCAGCCGAGTCAATGGGCTTCTATGACAAGCACTAGTTTGTGGAAAGAGGGAAACTGGGATGGTGGCTTTGTGGTCTCTCTCTCTCTCTCTCTCTCTCTCTCTTTCTGTGCACATGACCAGAGAATGTGACTGAACAAACGTGTCTGAATCAAAAGAATCAGTCAGTCTTGCTGCTCGCTGGCATGAAGCTCAGAAGTGACCCCATAGACCAGAGGGACAATGTTCTCTGCTTTGTGTCATAGAAACGATGTAGAGATTAGTTTCAGGCCCTTAAAGCCTATTTGTCAGTTACAGTTTTTCTCGATTGATTACACACAAAAACTGGAACTTATAACACAATGACCACAACCTGTAACTCATGTGCCAACTCCCTAAACCAATTCTGCTAAACTATAAACACAATTATCTGCTTTAGACACAGATTTCAATTGTTAGCCACACTTTCTTCAAAACACTAAACACCATCCTCTCTACTTTGCACACTTCATCAATGCCAAAACCTCCTTGTGTTCAGACAGAACACACTGCTGTTCAATTGGCAAAACTTCCATTTCCACGGCTGTTGTGCAATTTGGAATCAAGGCTTTAGCAATATAAGGGCCACAGGTGACCTCCTGATTTGAAGAAGAATGGATGAAAACATGGAAGGTAGAGGAGACCAGAGAGGCAGAGGAGTATTTTTTGTGTCCTTTATTATTTACACTTTTCTTTCTTTTTTTGTTGACTGTAGTGGTCTATTTTCTATTGTTTGTTCTGTGAAAAAATTTGAAAAAAGAAAGAAATTTTGTTGTTGTATATTTGTGTGTTGTTTTATATTTTGAGTTAAAACATTATACATTTACAATATTTTACAACAGGAGAAAGCGTACAGTACTACTGGACATGAAAAGGCATGCTCCTGATAAGGCCTTCATACTCGTGTTTTCCCATTTCATCGTAGTGTTTTCCATTGAGCACATCAGTGTTCAATCGATGCTCAGAATGTCAACTCATATAATGGGCTGTGTTTGTCATTTGAAAACAAAATACCCTTTTGAGGTGACATAGCAATGTTTTGAAAACAAAGTTGCATTTTGCAGGAGATATAAAGGGTTTTGCATTTTGTGTGAGTGGTTTTGGGATTTGTGTTTAGAGTTTTGAGAAAACGAGGCATGCTTTCAAAAAATGTGTTTAAGCAATCGAGAAAAACTGTAATTTGAGTGAATCCCGTCTAATTTTCTCCAGCAGTATTACTTGACACCATCCTTAGTTTTGACTCAATCGCCCAGCAGTGGTAATATCCAGCTGCACCAATGCTGACAAAAGGAAACACTAATTATTCACAGGCTCACCCTGATACCGTTGATAAAAAATATTCCTTTTTTTGGGAAACTCTCCTTTAGGCAATTTAAACCATTTCCCCAAAATAATTGTTGATACATAATTGAACAGGAGATGTATGAACTTTCTGTATTAGGACAATATCATCCTTTACATCATCTCCCTTAATTACTTCATAAAGAAATTGATGTGACCATTTAACTGGAATTATCCTTAACTAAAAAGCTCCTTTGATCAAAGCGTATCTGGAGCGGCCTTCAGCTCACAATAAAGGCAATAAAAAGCCCTAAAGAATTATTTAAAAAGTGTAATAATATCGCTGTTTGTCGATTACCGATTACCGATGTATAGATTACAAAACAGAAGCCAGTAAGTCGTAAACGCACGAACCTGTCTGGAGTATTTCAATTATTCACAAAGCCTGACAAAGCAATTTTCCAAAACTACACGCATATGTGGACAGTGTTAAAAATGTTAATGCTGCTTTCTGTAAATAATGGAGAGGCCTCATCAATGGCATACTGCTGAACCCTGGCCTGTGGACCAAAGTTCAGCTTTTATGTAAGCACATTACATAAGACTGCAGAGTCTGAACAGCTCACAAATAATTAATGCCTAAAAGTTGACTGAGGACTTTTTTTGCATTGCTTATTAAACCTGGATCTCCCTTTTCAAAATCACTGTGAAATTCCTGTTGGAAGCCAAACAAACCGCAGCAATCCACTTCTATTCAATCAGGAGTCTGGAAGGTTTACAAAGGGCGCCTACATTTGCGTATGACAATGCTTCTATACGTAATAGGAGACGTTTGATCTGAAACTCAATCTATGGGAACCACCGTCATAGTTTCATTATCAAAATCAATATAATTAAGATGACTAACGAGTCTCATCGAATAATGAATGAATGAATTTGCATAACCATGAAAATAGATCTGTGTTTTGGGAAATCCGCTTGGATCCACAAGCCCAAATGTGTTTACTGAAGATTTGACGTTGATGGGATCCAACGTTTAAATTAGTGAGCTTAAGAGTTCCTGGTTGAAGGATCGTGTTACCTTTGCACTGAGCCAAGCTAGCTGTTTCCCAATGTTTTCAGTCTTTATGCTAAGCTATGCTAGCTGGCTGCAGCTATATTTACTATGCAGACATGCAAGCTATATCAATTTTCCTGGAAAAGAAAAAAAGTCACACTATTCCTTAAAATTGGATCATAAAAACAGAGTCAAACATGTTGACCAATGGGTGCCTCACCTGCCACAGAGATGATGAAGGAAGCGTCCATGGCATCGATGCCCAGGGTTCTGGCTCGAGCAGTCAGGTGGAAATAGGGGATGAAGTAGGCCAGCTGGCTGAAAACCAAGGACCAAGTGTAGATACAAAAGAACGGGTCCTTTAGCAGGGAGAAATCCAATACCTTGTTTGTTATGACGGCCACCTCACTCGGAGGACCGGCATGCGAGTGAGCAACACTTGTGGACCCATTCATGCTGCCATTGAGCTCCGATGAGCTGTCTGGAGCTTTGGGCTTACACTGACCCAAGTCATGGTGGGGCTTGTGGCCATTCACACCATTGAGGACCAGTCTGGTCAGTTCAGGGTTCACGGACTGATCCTGGGATCCCTGAGTACATTGGCCCTCCGGGTTCTCAGTGTCCCCTTGAGGAGGAGGAGAAGGAGGGGATGGGAATGAGTCTGCTTTGGAGATGCCATTGGATAAGTGAGAGGAGCCATTCAAGCAGCTCTTCGTGTATTCCTTCTCTGAAGAGCTTTTAATGGATAAGGCTGGGCTCTTTTGAATAGGAGAAGAGGTAGGGTTTAAAACAGTGGGCTTCAAATAAATTGGTCGCAGGAGCATCCCAGTGGCCACCAGATTCAGCATGAGGCCGCCAAGAATCAGCATTGCACCTGTGGAGGGGGGGGGGGGGGGGGGGGCAAAGAGACCTCAGGACCCAAAATGTCACCTTGTATATACTGTATTTCTACCTACACACAAAAAGGAATTACATAAGAACAAATACTCACATATATTATACAGAATGCACTAGTCATTAACAGATTTGTCCTGCATACCTTGCCAAGCATACTGTTCCAGCAGCAACTGAGTGAACGGAGCAAGGGCAAAGGTCAAACCCATCCCAGAACGCCCGATCGCATACGCCGTGGCGAGCCTCTTTCGGAAGTACAGCGCAGTGACGACTGAGAAGGATTGGTAAAGTAGTGCAAACCCCATTCCTAAGAAGAATAAGGAAGGTTATCACTATCAGACACAGTGTCCTCAGCAGGAATGTAGGCAGACAGGATAAATAATTAATCTAGACAGAAAGAGTTGTCTCGTGAGAGGATACGCTGGGTTGGCTTTGTGTTTTCAGTCATCAGCAGATTCACGACTCATTGCGTCATTTTGGCGAACCACATATTTTGACTCACCAACTATCACCCCCATGCTGATGCAGAGGAACAGCACACTGCTGGCGAAAATACTGATGATGAAGCCTCCACTAACCAGCAACGCACCGGCAATGGAGGTCACCCTGGTCCCCAGCTTGGCACAGGCCACAGAGGCAATGGGTGCTGGAGAAGATGCGCAAAGATATATAGAATCATTTTATAATCTTCTGCTGCCTATGTGTAAATATGCAGAGGAAATGTAGCATCAAACGGGAATATACATTATATATCGTCTTCATATTCAGTCTTAAGCCTCACTGCAGGGGGGCTTCAGACAGAGTCTCTTCCTTCTGATACAAACCTCCAGACAGACGCAGACTGGACATGATGGAACCGATCCAGCTGATGCTTTCTGACGAGCCTCCAAACTCATCTTGGAATGCCACAAAGAAGATGCCGAAACTCTTTAGTGTTCCCATCACTAAGACGTTGACCTGCAGGAATGCACATGCAAATGCACACACGCGTGAGATAAATACATACACTTCTTGTCATGCTTAATTTGACTCGGAAAGGCTGGAAACCACATTATTGACACACAATATATTCGGATTTGTATACATCGTTTGGGAAGGCTTGTCGGTCGACAGTGTTGGGCTAAATATTCACATGTTTGAGGTATGAAAGATTCTTAAAAAATGAAGTGGATATACCAGAAAGCAATGCAGCACCACCATCCAGCCCCAACCTCCGTCTGGAGGATCCTCATAATTGATCTCTTTTTCCTTCTTGGAGACCATGGCCTCCTTCCTGAACAGGTTCATGGCTTCCTTGGTGTCACTAGAAGATAAAGAAGTAAATAAAACATCAATAACTTCACAATCTCATCGGCTGCGTAATCAGAAGCATTCAACACATAAGGCCGTACATATTCTAGCATAACAAGCAGAATTTGTCTTCATTAAAGTGCTTTGAATCTAATCAACTTTACAGAAAACTGTGGACCAAAACCTGTTAATCAAATCTTTTTTGGATGATGTTCGTCATGAGTCGGTTATGATCCTGTAATGACGCACAGGAGACAGTAATACTCTGCTCACTTGTAAGTCAATGAGCTGTGAAACGAGTCAGTTACAGTGCAACTAAACATGGTTAATTGTCCACCTTTTTTCTGCTATTACAGTTACTGGACTCAATGAGCGGAGTTTAAAATAAGTGCAAATATCCAATCGTGTGCATCTTGAAGCTTCTTGTCAGCACGTAACATCATGACCTCGGCATGGTGGGCTTAAGCTTCATTTGGTGGTGAACGAACTTTGTGCTATTTCAATTTGTTCCTAGAATTGACTTATGAACATTAAACCCCAGAGCTGTATTTGGGATTTAGTCCTACAAGCACTGGAAGTTACAGTAACAGCTGCACTGCAGTTTATATGCGCACCTCAACAGCCAAGGGGGACATTGAGTGACTTTGAGCCTTTCTTGTTTCCAAAGGATCATCAGAGAGACGTAATAATAAATACATCTGTAAAAGAATAGGACAATAAATGGGGGAATATAAAGAGAAATATATAAATAACGTTATAAAAAGTGGAATACCAATAGTAGTACATTTAATGATAAATAAATACATTTAAAAAAAAGTAAAGTATGAAGACAAATAACAAAATATTAAATTCAAAGCATTTTTTCATTTATTTTCACATCTCTTTGTTCATTTATTTCTGTATATATATATATATTTTTGTGAATCTGTTGTTTTCATTTCAGTTACTACCTTTTTCTTAATATTTTGGATTTTTTTTTATGGTGTTATTTACTTATTTGTAACTCTTTATTTGTCCTTATTACTTTTTCAATAAGGAGAAAGCTGCAGAAATACATGTAACCCAGAAGGGCCAAGTAATTATAATGTTTCTGTTGTTTCATAAATCAAAGTGACTGAAGTCAGATCCAATACTGACCATTGCCCAGCACATACATTCTCAATGAAACCTGAAGAAATGAGGGTGTTACATGACTGACGAGACTCTAATATACTGGAAGGTAAAGAGGCCTTGAACAGAGTAGAAGGAGAGGCCGTAGTAAACCTGTGTTTATCGCCAGTCCTTTGTAGCCTGCATCTCTAACTCAGTCCGACTAAGACATATCAGAAGCAGCGACCACATTAGGCAGAGAGCACAGAGCGGATTAAAAGGGGAATGAATTGGGCCAGTGTACTGCGAGCAAAGTATTTCTCCCCATGTGCTGTGCACAGGTTTTCCTCAGAGTGTGTTTGGGTGCGTGTCTGTGAATGTGCCGGGGGTCTGAGGGTTCGAGCGTTAGGGGATTGCAGATCACAGCTTTGTATTTACGTTTTCCTCAGTTGCCCTGGACATTTCTCGATTCATCCTTAACATTTGCAAAAAAGTGCATCTCTTGAAACTATTTGTACAAACAGCACTAAAAAATGGATTACCTGGCGCCAAGTCCTTAGTTTATCTCTGAAAAGTAAATATGAATGTTGATGACATCAGAATGACATGTCTTCGTGTCCTTCTTCCCGAACAAGATAGTCACACACCTTAACCGTGTTGTCAATACAGCAGTGTTCTCTGTACGTATATTCAGAGGTAAACTTTGGTTGTGGTTTTCGGTGATTGAAATAGCTTGAGGCTTCAGTTTGTCTTTGCTTGCATATCCAAATTTAAACTATGCAGTTACAAATTTCTGTATGTGGGAGATTGATTGCAAGAAATTGAACAGGTATCACATTTACAGCTTGTCTGTTTGTACTGTAACTTAATTGTAACACAGAAAAGAAAATACAAGATTGTTTTACAGCAGTACAAAGACATAATTATAAATGTAAAAACATCTCCGCTATTTTATAGAGAACCGGTTGATATTTGGTTGATCTAATGCTTCCTTCATTTGTGAATCAGGATACATTTACAAAACAAATCAAATAGAAATAAATGATAAGTGGTTCAGCCACTTTGCATGTGACTGATATTTTAAGGGGTGAGACTATTGAACAAAGAGCCAGTACAATGCATTTTGATCAACATGTAGTTGATCATGTAGGAAACAGCAGAGCATGTTACCTAATCATGCATGAATGCCAAAGCATATACAATTTGTTTAAAAGAATGAGAAATGTATTTTATAAAGTGCACAAGTGACTGGATGAGTAGGAGATTGAATCCACAGTTTTGAGAATTCCTATTCCAAGCCACTGAGAATAACACTGTGTTATTGCACACTTCCAACATCAGATTCTCTCCTCAACTTTTACATTATTCTTCTCGTCTAATATAAGATTTTTCTAAAGTTAATGGTGAATAATGTCCAAATGTCCTAAATCTGTCCTTGTATGTACACAACATCTGAGCTTTACTTTTTTTTATTTTTTAAATGATCCCAACAACCAATGACAAACTAAAGACGTATCTTTTCATCAGGCATGAAGGCTGTCTTAAAGTAGTCCGGTGGAATTCTTTCATTTTGCGTGACTTATTGAAATGTACGTTTGTACCCTTGAACCTGAAAGAAATGTGTTGAAACCTGTCCTTCCTTATAGCACGCATTGGTTACACCCATGTTTACAAGCTGCTGTCACATACCTTAATGTAACTTACAGCCAACTGTTGTTCAGTGGAATAGCGTGAATATGTTGGCATGACTATGTTCTGAATCACCTGTGTGCCTGTGCAGCATGCGGAGGACGGCTCCACGACTCTACTAAAGGTCGGGGAGCGGGAACCTTTCACCAAGAAAAGACTTTAAGGGAAGCCTAAACAATTGTTAACCAATTTTGGGAAATGCGCTTATTTGCTTTCTGGTAGCGAGTTTGAAAAGAAGATCAACGCCATGCACTCTCTTATTCGCCCACAATGAAGTATTAAAACTAGGGCTGTGAAACGATTAACATTTTTAATCAGGTTAATCACAGGTTTCTGTGGATTAATCATGATTAATCCCATATATACATTCAGGGTTTTTCCTGGGTCAAAATGGGTCTTCGGTGCTCCCAAAAATGTTTTTTGCGCGCTGTGCGCGCACCATCTGTTCGTTGAGTGAGTGATCAGCAGCTGGCCGCTCGGTCCATTCGCACACCTCACAGTTGCGTATTGATCAGACAAGAAGACACGCTTATCAACTCCAGTGTCTCCCCTACTATTATAACAGGTGGAAATCTCCACCCGTCACCCTGTAATTTTCGTCTACCCCCCGTGTCCGGCTACTAGTGTGTGCTGCCTTATTTTTCCCCTTCTGTCTGTTTTTCTATTGGTATTTATTATACCGCCAGGTGATTTAAGGGACAAGAATCAGCTGGCACTTTGTCAGTTCGTTCCAGTCACCAGTCTGGTTCCTGTGAGATGGAACATCGAGTCCATGTCCATTACGTTCGATTCCAGGAACTTTGAGTTCCGTCAAGTTGCCCTCCCGAAAGAATAACTCTAGTCTTTGTATTGTTTTATTCTTTCTTGGTTTTTTCTCCCTTGCTAATCAGGAAAATAAAGTCCTTGCTTTATTTTCAAAACTGCTGCGTGAGCGTTTGGGTCCTCAACACCACACACCTTAACACATGGCAGTGATGTCCGTGCCATCCAATGAAGGGGAAAATACTTAAAAACACAAATATGTGTTACAGGAGTTATGGTTAGACATATCTTGTCCAATAGTTTGGAAAATTGATGATTTTGATAGAATTGAGAGAAAAATCCGAGCCAGGCCAGACGTTTTGTCCCAGTCTGAAAGAAACAAAGATTCTCTGCTGCAGCGTCTTGAAGACAGAGACAGTCTCTCCACCGCTTTATTGGAATGACAATCTGTCAAAAATCCATCCCTATTTACTACATAGTGCACTACTGTTTCAAGCCTGAGCCTAAAACAATGCGGAAAAAAGTAAAAGTCCACAAGTTTAAAATCCTGTGGTACAATACGCTGCATTGAATAGATGCTGAAGTCAGAGCTGTGTGACAACACATCCGTCAGTAAAGATGATAAATAATAATCATCCTAAGTATCCAAAATCTCTGTTTACTGCTATAGAGAAAACTACTGCATGATGTGTGGGGAGAACTCTGTGATCCTCCGGCCTCGACCACCAGCAGGAGTTACCAGTGCAAAGACACTTATTGATAAAAACCTCCCCTAAATACTCAAGAAGTATACAGTTTTGGCCTCAGGCTCGTGCATTGGTCCGGAGTCCTGCTCGGTTGAAACTTTCTCTTCAGCTGCTCTGAATGATTAAGTTGCACAAGTCTATCCTGCAATAGTACAATAAGGACCATTACAAAAATACACCCACACCCACATGGGTAACGCTTCAGATCACATCCTACATACCTTGTCATTACCAAGTGACCAAGGGAGGAACATTATATGGTTAGTTGTTAACGCGAGCAGCGACAGCATCACACGATAAGAGTTTTTTTTTAACTGGCTAATTGAGTTACCTGTTAATGCTGATTTGGTAGGATGCCTGAAGCCTCTGGAGGTGGAGAATAAACTCAGAAGTCCTATTCTCCGAATGTCATTCTCAGGTTGGTCGAAGGGCACGTGTAACTATGACTGTTTCAAGAATATTTGTATGCCTGCAACAAGGAGTGGACCATGATAAGATTTAGAAAAACAAGATGAAAATGAATGCAGGCGCACACTCACAGCTCTGAAACCTGAAAAAAGAGAAATAACTCACAGTCTCTATGGATCAAATGTGGTGCCAATACATCTTGTTTATGTTATATTTCACAGTATGCCTCCAAACTCATCATCTGGGAACCACACATTTCTGTACAAACCTGACCTGATCTAACCGCTGTTGAAATATTTCAGACAGAAATGACGGACCTATCGGCACAGCGTTACTGTCGTTACCTTGTTACACAATTTACAAAATTAGTCACAGAAAATTGCCCAGAACTCGTCAAAATAGTTTTGTAACCTGTAATTATCAACATGTTAAAATGTGATGCGTGACTTTTACTTTTTACGAGACAAATCAACTAATTGCATGAACTGTTAAGTCAACAACTGTCCACTTTGAAGAATGCGGACCTTGAACTGGGATGCACCAATAGTGCTGCAGGCAGTAATCTGGCTCAAATGATGTGGAGCACTATGAAGAATGCTGCGCTCCTTCCATTTTCAAAGAGAAATAATAACAAGTCATTTTAATTGCTAACAAGATGTATGGTAATGAAGAAAAGCCATTTGAAAAAGCAACATTTAGCATCAGTTAGGTCATTTGTCACCAAGAGCCAGCTGTGCCTTCAACAGAGTGATCGAGTGGTGGTATGGATCTATGAGGGGCCTTTAAGATCTAATCAATTTCGTGGGGGAAGGAATTTGATTTGATCACAGTAATCAGGCTCTTCTTGGTCTTTGGTTTGTTTTAATCTAGAAGAAGATAACAGGAAACACGGTTTTGGACAAATAACAGGATTTAACTTGTAATAGCTACTAACATTGCTTTCATGACTGACACACACACACACACACGCTATATTAATGAATGATCTCAAATGTCTTCAATAGCATGAAAGTACAACTTTGAAGATTTAAATAAAGTTAAACAGATGTCAGCCTGGTGCTGACCTCTGTGCTCTCACAACACCAAAGAGGCATGCGTCAACACCTGCAGAAAGTAGGAGAACCCCCCCGAACCCCCCTCCGAACCCTTCCTTTTCCACAGCTGTGCTTTAACCTACCCATCTGCTTTTACAGGACTGGGTCACAGCTTTGTCCTATTAAGGTTTATTGTACAGTTTGACAGAAACATCTACATGCAGCCACAAGGTGAGCCTCGCTGCATGAGTACAGACATGATGGACAGCTCACTCAAACGTTCTTTCCTTTTTTGGGATAAAACTATTTTCTTCCATTTTTAAACAAGAGCTTACACTTCAAATATGTGCAAAGACATGTCTTCAGGTAAAAGACAAAAGTTGAAATGGCAGGCATTTAAAAGTTTGCCATAGATTCTGAGTGTCACATGAGCTTCATGGGAAAGCAAGCTAATTGTACAAAGAAGGTGGAGAACGATAGTTACACATTTCACACACACAGTTTGTACAACATTTTCTGCATTGAGTCAAATTGAGAATAAATCATACCTGCACTAAAGACAATACCGTTCACACCGAGACCGCAGAGCAATAACTAGGACACATCTCCCTCTGCAGCATTAATGTCCTCAAATGCAGCCTGCACAAGTAGTTTAATCTCTATTCCTCCCAGTAGATTACTTTGTCTGCTAAATTTATCTTTTGCAAGAGTTTGCATTTCTTCATGGCTCTGCATTACAGTAAAGTGAGGAGAAACTGTTTTAAAAACTCAGTATGTGAACATTTGTTTTCAATAACCTTCTCTAATGATATTTCCTTTATTTCTGCCTGACTATTTTCAACAAAAATTCACAACCTGGAGCCTCCAACTATCTGAGCACAGTTTTACTTCTGCATTGAGATGTGAAGAAGAGCAGACAGACAGTTATGTCCTGAATAATTGTGAGATTATATAGTAAACGCTCAAAGTTTTTGGCTTAGTCCACGGAGGCACACACAGACACACACACAAACACACACACAAAGACACACAACCGTATTATTGAGGAGAGAACCCGGGTAGGTCTTACCGTGTGTAGCTGGGAGCTGGTTGTTATCTCCACTTCACAGGCCTGTTGCATTGTGGCCGTCGCTCAACTCAACACTGCTGGGGAGACGAGAAAAGGATCTTTCAAGCAGATGCGACGAATCAGCCACCTCGACTCTGTAGCGGTACACTGTGAGCTGTACGGTGAAGAAAACATGCACTGACGTGACCAAAAAGTTATGTAAACCAAAAATACCTTGCTCCGGGTCACATAAGATAACAGTTTGAATGGTAACTTAAGTCTTGATCTCTCAGGGGTGTTGGTGTGACCAACATTACAATCCAATGCGAATAAATGTGTTTGTTTATCAACTTATATGTGCAAATAAGTCCATACCTGATATATCCTCCAGTCCTCGACGCGCTTCTGCCCCAATATTCAATTAGATCAATTTGACGCGTAATGTGGGTGTTCTCGCTCCCGGTTTGTGCGTCGCAGAAGGATGTGCGCATCACCAGTGAGGGACTTTTTGGTAGAGAAAGATTGCTGCGGGACCTTTTTCTCCAGGGATGACCGTGCCATAACTTTGCTTCTATGAGCGAGACTCCCTGAGTTGCATCTCACATCGCTGGCACTGCCGAGGAGCCGCAAGAAGCAAAGTATTCACTGAGGAGGGCCACGTGACTGAGAGAGCAGTGAACCTCATCTGAGAGAGAGAGAGGGGGGGGGGGGGGAGAGAGAGAGAGGAAAAGAGAGAGAAGGGGGAAAAAGCTCTGCAGCGAAAACACCAGAGCCGCCGCAGACTTCGGTGCTTATGCAGTGCGCCACCAGTTCCACCGCAGATAGGCAACCACATGCGGACACGCGGGTTTCCTCCGACCTTCAGCCAGAGATGAGTTGAATCTCCCCGGTGAAAGAAAACAAGAATACACCTGCATGGCGCGTCACGGGTCCCTGGTCCTTTTTATCGCTTATTTGATATCTGATTGAGAATATTTATTATATTCTGGGATTCACGACATGCAGCTGCCACAGAAAAGTAATTGGTTCAACACACCACACTGACCAAAGGAGGAAATAATGAATACTTAACACGGACAAGGGCAACAATCAAGTTGAAGTTTATTAAGCGGCGTTTGTTTTCATCGTGGCTTGAACAATATGGTTGATAACAAAAACACACACAAAGTATGAACATAGTTGTAAAAAGATGTTGACGGGCCTTGTTATGCGTTACAGACAGCTATACATATTAATAAGAAGGGAATCTCACGGCAAGCATGTTCTTGTATGGGACATGCAGAAAACAAAACACACATGTGGACATTCCAGATCACTCTTGCAAACTGAAGATCTTTGATACAGTTGAACCAGATGGTCTGAATACACGCGTGTGCCTTCATGTACTTTTCTTTACATATACAAGTCGTCTTCAGGAAGATATCTTGTGAACTGCTACTGTGATGGTCCCATGACTCCTCACCAGAATGGTTCTACAAAATAAGCAAACAAATACAATTTACTGAGAGAAATATTCACCTGGGCAATAATAAATATTGTTTAGTATGGACTTACCAATCATATCATTATTATGAATAAGATGCAGTGTGACTTGTTATACAACTGATCGATATATATTCTTTGATAAAATTCCCTAAACATGCAGTAATATTGTTGGTGATGTTATAACTGGAAAAATGTCATTTAGTATTATTGTCATCATCATGGGCATCAGCAATAGTCCCAACCCACCACAAATACATTTATATATTTTGCATAAATGCACCATTTAAAATGCATAAATATCTACTAATACTAAATGTTGACCTTTTAACTCACAGTAAAATAGCATGAGGATTAACAACCTGCCGATTCTGTTTTGATATATGTCCCAGTTATGAAGTTATTGATTTAACGTCCATTAACAGCTGCTGTGATTTTACCATACTTGGTCACAATAGGGCAGCAGACTCATCTTCAGTCACTTTGAGGTCTAACTTTTCTAATGACTCTCTACCAACGGTAGGAATGAAACGGAAGATGTTTCACAAAGTCCAGAAGGTGGCAGCATAGTCACGCAAATAAGAGCTAAACTCCTTCGCCAAGACTTAGGTTCAAACAATAGACACACAGTCTTTGATTTGTTATCTCTTTCAACAGTTTTCTTCCAAAGAGTTTTTGATCTCCACAAGTGTTGATCAAAACCACTGCAGAGAGACCCCTTACATCCAGAAAGACAAAATGGAGGAGCTGCAAGTCAGTCAAGCAAAAAAACCAAAAGTCGTTGTTAGTGCTCACCCCGACTCACACTCCAAACACACTGTGGGACTATCCGTTGGGTCTTTGACGAGAGCTGCTGCTTGTTTGGCCAAAACGGAGATAACACCGCCATGTTCATCAGACAGGGAGCCACGACCTGGGATATGAAAGAGTGTTACGAAACAGAACTCAAGAAACATTAAAAAAGCATTCATTCAACTTTCTTCCCTGATAACTGATCCAATCATTATCACTGCTAGATGTGTCTTTTCAAAGTTTACAGCTACATTTGCAAATAATCGACATGTTTTTAGTTTCATCAAGTTAATGACCCCTCTGGTCAAAGAGACACTCAGCTTGTATTTCTAGGACTGTCCAGTGACCCCAACTGATCCCCTCGAAGAATTACTTCAATATTTTGATCCTGCCATATACGTCTCTGTAAAACCACAATTTGTTGTTTTGACACTATGATTTTTGAACTTACACAAACGAGGTCCAACCAGGTGAACAACTGGGGCACGACATAATACACATTTAAATCTCTCAAGGCTTTTTCATTGTAAATGTGATCACATGGGTCAGACCAAAAAGCCACAGATGGAAAGCCTCCTGAAATGATACAGCGTCAGTAAAATCAACTAAATTGGGAGAATTCAAACAAGCAATTATTAGCCTAACATTGGGACTGAGTGACTGAGCGGTTTGTAAGCCAGGTCGGCATAACGCTACAAAACACTCTTTTATTGAACCAGCTACCACCTTCAGCCCTGGAGGCAGACACAGTCACCTCATGTAAGAGGAGACTGAAGACTTTCCTCTTTGTTAGTCTTATAGTGAGGGTTGAATCAGGTTCACCTGGTCCAGCCCCTTGATATGCTGCTATAGGCTTAGGCTGCTGGGGGACGTTTTAGGATACACTGAGCACCTCTCTCCTCTTCTCTCTCTCCTTATGGATGAATTTCCATCTCTCTATTGCACATTATTAACTCTGCTTCCTCCCAGGAGTCTTTGTGACTTCACGTCTCATAGGGTCCTTTGGACCTGGCTGGGTCTGATGCCATGGCCCTGCTGATGTGCCCCGCCCACTCCTCCTCTCTACCTCCATCTGCCTGATGGATCATGGAGGTCTGGATCGTGGTCCATGCCTACTACCAACTATTCATACACTCTGTCATACTCATTGAATGTGTTATAACTCTGTAATGATTCCTTCTCTACACATGACATCTATTACTTCTGACATCCTGGAGAGGGATCCTCCTCTGTTGCTCTCCTGAAGGTTTCTTCCCTTTTTTCCCCAGTGAAAGGGTTGTTTCTATTTCTTGGGAGTTTTTCCTGATCTGATGTGAGGTCCTGGGACAGGGATGTCGTATGTGTACAGATTGTAAAGCCAACATCACACATTTTATATACACAACATCACAAATTTGTAATTTGTGATGTTTATATAAAATAAACTGAATTGAATTGAATTACGGGTAACAAGTTGTTTGTGTTATACACATTTAGATAAGTGCATTTCTGCATTGCACCAGACTACAAAGCAGCTTCTTTCCTCAGGCTGCAAGACAAATCAATGTTCTGTTTTTGTTTGTCTTGTTCAGCATCAAAGTACGACAACGAGCCTTTCTTTGTGCAACCTTGTGCTTTAAACTGATAGCACATGCACCTTACATCTTGAACTGGTTGGTTTATGTCAGTAAATAGCAGGACAATAATCATCACATTTCTTTTGCAATTTACGCATGAAAAGATATATTTTTAACTGGCGTTAATAAAAAGCCAGTCTGGTTTAAATACATTTGGCTAACATGTGTCATGTGAATAAGCAGTGTTCTCTTACAGCCCAGATTGTGTCCTTGTTGATCCGTGCACAGCACTCCGACAACTGCTGGATTTTTCATGCTGTCAACAACACAGAAAAAAACCGTCTTTAACGTCGCACCAGTTGAAACACAAACTCATCACAGTCCGGTATGAACTCACGTGTCATCGAGATGCTGTTCCAGGGTCGACTCCATTATTATCAATCGTAAATAACTACAAAAAGTCCAGCTTTGTGTATGAAAATGTGTATGTTCGTAGCCTGCGTCCTCAAAGCTTCCGGTTGGAGTCAGCTGATCGTCACGTGCACTAAGGGTCGCGGTGAGGACCAAACTATACGAAGCGAGGTAACAGACGGCCCAAGAACCCGCCCACTCAAGAATAAATCCCCTTGAATGATTACTTAAAGCAACACTATGTAACTTTTGTACCTTAAAATAACAGCTTGAAAAAAATTGTGCCGCTACAATGACTTTTAATATGGCGATTTGCGCCTCCGCTATTGTCATCGGAGGTCTGTGGGGAAATAACTCCGCTATGTAGGATTCTGGAGCCGCCCGCTCCGGGGCGGATGTACTTCGACCTGCTTTCTGGCTGTGATTACGCAATGTCATATAGTGCCACTCCACGCTCGCAGCTCCAGTATAAGGGGAGCTTTTTTATGTCGCTTTTTGGTGTTGTCAACAATATTGTATTCGATCACACGTACTCCACATTCAAACATTTAGAAAACAACGTATATAGGCTGAAAACGCGATCGGTATTTCATCTAAACTAATTGTTGTCATTCTTTTGGTTATGTTGTAACAATTCGCCCTTAGCAACACAATCAAGGGGAAAAGGTACAATATGCTAAAAAAAAAAGGGAATGGGCGGATCTGCGAATTCTGGTGTTAACTCTGCTCAAATGGTCGTAAAAGAAAAACACACAGTCGATATGCGGAAACCCAAATGTTATTATATTAAATCAAATTCAATGCATCTGCAAGCCCCCAAAATGAACATACACTACTGTGGCAGCGGGGGTGTTTAGGCTCGGCTGCTGAGTGGGTGGAGCGGGGGTGTGGTTCAGGGAACGGTGTCTGATTGTCATCAGCTGGACTGATTGCTAATCTGATTGGTAATCAGTCCAGCTGATGATATGTGTTTGTGTATCTGAGGCTGGGATAAATTGGGATAAATGGCTTGACGCTCTGTTGTTTGCAGTACGGGAGGTTCCCCAGGCCTCCACGGGATTTTCTCCCTTTGAACTTTTGTTCGGCAGGACTCCACGGGGGGTGCTCGACCTCATTACAGAAAACTGGGAGGAGGGGCCGAGCACCAGTAAAAACGAGATCCAACACGTCCTGGACCTGCGAGCAAAGCTCCACACACTGGGTCAGTTGTCACGTGAGAATTTGCTCCAGGCCCAGGAGCGTCAGCAGCGGCTGTACAACAGAGGTGCCAGGCTGAGACAATTCACACCGGGAGAGAAGGTACTTGTATTGCTTCCTTCTTCCAGCTCTAAACTCCTCGCCAAGTGGCAAGGGCCCTTTGTGGTCACACGGCGAGTAGGGGATGTCGACTATGAGGTGGTGCGTTCTGATAGGGGCGGAGCTACACAGATTTACCACCTCAACCTCCTAAAGGCATGGAGGGGGGCGGAGTCTGTTTCTCTGGTGTCCTCAGTATCTGAGAGAGGAGCTGGGGCCTGAGGTCCCAAAATCCACCAATCCAGCCTCGCTCCTTTGTGAAGACCGTCTCTCCGGGACCCAGAAAACAGACATTGCCCGGTTGCAAAAGCAGTTTGCTGACGTGTTCTCTCTCCTTCCAGGACGCACAAACCTCATAGAGCACGAGATTGAGACTCCTCCGGGCGTGACAGTGCGGTTACGACCCTACAGGTTACCTGAACACAAGAGAAAGGTGGTTCAGCGGGAATTGGCTGCAATGCTGGAGATGGGGGTAATAGAAGAGTCCCACAGTGCCTGGTGTAGTCCCATTGTTCTGGTGGTCAAGAAGGATGGGTCTATACGGTTCTGCGTGGACTATCGCAGGGTGAACGATGTGTCACGGTTCGATGCTTACCCAATGCCCCGGGTCGACGAGCTCCTGGACCGACTGGGCACTGCGTGTTTCTTTACGACACTGGCTTTAACCAAGGGCTACTGGCAGATTCCTCTGTCGCCAGAGTCTAAGGAAAAAACGGCCTTCTCCACTCCGTTTGGGTTGTACCAATTCACCACGCCTTTGGGTTGTTCGGGGCCCCAGCCACCTTTCAACGCCTCATGGACCGGGTGCTGCGTCCGCACGCTGCATTTGCTGCCGCCTACTTGGATGATGTGATCATACACAGCACCACCTGGGCGGAGCATGTGCAGCGGATGGGCGCGGTGCTGGAGTCCCTGAGGCAGGCGGGGCTTACGGCCAACCCGGGAAGTGTGCAGTTGGACGGAGGGAGGTACGGTATCTGGGGTACCACTTGGGCACCGGGCAGGTGCGCCTCAGGTGGACAAGACCGCCGCCATCGCAGCCTGCCCGCGCCCAAGACTAAAAAGAGGTGAGGCAGTTTTGGGGCTGGCGGGCTATTACAGGCGGTTCATCCCGAACTTTGCGGAGCTGACCAGCCCCATGACTGACCTGACCCGGAAAGGTGCCTCAGATCCGTCCAGTGGACGGAGCGGTGCCAGTTGGTGTTTGAGGAGGTAAAGCAAGCTCTCTGTGGGGAACCACTCCTTCACACACCTAACTTCTCTCTCCTTTACTCTGCAGACCGATGCGGCGAACAGAGGGCTGGGGGCCGTTTGTCCCAGCAGGTAGGGGGTTTGACCGCCCCGTGCTGTACATCAGCCGCAAGCTGTCGGAGAGGGAGGGCAGGTACAGCACGGTGGAGAAGGAGTGCCTCGCCATCCGGTGGGCAGTCGACTCCCGCGCTACTACCTCCTGGGACGCTCATTCACCCTCTGGTCGGACCACGCCCGCCCAATGGCTCCACCGCATGAAAGATACCAACGCCCGAATCACTCGGTGGTATCTGGCTTTACAGCCTTTTAATTTCAAGGTGATTCATAGGCCGGGGACGCAGATGGTCGTGGCCGACTTCCTCTCCCGCTCTCATGGGGGGGAGGGGGAGTAGGTTAGGCCGGATGTTGCCCCGGCCTAAGTCGGGCGGTGGAGGTATGTGGCAGCGGGGTGTGTTTAGGCTCGGCTGCTGAGTGGGTGGAGCGGGGGTGTGGTTCAGGGAACGGTGTCTGATTGTCATCAGCTGGACTGATTGCCAATCTGATTGGTAATCAGTCCAGCTGATATGTGTTTGTGTATCTGAGGCTGTCTCCATAAAGGAGGTGGACGGACAGAAGAGCGGGAGTCAGGGTGGAGAGCAGAGACACAGTCTGCGGTGGCAATAAAAGTAATTACCAACTATCCCTCTGGATGCTCAGTCCTTATTGGTGCTTAGGGGGGGAGAAACCTACTGGTGACGGCAACCCGCTTGTCACAACTACAAACAATCAAACCCACTCAAAACGAAGTATGATCCCGACAGTCCCAAAGTCTTTGCAGTCCCCCAAAACAAAAGTAAATGACTGCACGCGCACACACACCCCCTCCCCCCAAAAGCCGGCAAACAGCTGACCGACCAGGGTCCGTGTATGTTTTGTTAGTTTGTTTTTTCGTAAAAACAAAATAACAGAAAGAGGAGGTAGAGGGACTGGGCGGCTCTCTAGGGCAGTGGTTCTCAAAGATGTTCGTGCTCCACTGCACAAACAAATTGTAACTAAATGGTCCATGCTGAATTTGTATTGAAATAAGAACTTTGTGTGACTCCTGTGACTGTGCTTTTTCAAATAGAATGAAGAAAATGTCAATCACTTTTAACCAAACCAGATTGCTCCATCAGACAAAAACAAATAAAAAGTCCAACAACTTTGTTAGAAGAACAATGCAAATAAAGTTGTGCAAAAGCTATTTGGCAAATAGCTTATTGTGACTGCAATTAACACGTTTGGCACTGGATATCTTTTCAAGAAATAACAATAAGTGCAACCTGTAAAAAACTAAACAAGTTCAAATATTTGGCAATAAAGAGTTTTACACTAAATATATTTTCAAAACAATAACGTGCAACCGGTGCTAAACAAAATGAGTGCAGATATGTGAGCCATCAAGTTGTATCAGTATTAGTTGAAATTTATTCAGGGGAGGCTGCTGCGCTGGCTTTCTCACTACGCCAAGGGACGTCTCTCGTCTAAAGCAGTGGTCCTCAAACTACGGCCCGCCTCCACATTTGGCCCGGCCCCCTGAACAATACCAGAAACGCATTCTGATTTGTTTTTATTGATTTTTTTTAGTCTGGCCACGCAAATCCTTGACTAGCCCCTGTCAAATAGAACGGATCAACGGAATAAAACTGTTAAAGGTGGTATTTTATCATCCTAATCCGTTCGGTCAGATTTGAGATAAAATCAAACTGCAGGTTTTGAAAGCACCCGTTGCCATATTTCAGTCACTGAAATCCGACGTCTCTGCCAAAAGTTGAGTTTTGGCAATGTTTACATCTATCTTGTGGAGAATCGCTCACCTTACTGCTGCCAAGATGCAAGCAGACACAAGTGTTTACAACTCATATTCTAAACTAAAGCAAAACAAAAGAGCGATTACAGAAAAAAATTGTATAAATCTGAAGTGTTTTATTCAACACTGGCCACATACTTTCTGACATGCATATATGCAAGTTTATATCCATATGCATGTGCTGTAATGAAAACATATTGTAAAAGATTTTACACCGTCTTAGCAACACAATTGTTTTAGATAGAAGTCTGACCTTAATTATTTAGTATTTAACCTTCTGATTTAACCCTTGTGTTGCCTTAGGGTCATTTTGACCCGAATCAATATTACACCCTCCCCCCGCCTTTGGGTCATTTTGACCTGATTCAATGTTTCACCCTCCTGTTACCTTTATATTTACTAACATATTTTACCCTTTGGGTTCAATTTGACGCCAGCAATTAAAACCTCCAGAAAATTATTAGAATTAATATTGTTTTCCAAGTTTAAGTGTGAGGCACTTTATGTTTGTTTGTTGACTACCGAAAGAACACCGACATTAAACATTGAATGGGGTCAAATTAATCCTAAGGCGGGGGGAGGGTGTAATATTGATTCGGGTCAAAATGACCCTAAGGCAACACGAGGGTTAAGGGATGGACGAAAAAAACATATAAATAGTGTGTAGTATATATATATAAAAACGTAAGACATTTATCAAATACATAATTAGTTTGAATTGCCTTCTTTTTCTTAATGTGTTCTTAATGAGGTGCCATAGTTTTTAGAAAGCAGATTGTAAGCACTTGATATATAAGCTTAATATTGTGTAAATGTAAATATAATGTCTGGTTTATTCTAGTTCCTCATTCCCTGAACTCGTTTTTTGAACTGGATTAGTTGTGACATGAAACCCTGCTTGTATATATTTCATCATTCATGTGTTACCCTTCACCACAGACACAGTGAACATTTATTAATATATTTTATATTCAGAGTTGCATCGATATTAAATTATTTTCCCCTCTTGAATAGATAATCTTTATTGATAATCCAGTTCCCACCTTTTTCTCAAGAAATGCAAAGGTGATCACAATCAGATGACTCGCACTAAACTGATGTCAGGCAAAAGAGCTCCAGCAGTGTCACATGATCGTTAGTCATAGAAGCACTATTTGGAGAAGCATTCAGTCCTTGTTTGACACTCAGATCTAATCACTGAGAATATAAATCATCTTTAAAATCAACATCACATACAAACAATATACAGCATGAACATCATCAGAGGAGTATTAATGTTGTGCTTCTCGCAGCCTTTAGTTGATGTATTTTGTATTTCCTCCACACTGAGCTGAGGCTGCCGCCTGCAGGGCTCCTTCCCTGCATGATTTCTGCTGCCTGTCCCAAGACGCCGAGGCTTCACTGCTCTCGCTGACTAAGCAGAAATGGATGAATGTAATTGTGTGGCTGCTGCATTGGGGGAATCCATCACCTGTGTAGCAGCAGGTTAATGTGCTGCTGACTAGCCCACAGGGTATACTCCCCCTCCTCTGATCTGATTCTTCATCTTGTCCTCTCCTCTTTGCTAACTCATATTTCTCTCCTCACATCTTAAATCAGATCAAATATATATATATATATATACAAATGTATATATATATATTCATACATTTTCTGTCAAAATAGATATTTAAATTCCTACCAAACAAATAGTTAATAGCGTATCTAATAAAGAGAATATGTTTGTTTTTTTACCTTTTAGGCCTTGTGGATGAATGCTGATGTGCAGCTAAAGATGATGTTAGCTGGCAACATACAGCATTATGGCACACATATCCCATAATGAAACAAGGAATATCACTTTTCATAAAGCCCAGTTCATGAGTCAGCTGCTTCGGACTGACATATAACTGCATTTCATGGTACCGCTGCTCTTTTTCTCACAAAGAGGTGTCAGTGTTTAGTTCATATGTCATCACTTGCGGTGCACTTTTCCATATTTTTGGTGTAAGCTTGAACCACTTGAGTCATGGAAACTCTGTCAGCCTCTGCTCTGCGCAGATGTCTGGTCAGACCTCAACAGGCATTGATGTACAAGTAGAGGGGACTTGTGAGCCTCCACACTGTCATCCGGAGGAGTAAGATGACGAAGCTTCGGAGGAGACAGGCAGAGAGGGCGTGGTGAGATCTCAGTCACGGTGAGGGAGGGAGGGCTGGGTGGGGGTCTGAGGTAGATAAAGAGAGGGAGAGAGTGTGGCTCCCCCCTCTGAGGAGCTCTGGGAATCTTCATGCCTGACCAGAGAGCCAGGGATCCAGTGTGAGGTGCCGGACAGACCGTTGACAACTGCTGTCCAGTGTTGAGGCTGTTGAGAGAGTCCAGACCTTCTGTTGCTGTCATGGGCTTGAGGGCGGTGCTGCTGTCCTTCCTCCTGGTGTCTCTGAGCTGCTCCAGAGGAGCCGTCATCACAGGGGTGAGTGAGGGGTTTCTGTCTCCGCTGCACACTGTTATTAATCACGCCGGTCACTCTGTTGAGTCATGTCTGGTTAAAGATAACATTTTACATTTGTTATATTTATATTTATCATCTTCCTTATCACCTGTCTTATAAAGTAAAAGTATATTGAGACACTGTGATTTTACAGTGAAACTTACTTACTTGAGCTGTAAGACTTATTTTCATCTGTCTGTTTTTTCTTTGTTTACTTAGTTAATAATTTAGTCTGTAACATGCAAAACAATGAGACACGCTCAGCACAAGATTCCTGAGCCAGTAAGCCAGAAGCAGGAGCCAGTAAATGTGTGACATTTTTGCTTTATAAATGCCTTGAATGTTAACTTTAAAAATTGCTTCTTTTTTTATGGATTAACTGACGAATTGAATCGTTTCTTAGCTAATTCTGTCAATACATTGGGAAGCGTGCTGCACTTTTGTAACACTATATTAAATGTAATACTATCCCTACAAACAGCAGTGCTCACTTTTCTGGATAATTTTGTAAAATGTGATTACACATGACTGACAGGAGACCACATCCTCCTCTGCTTCAAGTCCAATGGAAAACACAGAGGAAATGATCCCAGCCCTTGATTGATATTCATTTGTAAATGGATTAGGGAGATGACAAGCAACGAATAAAATGGCTTTCACTGTCAACATGAGATTACTATTACAAAATAAAAATGAAATAGATGCAAACATAAAAGGGTATCTCTATGAGCATAAATAAAACAGAGTAGCTCTTTTACTGGTTTCTGTCTGTCCTCAACCCCCTCGTCTCTCGCTCTGTCCTGCAGGCCTGTGAGAGGGACGTCCAGTGTGGTTTCGGTCTCTGCTGCGCCGTCAGTCTCTGGCTGAGGGGCCTGAGGATGTGCGTCCCAAGAGGGCTGGAAGGGGATGAATGCCACCCCTTTAGTCACAAGGTGGGGAGAAACGTGACGCCACTCATCTTCACACACGCACACACATCCTACTTGCCCACACGTTAGTGGACATTCAGATTATATCAAGCTGCGAGCAGGTTGGTCGACGTTTTAGAAAAGCTGCTGATAACTGCAGAGGATATTTATCTCCTCCAGCGTGAACCGGCCAATCGAATCCATACATCACTATGATCATCTAGCGCTGGCAACAATTAGTTCTCCTAACACCACATTCATCTCTGAATTCAGACTTTGAAGATCATTTTTTAAAAGATTATCAGCTCCAGTTGTCAGCTGATGAAGGATTTGTACTGTCAGATTTCCCCCTCCCACTTTATGTCTCACTTCCAGGTGCCCTATGCAGGGAAACGGCAACATCACACCTGCCCGTGTCTCCCACACTTGATGTGCACCAGGTACAGTGAAAGCAGGTATCGATGTACTGACGACTTCAAAAGCCTGGACTTTTAACAGACGCCCAAACATGCAGATGAAGAAGATCGTGGCGGAAACTGCATTCAGAGTGAAAAAAACATGCTGTGGATCTGAACAACATATTTAATCTTCACTGGCTGTATTCTTTATTTGCGTACTCTATGCACTATAATACATAGTTTGGATTCCACCAATCCATACATCAAGGAGAGAAAGAGAAATGCCAAGAGAGTGTAACCGATTAACACGAGCAGACGATTCTTTGTACTTAATAAAAGCAAAGAAGATATTTGTGAACAATTGAAATATTTACTGTTTTGTTTTCATGTTCAATTCATGTTAAGTTTTCAAAAGTTATGTATACATATTATTGTCAATAAAAGTATAACTCCAACATTGTTGTTGAATACGTGCTCTCTGGAGTGTTTGTCTTTGTTGCTTGATGAAACATGAAGAGTTTTATGGGATGTTAAGTGGTTTTAATCTCGGTCTGATTATGATGAAGGTCATGTTATGGCACTATATGTAACTGAACTGACCTCCAGAGATGTTGTTTTTATTTTTTAGTACCATAACCTTTTTCAGTTTATTTTCTGCCAATGGAATTTTCTTAATTTGGATGTTATTTTAAAAAGTGTTGCTTCAGTATATTTGTCTAAGACATCACATCCTTTGCCCTGATAAAAGCAAATTATTAAAGAATCTTAATACTTTTTTCCACCACTGTGCTTTGATAAAGTGTTCAGCGTTTCATGGTCATAGAATAAATTCACTGCAACAACATATTGTGTTAAACTAGATGCTACTCAAGGTTATGCATAATGGAGTTTTAATTTAGATTTTCAAAACAAAATTAAATGTAACTTCAACCATGTAAATATGACCAAAGTCATATTACATATGTTCTGGGTCAGCTGCATCTGTTTTACGTCTTACTGCTATCAGATACTCCTGCCCAGGTGACCTCAGCCAACACCTTTGGAAACCTTTGGAAAGTTTCCGTGTCAAAGTTATACAAGAACTTGAATCCCCTGATTTCTATGTCAACACATTAAGTGTTCTGTTATTAAATATTAACTTGCCTGTACGGTACATTCAAATCACCAGAGACCAAAAGTCAATCCTCATGTTGACACGTTTCCTTTGAAGAATTATTTATGCTGAACTGATTTTACGAAGTAAAATAAATGAACAACGCCGAGCTAATCGTTAGTTTACATAACTTTTACATGAAGGATTTCTCTTCAGTGCGGTCGTAGGAAAAGTCAAACAAAGCTTCAAAGTATAGTTGTAAGAAACACAGTTTCTCCGAGCTGTGAATATTCAAACAAAATCCCTTTTAAACAAATAAATTATTAAATGAGCTGCACTTTATAAAGCTCTTGATTTTAGAGTTTATTGTTGTTGCAACGTATTTTTTTGAATTCCAGCGAAACCTTTAATTGTTCATTTGTTTAACGGGATATTTGCTCTCAGATAAGAAGCACCGCATCACCTACTTCTTATTTCCGGCTGATACGTGGTATCAAGTTATGAGGTAGGGCATTTTGGAAACTCAACCTTGATTTGTTGAATTTAAGGGCTGGACTCAGCCACTGGAATTTCACTTGTCTGAGTCCAACAGTGAAGTAACATGATGAAGTTGCTCGTGGTCCTGTCAGCTCTCGTGGCTTTCTCCGAATGCTTCCACAAGTAAGTCTGACCTGGCTGGTTGAAAAGCCACCAGATCTTTTATTGCTCTGACATTTTACACATGAATAGGTTGAATTGTTGAAATACAATCTCTCCATCTCGTTGTCCTGAGGGAAAAGTCTTCCGGACATCTTGTTCTGAGCTATCACGCCTTTCAAAACTTGCACAAAGCTCAAAGAAAAGCTCACTTTCTGATTTGTCTGGCAGTAATATGTCAGACGTCTGTACATATTGATGATCCCTTCTTTTTGTTTTTGTGCTTAGGATTCCCCTGATCAAGGGAAAGACTGCCAGGCAAGACCTGCAGGAGAAGGGACTATGGGAAGAGTTCAGGAAGCAGTATCCATACAACCCCATGGCGAAGTTCATCCAGGGTGGTTCTGAGGCCATGACCAACGATGCTGACGTAAGTCCAAAAGACAACAATAGCTGCTATTTTACACTGTGTTGTATTATAATTATATCCACCTCTGCAACACTTTAAAACATATGTTGTGCTACATTTGAGTCAAGTTCATGTTCATTTGCACTGTTAACTTCCCGCCTTGCATCCCTCTAGTTGTCCTACTTTGGTGTGATCTCCATTGGCACCCCTCCTCAGTCCTTCAGCGTCGTCTTTGACACCGGCTCCTCCAACTTGTGGGTGCCTTCAGTCTACTGCTCCAGCCAGGCCTGCAGTAAGTGTGACTGAGACCACCGCTGCCGAGGGTTAGAAGTGGGCTGTTAAGATTTAAACATTTGGTTCGTGTTTTACACAGCGGTTGAAAGGAATTCATTATATTTACTCAAGCACTGTGTATAACTACACATTCAAGGTTTCCATTGTATGCTGCTTTATTCATTTCTTTGACAACTTTTGTGACTTGGTATTTTGCAGAGTAATATTTGACATATACAAATAATGCAATTCTGCATTAATTAGATATATTACATATACTGTTAAAGATTAAATTAGCTAACCGTGGAAAAACAAAAGTAGTAGTCCCTTCACATTCATCGGCTGCAACATATTATACTGAGCCATTCTGCAACATCAGTGCCTTTATCTTTGAAATTAAAGTATATTATTCCTAATAACTTTAAACTTATTCTTGGATGTAACTTAGATTTCAGGAATTTTACTAATGCAGTATTTTATGACTGCTGTACTTTACTACTCGAAGATCTAATTACTTGTTTAAAAAAAATAGAGTTTATAAAGAATCTGCCGAGGTCTGACAAAGACTCCACTCCTCCGCAGACAACCACAGGAAATTCAACCCACAGCAGTCCACCACCTTCAAATGGGGCGACGAGACTCTGTCCATCGCGTATGGCACCGGCAGCATGACTGGACGTCTGGCCGTTGACAACGTTGAGGTAACCAAAGCCCCTGGAACAAAACGCCTCGTGTATTTAGACTGCAACTAGGCATATCTCTGTGGTCTGTTGAACTGTGACTGACAGCTGTCCTATGTGTACAGGTGGGCGGCATCACAGTGCACAACCAGGTGTTTGGAATTAGCCGCACAGAGGCTCCCTTCATGGCCCACATGGCATCTGATGGTATCCTGGGACTGGCCTTCCAGAGCATCGCCTCTGACAACGTCGTGCCTGTCTTTGACAACATGGTCAAGGACGGACTGGTGTCTCAGCCCCTGTTTTCCGTCTACCTGAGCAGGTACTGAAACACGATGGAGATCTGTTGGTTGGCAGGGTTTCATTTCCTGTGACATTTAATGAAATTGTTTGATTTATTTCCTCCCTTTAGCCATGGTGAGCAGGGCAGTGAGGTGGTCTTTGGTGGTGTGGACAGCACCCACTACACTGGACAGATCAGCTGGATCCCTCTGAGCTCTGCCACCTACTGGAAGATCAAAATGGACAGGTGCCAAGAAAACACTAAACTGAATACGAAGCACAAACGTATGTTGCGTAACTTGACTGTAATCCACTTTCTGATGCTTCTCCTCCCAGTGTTATGATCAATGGAAATGTTGTGGCCTGCGGTGGTGGTTGCCATGCCATCATTGACACTGGTACTTCCCTGATTGGTGGCCCAACCAGTGACATCAAGAACATGAATGCATGGGTTGGAGCCTCAACCAACCAGTACGGAGATGTGAGTCATCCCATCACACCGTATCCATTTTGAGTACATTTCCCCCCTTTTCTGAACCCAGGGTAAACAAACATGTAATGCTCTGACGTCAAAGCAGGACGTGGTGACTTGCTTAAGCTGGAAACCGGCACAATACCAATAAATACAACTTCTGCTGAAACACGGTATTCAACTGTGTGTGTGACGTTCTTCTCCCAGGCCATAGTGAGCTGCCAGAACATCCAGAGCATGCCTGAGGTCACCTTCAGTCTGGGCGGACATGCCTTCACCATCCCTGCATCTGCCTACGTCTTAAATGTCAGTGAGACCCAAGCAACCACTGGAGCAGAAACATTGTCAGTACTGTAATGAAGATTGTGTGGAAGTAAATGTATTTCCTGTTGTCTCTTCACAGCACGACAACAGCTGCATGACTGGCTTTAGCGGCGGAGACTCTAATCTCTGGATCCTGGGAGATGTCTTCATCAGGGAGTTCTACGCCATCTTTGATTCCCATTCTAAGTACATTGGCCTGGCCAAGTCTGTGTAATCAAATGGGATATCTGATCGATATCTATGAATGTTTATTCACAGTGTAAGGGCATGTCGGACTCAAAAATAAGAATACTTGTGCAATTGGAGATTGTGAATATACTTTTGAACATGTGGCTTTGCAATAAATTGATTATAGCAACTAAAGTATTTCTTTGAATTGCTTGTGTTAGTCTGACTGCGATGACTACGATGAAGATCACACATCAGTGCTGCAAAGACGTCTTTCGAAACATCTCTAGCCGCTTGAGTTTTGTGTTTCAGCTCTGCACTGAAATGTCACAGAAATAAGAATCTGTTCCGTCTTTCCATTCATTCGCTCTTAAGAGAAACTTGACCTTTTATAGAAGATTGAAAAAGACTTGCCATCAGCTTTTTTGGTGTGAAGGAAGAAGAGGCCAAGAATAGAATATCGAGCTGCTCTGCGAATAACCTGAAGGCTTGGTGGTAATCGAGAAGAAACTGATAAGGTCCAACACTGATTTAAGAAAAGATAACCTGATGACATCATTTGACAACTCGGCTGCTTTTTCAACCTGTGGAGACTTTTGAAAATACTCAAGCGAAGGTGTTCTGTCTTAAATTCTCCAGACTATGTTCATTTCTTCCATGCATCATTTCATTTTTATGTCTTCACATTTTCACAAACAACACAAGCTATATATATATATATGGGGTAGTTCAGTGATTTAATATTGCACCTCCATAAAGTTAGAAAGTCACTAAAGACAAAAGAATAGTTCAAACAAAGTGATTGTTAGTCCCTGATATGGGTCAAGCTCCAGAGAAAGCTGGATCTTACAGTACATTTCCCATAATGCAACCAAATGCATGTTTTTGTTAGCTCCCGTCTGCATGACACATCCCTTTCAAACTCCACCGTCTATCTAGTAAACTGAACATTTCAAATGTGGTGGTGAAAACAAAACCGGTGGCATTACAATCCCAAATGAACTAGATCCTCCCAGGTGGATTCACTGGTGGATTGCCAGTGTGGAGTACTCCACCGTCCCATCGGGCTCGGCGCTCCAGGTCGAGTCGGGGGATCCCGCTTGCTGCATCCTCAGGTTTGCATACACCTGTGTTGGCCTCAGGTGAGCTGTGAAGTCCACTGTTGTGTAGACGATGCCGCTCATGTCCTGGAGGAAACACACGTTGTCAAGAGACTGTCTCGGGGAGGAAGTTTGAAGCATAAACATGCAATCTGCTTTTGAAAACAAGTGACAATGAATCACGGAGGCTACATGTTCCCTGTTTAGCACTTACCGGGGCCTCTTGTTTCAGTGACTCACATTGAGTTTCTGCATATTTGTCGACAAGGGGAAAAAAATAATTCATTGGTTCTCTATACCCATTCCAAGAAAAAGAAATCACAATTTCTTTTCAGACACTTACCTGAAAACTGCTTACCGGGAGGTTTACGTCTTCCCTCGACTCTGCAGCAGACAATACCAATAACTGAAGTAATCAAAATCATCACTGCAATGGACACAATGACAGCTAGTGGCAGGCCCAAACTCCACGGAACTCTGGAGAAGAAAACAATAACACACACACACACACATATATATATATATATATATCTACGTATACGTTTATATACATATATATATATGTTTATTGTACAGTTTGACAGAAACATCTACATGCAGCCACAAGATGAGCCTCGCATATACATATATATACATAACCTTCAGTCAGACAGCACTTTTTGGCCAACTCGCAACAGAAAATGAGTAATCTGCTGATGTCTACCTGTCCCTGTCACTGTGGTCCCGTGCCGGAGCAGGCCGAGAGGAGCCTGGGAGCGTTGTGGAGTTGTTGGGGGTTTTGACAGTTGTTGTCAGTAAAGGCTGAGTCTGGCTGTGCGGAACAGAAACCTCTGCAAAATGCAAGAATATTAAAAAAGCTTCCAGAGTTTATGGCTGAAATGTATCTTATGAAGCTGCAATAATGCATTTCTTGCTGATGCGTTATTGTTCAAGCGGCTTTGGCACAATTCACATCTATAACATCACATTGATGAAGATTAAGACTGCTTACCAGACACCTCGACATAGTAATCACTGTAGATGCGGTTCTGAGTTCCCAGCACAACACATCTGTAATATCCTCCGTCCACAAAGCGCACATTTGATATTTTAAATTCTATCCAGCCGTCTTTCTCAGTTGTCGTAACTCTTCCTCTCAGTAACTCACAAGTGAATCCTGCACTGTCCAGCAGCTTGTAGCATCCTCCTGGATAGAGTTTACAGCAGGACTTGGAGTAAATATTGTAATATGAAGGGAATTTGAGTTTCAGCAGAACGTGTTCAAACTCCTCGATCTTCTGCTGCCCTTTTAGATAAGGGATATCTGGAAAACAAACATTTCTTATTAGTGTACAATTTACAGGCACTCCAGAACAGGCAATCTATGAAATTGAACTCTT
The DNA here is from genome assembly GCF_029220125.1 of Pseudoliparis swirei. Taxonomy (NCBI): domain Eukaryota; kingdom Metazoa; phylum Chordata; class Actinopteri; order Perciformes; family Liparidae; genus Pseudoliparis; species Pseudoliparis swirei. Next base: position 12,496,652 of record NC_079396.1, read on the forward strand.
AGGGAAAAAACAAACAAACCTAATAAAAGAAACAAGACAAAGGAAAACTTCATCTTCAGCGTAATCCTCGCTGAGGCGCAGCACTTTGACACTTTTCCACTCTTTTTAGAGGATCTGAGGCCCCTCCTTGCTGAGGGAAAGAGGAAGTTGTCAGTCCAGCAGCTGGAGAGAGAAGAGTCAATGCCGACTCTTTTGAGAATTGTAGAGGCACACTTCTTCTCCGTTTAATTTGTAACCTATTTGTAAGTACGCGTGAACTCTATCCATAATGTGGATGTACACAGGAACACCTGCATTGTGTGGTACCACTGAGACAAACAATAGAACTTTCCAATGTTGACATTTTTCCAGTTTCATTTCAGTTCCTCATCAGATCAGCTCACTTGAGTTTGGCTTAAAGACTGCACGGCCCATAATGCACCACCAGCAGGCCAGTGCAGGCTGCTCAGTACTTGTTGGAACACCAAGTTCTCTCAGAAAACATTTCAGCAAAGAGAGAAGCAAGCCAGGATTCAACTCATGGGACAACCAAAGAAGCCAGTGGTAGTGTAACAAGACTATTGTGATTATCGTGTGGTATTGGGAGTGCTTCTATATTATTGATGTGCTGCGCACTGTTTGCAGTCATTTGTTGGATTGAAATTGTTTAAAATGTATTTACATGTCTAACTTTAGCTTTTTGTGTTTTCAAGGTTTTCGAGAATCATCAGATAAGGAACAAATAAATATTGAGCCGTGTTGGAAAGAGTCATCCCGTGCGTCCTTTGGGGTTCACGTACCAGGCCATTTCAAGGTGGGCCAGAGTAGAACAAAACACCTTGGCACTTAACAACCACTGTGTGGTCAGTGGTCACACGGTCGCAGGGCGTCGACTTGACTCCGCTCGGTTTGAAGGTTGCAGTTTGTGTTGCGCTTGTGTTGCATTACATTGTTTGTTTCGGTCATTTCACTCTACTCTGCTCTTCTACTGCAAAATGTCGACACGTACTGGAATCGCTATTAGCACATAAGACAATATAACACCAAACACTTCAGGATAGAGTTGCATCAACTCATTTCTAAATGTGTAAACAGCGACTCTTTGGTAAGGGCTTTGCTTTTGTGCTGTCCAACGCATTATAAATCGACATTTTAAAGCAGATAGAGGTTCCTTTATGAAATCAATCTCTTTATCTGGACATGTATGGCCCCATTACAGCGTCAACACAAGTATACACAAAGTGATTTATTTGGTGTCAGCGTCCAGCTTATTAAACACTTCATATTCACCAAATCAAAACATATCCTCCATTGCAGAACAGAAGACAAATGCAAAAGGTATGTACATATTAATATTTAGTAAACACAATATTGTGGCAGTCTAACAATTAAGAATATTATTACAGAGCAAACATCACTCTCTCCCCCCCATTCAAAAACTAAAATGTTCCTTTGGATACTCACTATATTTTCTAAATTATGATATAAGCTGTTTCATTCTCTTTGATAACATTGTCTTGCAAATGGAGGCAGTTGAGGCATGTCAACAATACTAATTACAGAACAACCTTGCTAAATGAACTCTGAAATGCACAGCCCCTATGATTAAGTTAGAAGCAATGGGTGCAATCATTTGAATTTACAAAAAGTTGGCGATCTTATTGAACAGTGCAACTGCGGCCGAGCAGGTGACCGTTTGGAGATGATGTTTTAGTTCACAGCCAGCTAAATGCATAAATAAGTTGAGGTCACTGTACTTGTCAGTTCAAAGTGGTTTATAGTCATTTGTATCCAAGCATTGTTAAGAAGCAGTCTATTCCTCCGTGAAGGTGATGACGTCATAGTGGATGCCTTGCTGCTGCAGCTGCTCCAGCTGTTCCTGTGTAGCTTCAGTGTAGACGGTCTGGGTCAGAGCCATGGATGCGTCCGCTACGGGTACAAGAACAAAGATTGTTGTCAATGTAGTTACTTTAAGTGTTCATCATAGGCCTATTTCAAGGTTTATGTTATTCTAAAACATAATATGATTACAAATGAACAAGATCATAAACTATTCACCCATTAGACAACACAGGTGGTTTGATATGTTTTAGCCCATTATCTATATATCTATATATATGTTCACCATTTCTCAAAGCATCTACATTTCAGCATCTACAACTTCAATTCACTGGGGCTTGAAATTAAATGTGCAGACACACAAGTCATTGTTGGCTTCTTAATGGTGTGATCAAGAGTACTCCAACATCTGTGTTTTTATTCTTTTTATCAAACGTTAAAGCGAGGAATCTGTATGCTTTGGAAAATAGATGCTAAACACAGGCATGGTATTTAATAGATTGGGTAAATAAACAATCCAACAGTGTAGTGGAGGACTGAGGATACAACAAGTGAAGTGCAATCCGTTCCCTAAAAGAGCCGACCTGTGATGGCAGAGTGGGAAGCGGCCTCCAGATCTTCAGGATTCACCAACTGCTCCGAGCTCACAGGAAGATACTGGATCTGACCGTCATGGCTCACAGCAATCTGAACGCGCCAAGAACATGGAGCAATGAAGTTGTCAAAACTAAAATCTCTTACTGCAGCATTTGAGGCCATCCGTCTCAGTTTGTGAAGTTCAATGTCTCTCTGTAGAGTGATCCAAGTCTCAGACTCACCTGTTGCTCCTGCAGAAATGTCCCGTCATGCTCGTACTGGATGATCTGTCCATCGGGCATCTGAGGAACAGAAGAGCAGTTTGAACATTATCCCCTGAAAACGCTGCATGCATCCATCAGTTATGGCGACTTATTCTGAGCCGAACACACTGACCTGTATGTGGTTGCCATCAGCCACTACCACATACTCCTGAGGGATCAAGTGCTGCACACCGTCCTGAGAGATGATATACTGAACCTGAAACAGGACAAATGAGGTGAGATGAAAGTTTAAATATATAATAAGGGCTATGATATAAATGTATACAGCAGAATCTACAAAATGGCTCTTACCTCAGTCACCTGGTTCTCTCCTGTCATCAGGTGCTGAACTGTTTGTCCATCTATGGTTGTTATCTGCTGGATGTATGTTTCCTCCTCCTGATTAGTGTACACATTAATGCATTTTGTTACAATTGCCCTCATTCTGTATGCAAAAAGAACAAATCACGTATGTCCAGCATGGTGTGAACGCTGGTACCTGGTCTGATAGAGCCTGTTCTTGAGCTACGATGATGTGCTCCTGTCCCAAGACCTGTAGCGCTGTTACACGCACAAAAACACACACATATTCATTGATTTTTGTGATTTTGTGTGCCATTAAACATGTGCTATCACTCAAATAGTATTTGTGTTCCTTACAATGTAGTGTGGCCAGTGCCTCCTCATCACTATTCACGATGATGGTTTGCTGAGATGTGGGGGGGCGGCTTTTGCGAGCAGGATGATCCAGATTGTGAAGACGCTCCATATGAAACTTTAGATGGCCATTACGGTTAAACCTGTGATATTGAGCAAAAAAAATACATTAACATGAGTCACTGTCCATAATCACTTTGCGATATAATGTAAAAAAACATTGTTTTATATAGGAGAAAATGCACGTTTTGTGACCGTTGTATTTCATTTCGTACTCACCTTTGTCCACAAAGTTTGCAAGTGAACGGTTTCTCATTGGTGTGTGTCATCATGTGTCGCCGCAGGTCTTTCTTGTTCTTGGAGGCAAAGCTACAGCTTGGACACTTGTGAGGGCGCAAGTAAGAATGCAGCTCCATGTGAGCCTAAAGAAAATAGGATATGAATCCCATTCAGAAAGAGTGGATCAAAACAGAAATGCTTTTAAAATGGCCTTCACATTACACAAGGGTGGAAATGCCGCCATGTAGTCATAGCTGCTCACTTTGAACAATCTGGGGTCAATTTAAGGCAGGCTACGAGTGGTGATTATGGTCTGCATTTGCTCGAAAAACCAATGTGTTTTTGACAACTCACCTTGACCTCCTGCCAGGAAGTGGAGGTGAAATCACAATCAGGACACTTGAAGGTGTTGGGATCCAAGTGGGCCCTCTTGTGGTTCTCCATGTCAGAGCGTCCGTGGAAAGACTCCATGCATATGCGGCAGGAAAACCTCTTGGTGCTCAGACCGGGAGAGCTCTCAGCAGAGGGAGAGGCGGGGTCTTCGCTGCTCAGCTGAGAGACAACAGAGGACACGGTCAGAGAGGAGGGGTACGCGATGAAGACAGATCTCTACATAGCAAAACAACGCATCTCTCGCTGTTACCTCCACCTGTTGCAGAACACCATCAGGCAGTGCCGACGTCAAGTAGTACTTCTCACTTTTCAGGCTTTCCGACCCGGAGACTTCTACAGCCTGAGAAGGACTGCCCTCATCGTTGCTACTGCAAAGACAACAGTTTTATGACATTACAGATTGAGAAGAGATCATAAAGGTGATCAATAATCCTACATTTAATCTCATTAAAACCAAAGTAGTAATGTGACATCTGTTCCACTGTGTGTTATGTAGTCTCACATAGCCAGACATATTTCCACAGAGCAGTGTCAGCGTCTGGCGTCCCACATGATCAAGTTGAAGGGAGGAGAATGCTGCGTGAAGTAGGCGGTTACGACCCACAGGCTGTTTAAGTCACCTGTATCCAGGGCTGTGGATCTCTTCCGCCGCCTGTTCCACCACACTGAATTCCCCTTCGCCCTCGTAGGATTCGATGGAAATCTGAGTCAGCTCTCCTGCTTCGTTGGTGGCTGCCTCGAAAGCTTCTTGGAGCACCGTCTCCCCGTTCTCAGACACGTGGAAGGTCACAACCTTCGGCGCCTGGCCTGATGCTGTGGTCACCGTGCTCCACGTGCCCTTTTCTAAAGCTTTGCCGTTGGAATTTAGCACCGCCACCTGAGGAGCACGTTCAGTCACTTTTAACATAACGTATCTTATTTACACAATGAATACATACTATCCACATAAATGTAACGCGCTTATGGAACATTTAATCTTTTTAATGAGCACCAACCTGCAAGGCGTTTCCAACCAATTCCCGGGCATTGCTCATATTCAGCAGCAGGTCAAGGGCGTTCTGGGCAGATTGGTCACTGGATTCAACTGAGGAGCAAACAGTCAGCAGTCATCTTCAACCTTCATCCTACCAACATATTTTACAAACAAGGACAACCAAATCTGGAAAACATTAATAAACTACTGGGAAAAAAAAACCATTTGTGTAAACTAATTTGAATAAAAGTTAGTTAATTAGCTTCAGGGCTCTGAGATGGTCGTCTAAAACACGCCTCTACAGGGTCATTGACTGCGGGTACATTTGTGCTGCTGGATAATGGATCTAATATACAACCAAGCTCTTCTTCACTTCCCTAGACTCAACGAGCGATGAGTGGTTCCGTCTATTGGAAATACATTGGACTGGGGCACTAAGATATAAGTTGGTATTATTAAAAAAATCGAAAACAATGATAAGAAGTCATAAAGAGCAAATGCATTGACAAAGTCACGAAACAGTGGCATGATAAAAACAAGCAGTGGTATGTATAGCTCTGAAGTCTGTGTGTACCTCAGAGGTAGATGGCGACATACCCCAAATACTAATAATGTGTGTTGAATAGAAAAAGGACTGACCATGCTCATAGATGATGGTGGTGTTTCCCAATGCATCCTGGGACACTGAGGCATTTTCCATGCCCTGCATGGCTTGTAGTGTTGCAGAATCCACTGCAACCTAATGAAGGCGGATGAGAAAAAACAGTTATCACCAAATACCGCAAAACATTACACATCCTTAAACAAAATCCAAAGTGTGCCAGAGATGAATAACAGAAAACCTCAAACAGACTCACAATAGTGTTCTGCAAATCCTGTGTGTCCTCATGTTGTTGTTGTTTGAACTCCTCTATCTGCTGCAGCGTAAAGAAGGGCCTGCGGCGCCTCCTCACAGGCTCCTCAGGGTGCGTCACCGACCACTCGTCAAACGTCTCAGGGTGGCGACACTGCACATGCAGACGCAGGTTCTTCCTGTGCTTGGTCGTGAAGTGGCACAGATCACAGGAGAAGGGCTTCTCCCCTGTAGAAGACGGTGTTCATTGGAAGGAGATTGTACGCTATTGCATCCGTGAGGTGAACACACTCATCTTAAATACACTGAATGGAAGTCTTCCTGCTCCACAGACCTGTGTGTTTGATGGCCAGATGGGAGACCAGGAACTCCTCTTTACAAGTGGAGTATTTACAGTAGTCACACTTGAAGGGCCGGTCGTTGGTGTGGGACAGCTGATGGTTGAGCAGCAGCTTCTTGTTGTCACAAGTGTAATTGCAAAATTCACACTTAAACCTGCACATGAACATTTAAGAGTTAATCATTGTGATAATATCATGCTTACTCACATCAACAGCAAATGATGAATGCTGATTCATTAGGGCATGTTCTAGACTACATTGCTGATCAGACATGTCTGTTACATCCATGTTTTTAAAATACAGAATGATTAATGACAAAATAAATATATAATAGAAATACTGACTTGCTGTCTCCAAGACTCTGGATGTGAGTCAGCAGGTGCATTTTGAACGTGTAGCGCTTCTTGAAGGATTTGCCACACTAAAAACAAGGAAGAACAAAGAACATTGGCAAAATCTGGATATTTGTGAATATAAAATATAATAAGCATGTAAAGAAAGAACAGGTGGAGCCTTATGATTTAGAATTAACTTATTTAAGATTTTGTTTTTCACTTCAACGGACGTTTGCTAAGAGGTGTGTCCTAACTGTTGCAAGGTAAAGTGCGGTTTTAGTGCGATACTAAGCCCAATTTTACGATTATCTGTATAGTATTATAAGTTGCAATCACGTTTGCCAGGATTGTCGTGAAAAGGACATTTTCATATCAGGCTATGCCTACTTTAACCACTTAAAATAGTCAGTGCCATGTGCCACACATATTAGTGTTCATTAAATATTCTTAAAAATGTTACGGTCTTTATCAGCTGACCTTATCACACATGTGTGGTTTCTCTGAGCTGTGGGTCTTCATGTGCTGAGTCAGTCTCTTTTGCATGGGGTAAATCCTGTGACACACTGGGCAGAGGAACTCTGACACCTTTGGTACCTGCAACAATGAACATAAAAGCCATACAAATGACTTGAAAGTAATTCTGCTACACGAGACCATGAGCATGCTAACTAGCATTTAAACATCATTCAAATATTGGAGTCCTGAAATGTCTTACCAACTCCGTCTTTCTTTTCCTGTAGAGATAAAAAATAACACTATTTAAAATAAAATAAAAATGTGTTCTGTATTTCAAATAGTTTATTATGCATGTGCTCTATGTTGACCGAGTTACTTACTTGTCTTTGTTGTGGATTGCTGCGTGGCGAACTACATCTTTCTTGTAGACGCTTGTGTAATCGCACTCCTCACACTTGAACGGCTTAATGCCCTCATGGTTGAACATGTGCTCCTGCAAAACAGCATCAGACTTTTAGGGCACCGTACAAACCGGCATGTACACTGAGGTTAACCCTATTGCTGTGACCTGCTTTATTGCAACTGACCTTGAGTGAAGACCAGCGCTTGCAGCGATAGTTGCACTGCAGGCACTTGAAGAGCTCTGGGTCATTGCCTTCATGGGAGTCAACATGGAAGTGCAAATCTTCTTGGGTGAGGAAGCGAGAGCCACAGATCCAGCAGTTGTGAGGTCTCAGGAGCGGTTTCAGGGACTTATAGTACCGACTGTGAGAAAACGAAGAGAAAAAAGCAATTAGCTTGTTGTAATAGTATGTAATACTATTTGAACACAAGTTATTTCATAATTGTATACTCACTTTCTATTGATATATTTCTTATACTTCTTGCGAAGAAAACGCTTTGAGGGTCGGCCGCGTTTCCTCTCAAAGAACTCTGGCTGTGTGTTGGAAGACGGGTCTTTGTTCTCAGAGTCTGATTGGCTTATTGCTGCCTCAGCTGTGTCTCCATCTGTCCCTATAGCAGGGCCAGTGTTCAGCCCAGAAGAACTCGCCTCTTCAGATCCACTGGCATCCGCACCCTCACTGGGCTTCTTTGCAATACTCTCTGCTTCTGTAACAAACCAACGAAAGAGAAGAATGTGGAGGCTTTCCTGTGCAGTGACAGGCGGTTTTTTGCTTTACTTTGTCGAAACTTAAAGCCAACCTTTGCCATTGTAGCCTTCGTCTAGAAGCCTGTACTTCCTTGGACGGCCAACCTTGCGTCGAGGACGCCCTTGAGAGGAGGAAGAGATGGGAGCGGGCTTCTTCATGATGGCAGGTGGTCTTCCTTTGCAGTCCTCGTTTGCAGGGTTGTAGTCACTGTCCTCTGGGAAGAAACAAAGGAACGGCGAGAGGGAAAGTGAGAATGATTAGTTTCCCTTTTACTGATTCACTAAGTCAGACAATAATGTATGTTTGTCTGCATGGGGGTTGAATACAAATCTTCCTCTCTGACCTTCAGGATCATCAATAGCACCAGAATCCACAATATCATCCTCCTCTTCCTCTGCTTTTTGGGGCTGAGCTGCCTTCGCCTTTGCTGCATTCCTCTCTTCAGCTTCTTCCTTCTCTGCCTGACGACGGGCAAATGTCTCATTTTTAGGAGGTCGGCCACGTTTACGCTTCTTTGACATGTCCCCTGAATCCAGACATTATACCACAAAGAAAATGTATAGTTAATAGTGTTACATTTAAAAAAGAATCTGAACTTAAAGTCAAAGCAATATTTATTTGTGATACAAAACGTATCCGTACTACCTTACCTGCAAGTCTGAAGTGTTTGTCTCTCATGTGGTTGATTAGTATGTCTTTGGAGGCACTCTTGTACGGACACATTTTACACTTGAACTGCTGTACAATCACTACTTCCATCATCTCCTCCAACTCAGCCATGTTTGGTGTTCTGTGTCCAGAGCCTTCTGCCACTGTTGATGTCTCCATCTCTCTGACCAGCCCAGCTTCATCCTGAGGCCCCTGGGAGCCTTGGGGCTGCTCTTGGCTGGGTGAGTATTGTTGGGGCTGCTCAGGCTCTGGATTGGAGGTGTATGTCCCACTGCTGCTGATGTAGTGCCCAGGCTGGCTCTCGCTGCACTCCAATGCCTCAGGAAGCCCACCTGAACCCACCGTGTCCGCCAGAGGGTGGTCTGATGAGGAGCTGTCGTCGGCATAGAGAGAGGCCTCTGGACCATTGCTGCTTTCCATATAACAGGAGTGCTGCGGCTGGTCCGGATCCTGGTTCCGCTCGTCATCATCGTCTCTCGCTTGATACTGAGAACAACCTGGCTGCTCAGAGTCTGCAGCTGCAACACAGTCTCCTCCATACTCCGCCTCATACTGCCGACTTGACTGGGTCCGGTGGTCCTCACTACTGTCAATGTAACTGCGTGAATGATGCGGTTGCTCTCCTTCGTCCATCCCACACTCCAGATACCCAGTGCTGCACTCCACCACATAGTGACCTCGGCTGGTAAGGTTTGAGTCAGCCCCGCTGCATTCCACATATCCAGGCAGGTCCTGGTCACTGTTATCTCCACTGTAGTCAGGGAAACCCGACTGGGAGCGAGTCTGGTCGGGTTCCTCGCCTGAACACTCCACGTAGGACGATGAAGACTCTCCTGTCTGGTCTGGACCATCTGCACTGCAGTCCATATACTGGGAGGGGTGGGAGTGCTGGGGCTGGTCAGGCTGACTGCTGCTGTCCTCTGGGTAACCAGAAGGACCAGGCTGATCAGGATCAAGGTTGCCATGCACGTCTCCCTGGTCCAGACAGGTGGACGTTGGCCCTTCTGCCAGACCTTCTATATGATCAGAGAGGGCCGAAGATGACATCTGGGCTACCATAGGAGCCCCTATAGCAGACAAATACATAGAGATGGATTGAACACACTACAACATATTCTCATACTGTGTGTCACCAATGTAAGTGGATTAGAAATGAACTAAATAGAAGCTCCCTTATTAGAAGACTAGAATAAAGTTGAGTCGTAACAAGTCGACATGGAATAGTTGAGTAATGTATATACATTACTATAAATAAATGTAAATAAATGCTGTCCGAGCAACACCCCACCAGAGTATTCAGTATCGGGTTTATATTATATATAAATATGTTTATAATTTTCTCATTAACTTGTACAATGGTTTGAAATGAGGTGGAGACTTAATGAGTTAGCACTAACAATAGCAGTTTTACCATCATCTGGTCCTTGTAATATTAGATACTGGGTTGTTTCTGCACCTCCTTCTTCTGCACTGGTCACAGCTATGCAACCTGACAGAAGAATAGCAGCCAGCATCAGATATCTGCTACATTAAAATACTAAAACTGACTCAACATAAAAGCTTCTCAACCTATAATACAACAGAAAGTGGAGTGTCGGCTGAATACCATTCATGATGTCAGGGCCGATGGTGGACTCTATGATCTTGTCAATAGCCGACCCGAGGTCTGATGAGGTAGAAGCAGTGGAGTCAGAAACCATCATGGCTCTTTCAGACGCAGCACTCGAGTGGACCAGCACTTGGACTGACTCAGACACCATCACTGACTGCGTCACTGTGGAGACGCTGGACACGCTGGTGGACTGGGCGACTGACGAGGAGTCTGGGAGGTGGACTGATGAAACTCTGACGTCAGTACTGGAGCTGGTTTCTGAGACGAACACCTTGACAGAGAGAGACAAGAACCGGATTGTAATACCAACAAATGTTAATGACAAAAGCAAAACCCTTATAACTTTTTTTGTGTTTTCTCACACACGCACAGAAAATCTATTTATTTATGTTTTTAAACGTACCGCGAGTCCCTCTGAGCTCTGTCCCACATGGCAGTCAGACTCTGGGGCCTGTGCATGTGAGGCAGCTGCATCGCTGCTGTCTGCAGACATGGCCTCCGATGACTCCACACCCATGCCGCTTTCGGACGGTTCCTCCATCCCAGAGGGACCGGCATCACTGCTGCTCTCCACCTCATTCTCCTCCGAATCCATAACTATCCACAAACATGGAATAAAAACGATATTAATTTGAAGTGTGTGTCATGTTTAAGCATATCTTGGTCATTACTGTAATTAACAAAATTGCTCTTTCATCATTCGAGTAATAATGGTTTGCAATATTTAAGATTGTTCATGGTGCCTGCTACTTTGTCACTGGATTAACAGGAGTATGGAAAGCAAAGAACTTTGAGACTCAAAACTGAAAGTTTGTCAAAGTTTTTTAAACGTGTGGAAGGGCACAGGCTATATTGGAAAAGGTAACTCAAGGAATTTATTTTTGGTTTCAAAGTCTCTTAATTTGACACTTTACATTTAGTGTTTGTCTTTGTGAGGTCTTTATTTAGATTGTGATACCGTGATGGGTTTTGTGGAAATGCAAAATTCTTTCATATACTTCACATAGTGTGCACATGTAAACAAAGGTTAAAATAGCCAAGAGCAATATCTCCAATTATGGGTGTGAAATGTCATGAGTACATTCACTCAGATAAACACCTTTGATTTACTGAGTTTATACTTTTACTCCACTGCATTGAATAACAGAGTGAATGCATTTGTGATACTATGTATAACATTTTCCAATTGATTTCAGGAAAGAGTATTTAGGCGTCATCACTTCGGTTAGTTCACTAGTGATACAGGTACAGCACTGAGTATATTTGGGACAACTTAAACCCCGGTGGCTCCAGCAGTTTATCTGTTATCCAAGTTATAAGAAGTAGTGTCATTCCAGGACGTCGGTGTGCGTTAAAGGGCTCTGTTCTGGGGGTGTGGTGAACGTTTAGACCGGTTCAATGTGCCTGTGCTTGTAAAACGACATGAGCAGTGAAGTTGTTTGGAGACTAAGGGAACCAACGCTGGCTCCCGGTGATGCAGAGCCGGCAGCTCTGAGCAGGCTAGCTGACATTGTTGTTCGATGACGCTGGAAAACAACTAAAATGGTCCCAGCGGCCGATGGAGTGGTTGAATATGACTGCGTCGTGGACGAAGAGCCGCTATAAGCCAGTCATCACGTCGGGTGTAAACACAGCGACCTACACAGCGCGTGTTAGCCGTTTTAAACGGGCCCAGCTGCCCTTGATCCTGCCTGCTCCGCGTCGCCATTTTCCACCAAGTAGCCCCGCTTTACACTCAGGCATCTGAAAGCTCTACTGGGGACCTCGAGGGCCTCAGCTGCGGCAGACCGCCCAAATGCTCTCCCTGAAGAAAATGAAAATGTTTTCCCTCACCGCTACAAGAATCTCCGAGCTTTTTTCTTACCGTGTGTTTTCGAGTCGACGGGTTTCCGTTCGTGTAGAAGCGCGGGGGAGAACAGGAATTAGCATCTGATAATTGTTGCTTCTTTCTAGTCGGGCGCCATGAGACTCTCCTTGCTTCCTGTCCGTGCAACCGGATCTTATTTATTGTTTTGGTTGAAAACGCTTTCTGATCAAGCGAGCTTTGGTATATTTACCTATTTTAATCATTTGTGTTTACTGACTGGTCGTTATATTTTTCATATGTTCGGCAAAAGCTACGGTTATAATCACTTAGTGGACTATTGTTTTTAGAGGAAGGCGTATGACGCAATTAGATGCGGAGTAATATCTATTCACTCGGACCGTCGTTTAAAGAGACTCCATAAACCGTACTGCAGACATGTATTACATTTAGTTTTCTATAGTCCGGTTGTTGTCGTGTTATCCTTAATGGCTACGTGGGAAATACGTATCTTCATTACTCGCAACATATGAATTATACATGTTTGCAGGGCTCTCAAGTGTCACGCATTGAGCGTGAGACTCACGCATTTCGGTCTTAAGTCACGCACTCCCGCCACACATCGTATTTCTCACGCTGAAAAACAACTCTCGGCTATTTAATGTTTTAATGTGCCGCAGCACGCAAACATGAGCCGCGCTGCCCTCACCGTGGAGGAATCAAGCGCTCCCCTGGAGTTCTGCTGTGAGGAGCCACTTATCAGCCAATCCAACAACAAAAAAATGGGCTACACAATAGCCAATCAGAAAAAAAAACGTATCTGTTGTATCTGGGTAAGATCGAAAATTACGTCCGTCTTAGTGAACAATCGACACAACTGGAAGTGCGATGTAGTTCTCACAGTTTATTGCATTGAAAGAACAAACTTAGACAAATACAAAACAAATCAGTCTCATAAATAATTTCAGTGAAGGAGACAATAAATTGTCTTCCAGTGCAAGTGATTGGTTTTAAAGCCATTTTCAGAAATACACAAATATATTTATACAAAACAAAAAATATTTATGACACGGACATAATATTAGATATTGCTAAGCATACCAAAATAATCTAACACTTAAGAGTCTGAACCTGTCAGACATAACCATACCATCTGGAATCCAAATAGCGTTTGAGAATATTTTAGTTGTAGTTATGGGTCTCAAATTTTAGACCACCACAACCGACCAGTTCACAGATTATCAGACGGAGGGCAAAGGCAGTGCCAACAATCATTTTGCTTTGCTTTCCTTTTGGCCAATGCTGTATGTTTTAAGAATTAGCCAACATCAATGACAGGAAATCTGACATCCCAGAAAGCAAATACATCATACAACAGACGCTATACGCAAATACTGCATCACATTCTCAATGACACCTGCACACGAGAGAGAGAAGTAGGTGCTGCCACATTTAAGACGATTTCCAGCTCATCCCTGTTTATTCATCTCAGTAGCTCGTGCCTGAAGCATCTGAGCACTTGAGGAGATCGTATTTCACATAACCAACACGATCCACCTGCCTGCGGGAGTTCATACGCCAGTAGAAGCGGTCTCGGCAGAAGTAGATGTGACCTAAAACAGAAAAATAAACATTTGAATCACCAGAGGACAACATGACGATTATTGCATGAAACTATTTGTTACATGCTAATTTAGTTTATTGAGCTCAGTATACATTAAAAAAATTACCTTTGTACTGGAAGACATCATGAGCATCACTGGGGACTCCACCAAAAACGGCATCTGTGTATTTGGGGTACCCTCTGTCGATTTTCTGGGCCTTCACATCAAGCCTGTGTTGATGATAGCAGATGATGTCATTAGATTAGAAGGTGAATAGTCAAAGAGCTGACAGGTTTGAATTAAATCTGAAAATCTTCCCATCCTTATTTCTTACACAATTTTAACTCACCTCCAGTAGTTCTCCCCACTGAAGAGCAGCACTTTGCCTTTCCCCCTCTGGAGGGCTCCCTCCACATTCTGAATGCTGTTCGGCAGGCCGAGCTTCTCTATGCTGCGGGGGCCCAGGACACTCTTCCCTGTGTACACCCAGAAACGTGTTCCTACAGAAAGAAAATGATCATTAGAACAAATGTTCTCGCACTTTTGTCCTTCGTGTTTGTGGTCCCTTATACACTGTATGTAGCTTTATTACCTGAAAAAAAGTACAATTTCCTGGCCAGAATGTTCTCAAAGGCAGAGTCAATGACTGCTGGCAGAGCGGGCCACGTCTCTGAAATAGAAAATGGTCCCTTGAGCCCTCCGTTTCTCTCGCTGGACATCTTCCAGTAGTCTCTATTGATAAACACAACATACAATTAACAAATCAGCACTCCTGGTTTGTGTTAATGTTGCTGTTCTTACAAAGTAAAATAGACTAATTGCTTACCCGTCCTTAAAGAAATGTAGTTCTCCCTCAATCACAGTGATGGCGTCAAATTTGGTCATCTTGCAGGCATCTTTGGTGGGATCCACAGGTCGTGTGGTGGCAGTTGTGGTGGGATCAGTGGGTCCATCTGGAGAGTCGGTCTCATCAGTATCTGGGTAGGTGGTAGGGGTGGGTGTGTTGGGCCCAGGTGGGGTGGGATCAGGGCCTGTTTTGCTTCCTGAAAAAAAGAAAAAAGTGATTGAGAAGTGGAAATGTAGGCATTTTAATGCAATTTTATATAATAAAACCGTTTTTCATGAACTCACCATAGAGATATTGAATGCCTTCAATGTCATCTTCATGCAGGGAGAAGTCCTTCACGTAGCTGTACATGGGGTACATGAGAGCCTCTCTGATGTTGGAGTGATCCAGGCCAAGGGCATGGCCAAACTCGTGGGCTGCCACCAGGAACAGACTGTAACCTGGAACACATGCATGGAATATTAATGAATGGTAAGGGTGAATACATATATCATGAATCTTCTCCACTTTCATATATTCTTATTCTTATATTGTCTTATATTCACATTACTCACCCTGGTCAGGACAAAGGCCCCATTTCTTGTCGTCATCATAGCTGTCAGTGGTACTGCACCACAACTTGCCATCTCCTCGTCCCTCACTTGTGCAGGAGTCGTACTCTTTACCCAGGAACACAAAGGGGAAGTGGCAAGGCTCCCCCTCAGCGTTTCCACCAATTACAGCAGTGTCTGGCCAAACAAAGACATAATATCAACAGTAAGATAACATCGTGGCAGTACTCCACCGTATTCAGGAAATGTGGTTCCCGTCACTCACCACGACTGGGACAGAATCCATATTTCTTGTCATTGTCAAAGTTGCTTGTTGTGGCACACCAGCGATAGCCATCACTGCGGCCCTCTGTGGTGCAGCTGTCATATTCCTCCCCCAGAAAGACGAAGGGGAAGACACACTCCGCCCCGTCTGCGTTTCCATCAAATGTGTACAGAACTGTCAGGAGTAGAATAAGGGGCAAGGACAAGCGGGTGAAGCGAGTCAGTATTCCACAAATGGAAACACATCTAGCTGACCTCTGACCTAGGATTATCCTTGCAGAACAAATGCTCAAACTTACGTTCACTTGGGCAGAAGCCATATTTCTTGTCAATGCTGTAGTCAGCTGTGGTGGCACACCACGGCAGGTTATCCGAACGGCCATTAGTGGTGCAGGTGGTGTAGTCTTTGCCGTCGAAAGTGAAGGGGAAGTGGCACATGGCACCCTCAGCATTCCCATAGCGAGTCTTCACAGCTTCAGTGACAGAACAATAACATACATGTTATGTAATGCGTCATGTGAACACTAGAGGGAGGCATATTATTTGTTGGTGGTGAAGTACTTTCTTTTGGTATTTATTATTACCTGGTCCTGTTCCCAGGGTCCAGTACTCATCATCGTCAAAGTGTGCGTCACCCTGCAAACCCTCACCAGGGGGATAAGCATGGGCCAGAAGACCATCTTTACCATCGAATGGATATGGGTCTCCATGGTCTGAACAGAAGATCAAAACTTGTGCTTAGTTCAAAATCATTATTCAAGTATGTGACATCAGGATGAACACCGCCCATGAATTGACCAGAGCACAAACACATACCAGCTTTTCCAAATGAAATCATGATGTCAGCTGTTCCATCAAAGAGGCGGGTAAAAGTCAGAGGGGTCATATCACTCCACACCTTGAAAGCTCTGGCAAAGGCGTCATCAACCAGAGAGTAATCCATGTCTGGAGTATAGTTAATGATCCTGAGGAGAAAAGAAGAACAACACTGTTTCAGACTTATAATTGACAATGTAAGTGAAGGAACTTACTTCTCCATCAGAGACGCACTTTGTATTTGGCGCCTTGCATTACAAAGCACACACGTTATAATATAGCATCCAGTCTATTAACAGATTATTTCTACCTACTCACCTATAAGTGACATCACGATTGTCCCATTTGAGATCTCCGTCAAACGTTTTGTAGTTGGCCACATCGGGAACCCCGCAGCGAGGCCGTTTCATGGCCTCCAGGGTGGACTTGTCCATCTCTCCAGTCTCCTCCAACCCCATCTGCCTCTGCATCCTCTTCAAAGCCTTGGAGGTGGACACCATCGACTGGAAGCCGCTGCGTTGCGGTGAGTTCATGTAGCCAAACTTCTTCAGGTAACCCTGGCAGGAGAAAAAGAGAAACCACGATAATGAGTCCATATTGTGTTTATGTCTTGTGATGAGCAGGATAGAGTGTGTCCTTATGGAATACACGTTGGTTTGTATAAGTACATCCAACTTTTACACCTTCATGTAACTTGAATTCAGAAGAGCATGCTTTTCATTAACATCATAATAGAGGTATTTGCCATGGTAATTACTTGCCTGCACAGCCTGATTGAGACAAAATGAACCATCTGCTACTTACTTCTGCCAGCTCCGTATCCGTCATGTTCTTCACGATGTCTCCTGGGAAGGTGACAAAGACCGACTTCAGAGGAGCGCTCCATCCATCCTGGATGCTTATCCCCAAAATTAAACACACAGCTAAAGCACAGCACCTCATGATGAGACCTGTTATCGATTGCTGATAAATATATACGAAGAGCCTTGCAGTGAACAAGTGCTCAGTTAGACAAAAAAGATGAAAAAGCTGCTCCACGGACAACCAGCAGTGTTTCTCCTTCAGTGTTGGCTCCTCTTTGTTTTGACTGGCGGCTCCTGTTGTCTCTGCTCTGTGCCCTTGGTTGTGGACCTTGTTTTTATGCAACGTGCAGCGTAACGTCTTAGTCACTTAACCCTCCCCCACCCTCTAACCTCAACCCTCCCACTTACATCTTGATTGCACATTAAATGTAGGGGAATTTCCAGAATTTCCACATTTAGCCTTACCTAACAGCTAGTGAGTGGTTAGCTAGTTGTTCTTCATTGGAAATATTTCAAACTGTAGGAGGTGAAGAATGACAGTAATGGATAAGACCAATTATGACAACGTTGTATGGTTGCATTCATATTATGTTAATTAAAGTAAACATGCCTGAAAACCCACACAAATGATCAACCAGATTACAAGTTATTTTGAGAACTCTTAAAATGACTATGCTACCATAAATAAATAATAATAGTACAATAAATAAATAAACTAAAAAGGACATACACATAATATGTAGATGGTGACTGGACAATATCTTTGTCATCTTTTTAATTCATGTGAAATTATATTCTTGGCATGTTAATGTATTATTACATTACACACTGATCATGGGACCCAGCCAGACACTTCTGTTATTAATATGGTCTCAGCAATGATATAAAAAGTTTCTTCCATCCTTTTCAAAAATAGAGATTTGTTTCCTCTTTATCTGATGCCGAATTAAATATCAAACTAGGTCAAGCCTAAAGTCAATTCTGAGAGAAATGTCACATGTCAGTTGTTTTATTATATTAATTGTTCTATGATTGAGTTGATTAAGAAATCCCAATCTATTTAAATGTGATTTTTTTGCAGTATTACATTATTGTTGTTGGCCAGATTTTGGGGAACTACCAGCTTCATCATCACTTCAGTGATGCTGATGCAACATCTTCACTGGGTTCTTCCACAAGATGAGCCAATTCACTAGCAATGATGAGCATTGCACCTCATTTTCTACAAAGCACATTTCTGTTACATAACAGTTTGAGCCATGCATTAAAAAACACAAGAAAAGAAAAATAAGAAGCCTAATTTGTATTCTAAAGACCAACTTCTACGTTGGCTGATCTTGAGGTTACCAACTAAGTGTTTCGCTGGGTACGTACTGTATTTGTTGACATTTAGAGGTACCGTATGTGAGTGTTGAGGTGTTGTGGAGAAGGATGCGTCTCAGCCAGCATGTCATGACTCATTTACATTCCCACATGAATAACCAAAGCTGCAGATGAAGGTTTTTTTTCCCAATGAGCACACTGCTGACATCCTTTCCTCCCATGCAAACATGTTTACTCAGATGCTCTGCAGCATTTTCAGATGCAGGAAAATAAACATCTCTTTTTAACTGATGAGCCAAGTCAAAATACTCCATATTAAGTAGAGTGGGAAGTCCCTGCAATGCCCATATTGAAAAATGATTTTCCAATTTCTAAAAGTGGATAAAAAGACATTAACTGCAACGAGACTTGTCTTTCATTGTCAATGACTATTTGTATCAACGTCCTAATGAAGAGGAGGTGTGGCGTTTTGAACCTGCGGTTTGATGAAGAAGGTATCATATTTGAATCTATGGTTGTATGATGTGGTTGATGACACAATTTGACACATCTATCATTCTTCCCCCATTTTACCAACTTACCTCTTTATTTTCCAATATATGTTGTTGTTTGAGATAATTTCCCCTCAGAGAGCAGCAGCCATAATTATGCATTTCTTTTGTTTTTTGGATCAATATGTCGATACATTTTAAATCTCTAAAGTTGAAGTCTTGATTTCCCACACATACCTCTCCAGATCTTCAATGGTATTGACGGGTCAAAACACAGTAAGGGGGATTAAAAAAATGTAAATTCCCTTCATTTTAATATGCTCATTACCCTTCGCTGTCTCTCACTTTATATGCACATTGTTCACATGGAACTCTGTAAAACAAAGCCAACTCATTCTTCCTGCAAAACACCAAGTACTTTGTTTTTCCACAAAATACACAATACAAGTTACAATGTACTGTTACATAACAGATTCAACAGCTTCAAACAGGCACATGCACAGACATTTTGGGGGGCAGGTGCTCAAACCAAAGAAAAGGGCACCCATCGCCAAAATGATTTTTCCAAGTTAAGGAGTTGGTTGCTAGCAACACTTGAAACACATTGTGTCGTGAGAAGACATGAGAGTTGAACAAAATGACATGTTTTCTATTAACAATTACAATTTATTTTCATTTACAAAATAATAGGAGCCAAAAATGCCATATAATAAACAACGTACTAACCTCGACCGTTCGGTCATGCCGGGAAATATCAAACTTCTGTAAACGTTATAAGGCCTCAATCTGATATTTCCCAGCATGACATCACTCTTGGTTAGTAAGAAGCTATTACAAGTGTTGTTTTTTCTTGCGTTTACTCTTTTCACCCTCTGCAATTACTCATACAAGATTGATCTTTGTAAAACTGGAACAGACAAAACAAAGAGAAACATACCACATAAAACAATGTGGCACATGGATAGCATGACACCGAGAGCTATTGTTAGCATAGTTTAGCTGCTCTGTTCTAACTGTGAATTATTGTGACATTTATAAAATGAATGAATAAATTCAACATAGGCTACTATCGAAATTGTCTAAATGGCATTTATAAAACAGATCTCTCTCTCTCTCTCTATCTATCTATCTCTATTTATATCTCTCTCTCTCCTCTCAAACATGACGTCAGTAAACAGCTGGACTAGGCTTTGAAATCACGGATTTCGGGAATTTGTGTTTGTTTATTTTTTTAAGGAAACGTCGGACCAGTTGTGACGTAATATTTTCAGTTGTGGTTAATTTATCACCAAACAACGTCAGGGGACAAACACCGTCATGACTCATGACCTGTGTGTCTGATGCTGCGGGTCAGAGGAGAAGGAGGTGCACCCGTTTAGTAGCGGGAGGAGCACTGCGCGGCGGAGGAAGTGGAGGAGGAGGAGGAGGAGGAGGAGGAGGAGGAGGAGGAGGAGGAGGGAGGGGCGCGGCGGGGGCGCGGCTGGGGCTCGTGAGCGCCGCGGAGCATGTCGGGGCGAAATTCTCACAAGAACTCCAATAAATGCCCCGACAGATATCCAAACACATTTGGGAGGACTTGATGACAGAGACTATTTTTTATTCTTAAATACTTATTAATGAAGAAAAAAAGTGGGCTCCAGAAAAAAGGGCACTTTTCTCATCCAGGGCAAAAGGGCTGGTGCTTGAGCACCACTAGGGGTCTATCTGTGCACAAACCCTCTTTCATTTGTTTTGGTCATTCAGACACAATCATGAGGTTATTTCTGTTCACATGTGGCTCCTCCGTGGATCCCCATGCCTTGAAAACATCTGCGACTAATTTGACATGGCGTCAAAGCCTTAATGAAAACGGCTGCATGCATTTAAACAAATGCCACATTTCATTTGGTTTTGCCACTTCGTTTACAAAAATACTTCTGGCACAGAATCTCGAAGAATACACATTTCTGTGTGGCACACTTCTCAAAATTGCTCTCAGTCCCAGAACAGCCTGTTGGCACACACCACCTCGAACATATGAGGAGGCCAACTGCGTCATCGGAGAGCTGTTTCATATCATCGTAGACCAGCAAGACCCTCACAGCCCACGGAGCTTTACGATTAGGTTAACGTGCAACAAAAGAGCCATGAAATATCAAAAGTCGTCCTTTGTGAAAGCTTTCTATTTGTTTCTGGACCTGCTGGAACACAGTGAGGCAGAACACGAGACAATCCTCAGACATCATCTACATGTTGCCGTTTTAAGGTCATCGGATGCTCAGGGTGAAAACTCTGATCAGATGCACTCAGTGTGTTTTATGCCCTGATGTTCTGTTCACAGTTCATCGCTACACACAATGGTTTGCAACTTTGTCCTTAATTGTGACCTACCCTGTTCAGTTTACACCCTGCCTTGTTAAAGCAACCTGTTTATTTCTTATGGCATGTTTCTAGCAGGCAGTTCTAAATGAAAAATCACTTCCTGTCTGCCAGAGTTGATGTGGTTCCTGCTTCCTCGTTCAGCTGCGTCGTGTTTTATAAAGACTGGTTTGTTGACTTTGCGGTGGGACACAGAGACTGGGTTTGATGTGGAGGCCGCGTTGCTCCTACACCACGTCCAGGTACTTTACCCAGCCCTGCTGAGTCTGCAGGGCCTTGCAGTTATTCTGGGAAACGCTTTGTTTTTATACCCCACTAAACTCTCACAGCAGTTTATTTTGGCTTTCCAAGAAGTTGGCCCCTTCTGGTCATTTTATGTTGTTCACTTCATGATCACAATAACACTAAAACAGCAATTCACGCATGTCTAATGTATTGTCTCCAAATATTTGTGTATATATATATATATATATATATATAAATGTATTTACAAATATATAAATATAGATATACCTGTATATATATATAATATATATATATATATATATTTACATACAAATATATAAAGATATATTTACATACAAATATATATACACAAATATTTGTATATATATATATATATACACATAATTTGTCATTGGACCCTTTGCATGCTTGTGGGGGAAACTGTCACACAAAGATCTATTGCAATCCAAACAAAAACGGATCAAAACAAGCAATTGCTAGGGCGGAAACCATGTTGTGCCTCCAGGGCCTCAAGTGTCACTCATATAACAGCTTGTCTGTAATGAGTCACAAGTCAGCATGATAAGTACGATATAAATAAGAAGAAGAACAAGCTCTAAACAGTTGCCATTAAGTAATGTACAGTCATCTGAATGGGACCGTAGGCGCACAAGAGGCCACAGCGCTGACTCATGTCTCCCTGGAGGATTACTTCTGCTTCATCAAAATCTAGACTATGAGTCACCTATGGGAATATATATTGTTTACTGCGCACACACCTGTTCATACAATATCTCAATGTAACAATATAATAATCTGCTATAACAATTGCGAAGACGAAAGGATATTCAGAGTTGTAGGAATAACATGTGTATGCAATGATATGCTCCACAGTCATTTCAGATGCTGAAAAGGTATTAATAGTGATAATAATGATTATCATATTGATGTGTCAGGCATACAGCCCAAGATGAACAATGCTGGGTTAAATTTATACTGGGTTAGGTTTAATTAGGTCACTCCAAAAATAAATGGAGAGAACAGTTGTTCTCATCTTATTGTCTTCAAACCTTGTCTTAACACTTCATCTGTTAAAAGATGCTCGTCCTATTAGCCATTACTGCTTATCGCTGTTTTTTCCCCATCGCTCTGGCACCGACTGTTTGGTAGCAACTGTTTCTTCTCAGGTACTCTCCAGGATTGGGACACTCTGCTGCTGATGAGTGAAACAGGATATGACAAGAAGTCCTGAAGGCATTTGTACTGATGTTTAGCAATGGCTTTGCATGGATACATATGTGGTTATGGCACTTTGTTGACTAACTTGTGGCTTTATGAGAACACAACACATCATCTTAGTTGTGCACATGGTTCATCTGTGTGAGAAATGATAATGGCAGAAGTGATTGATGGATAAATACCCATACACACGCATATATTTGGACGTCCGCTGCCCTTTCCAGATCGTGACAGTAGATGACAGGAAATGTGAGTGGTTCATGGTCGGCAGCTCAACCCCCAGTAGGCCCCCGCAGGGAGGAAGTCTACTACTGATGTGATACTGTAGTGTAGACATGTTGTAATTATATAATATCACTATAAGCGGCAGACGGGTTTGGCGGCGAGCTATGCATTAGGCGTGGGCTGCCACTGCAGAGCAAGTCCAGGCAGGCGGAGTTGTGTTGACTTTATGGACAGCCTGTCAGGTCTTTGTGACGGGGTGAGGCTCAGGCACAGAGAGACAGACTGGACGCAATATAAAGAACAAAAAAAGCACTCTTTAATGAGGCAAAACAGTTTACAAAAAAACAAGGTCCAAAAGGGGCAGGCAGAGAATCGTCGGTCAGGGCAGGCAGGGTCGAAGCAGGCAGGATCAGATACGACAGACAGGACGACGGGAAAAAGACACAGAACTAGAGACGACAATCCAACAGCAGACAAGGGAAAGACTGATGACACAATATATAGGGGGGAAACAGGTGTACGACATCAGACAGTAACGAGACAAGAGTGGCTGAGGGCAGGTGCAGGGAATTAAACAATTAAGACAGAGAAGACACAGAGGAGACATAGGAGACACGGAACATAGGAGACACGGAACACAGGAGAAACAGAACCGGGTGTTACACAGCCATCTTTCACCATCGCCGTTAAAAGCTAATCACTGCCAGTAATAAGCAGCGGCCTTCATGGGCGTCCTATCCTCCGCCCGCCAAAGCACAGCCACAAGGGAGTGACAGCATGGGCCACGAGGGAGCTCTAGTTGCACCAAATATTATTATTGCTTTTCAACTGCATGTGGAGCAACGCCTCCATAACTTTTTTAAGAGTTGTTTTCCAAACCTGCGGCCTGTAAACCAAAACAAAACCTTGCTCTTTTCAAGAGTCATGTATTTCACCAGGTTTTTAAAACCAACATCCTAGAAAATGGGGAAAACATTGGGAATTTCCCCTTTCCTGATGAAGGAAAAGCAGCTGATAGCGGGCGGGAAGTGAGTCAGAATCAGAACTGCAGCTGGCTCGGCACACTTTGGGTCAGACTTGTTGAGGCAGGCAATCATCTTCTGATGTGTGTGTCTGCTGCCGTTTGAGCTCTCTGTTCCCGAATGAGCGGTTGCCGGAGTTTGAACTTGTGAAGATAAATACAACATTTCCCTCCAGGACCAAAACCCAGATTGTGGTGCACACACTGTGACACTTTTTTTCGGTAATGTAGTAAAACAGCGTGAAGCCTGACATTACCGTTAGTGGTTACACATTTGCTGATGACTGTCTCACCAAGATGGTCAGCAAAAGATCCAGCGTCACATTAACTCGGGGAAAGCACTTTTTCCAACCTCTTTACTTGAGTATTTACTTTATATTACTTCATACTTCTGCTCTACTAAGTTTTGAAAGCAAATATTCTACTTTTTACTCCCTACATATACTTTTCAAAGGTTTAGTTACTTTACAGATTTATAGTATCAATACAAAATAGGCTAATAGGTTATGATGTACTATTACAGGGTAAACTACCAGCAGTTATCAAATAATAATAAAATAGCCCGATCTTAAGCAGCTAAAACATTAAAGCGGTGATCACATATTATTACCAAGTCGTATATATATTATGAAATGGGTCAATCCTTTGGAACTTTAAGTATATTTGGATGTTAATACTTGTTGCACAATTGTTCTACTTTTACAACATTAACATTTCAATATTTCTTCCACCACTGAAGGAACATTACATTGGAGTTCATAAAATAAACACAATAACTCCTGGGTGCTCTTTTGTGGAGGTTGGAAAATGTTCTGGAGCTCTGTGAGATAATCAACTTAAAACAACATGTTCTCAAATCTAGAATGAAAAAAGGTTGCTCATGATAAAAGTTGATGATAAACTGTCATGCAAATTTGACTGGACATTATTTTAAAATACACCTTTTTACTGTGAAAAAATATATGAAATAGAGTTATTCCATCTTAACCAAGCTTGTTTTTCTGAATAACATTAAATAAGCAAGGTTTTGTTTTGGGTTACAAGCCACAAATTTAGATAACAACTCTTTAAAAAGGTTACGGCAACGTTGCTCCATATGCAACACCATCATGTTGCTTAAATCTGCAATTTTTAAAATGTGGGTTTGTGTTGTTTCTGAGCATCATGTGACTGATTTGAATCCAATGTGCAAATGCATAAAGTGTTTTTTTGTGTTTATTCATGAGCTAAAGTTCTAGTGACTTTGGGATATTACACAGACAGGCAGGTTTTTATAGCCGCCATCAATAGATCTTAAATAAAAGTTTATGGATGCTGAAAGCGTCATCAGGACCTGTGGGAGAAACTTAATGAAGGAGCCAGATGTGACAGCGGCACGCTGAGCCAGACAGCCAGAACAGCAGTGAGCACTCCTGCTCAGTTTTAATCAGACAAATCCAATTATTATTTACCAGCAGGTGGCAGTCCGTCATAAGGACCGTCAATGTCGCCACAATAGAGTGAGACAGCTCTCATGGGGAGAAATGCAGCATCAAGCGTTAACGGCCAGGAATGTAAGGGAAACATATTTGTTTCGGGGAAGTGAATAATGCTTCAAACTATCCGCTCCACAAAAACGTCTTTTCCAAGTGAAATTCTATTAACCATTTTTTGCATCTTCTTTTAAATCTGGGTTCACACAGGAGCCAATATCCCCAATAAATGTTACTGCTTTGCTTCAAAATACCTCCTCAGGAAGAGATTTGATTAAAAAAAGGAGATAACATAGGGTTATTTGGGAGTTTTTCCTGGTCCGATGTGAGGTTTTGGGGCAGGGATGTCTATGTGTACAGATTGTAAAGCACTCTGAGACAAATTTGTAATTTGTGAAATTGGGCTATACAAATAAACTGAATTTAATTGTATTGAACATATTTATGTTGTTCTGATTGTGTAAGCCTGTTTGGTGAATAATTGATTGTTAGGGTAATTTGGTTGGTTTCATTAGTAGATACCCTAATGTGGTTTTATTGAAGGGTTGTCACATGCTGCGAGCCCTTATTTCTGTTGGATAAGATCATTTCTGACATTTGATCGATCTCATAAGCTTTTTTCTGTTATAGCACCTCTAGGTTAAATTTACAACGAACGATGATGGCAGTTTATCTGCTCTGTGTAATCACTTTGCTATATTGCAGCTTATTAACTAAAACATGTTTCATATCATGACATCCTAATAGACTGTGTTCAGTTGTTACAGCATGCAAATATTCCATCTGCTGCAAATGTGCATCCACTCATTTGTTTGTACATTTCCCATTTTTTATGCATGTATCAGTTTGGACGAAGCCTCCGATGAGCTGAGGCCAACTATAAACCGATGTCCCCACATTATATCATAAAACAGATGCGTATGACACAGATGCTCTTTCAGCAAAGGCACAATTGGTGGCCTTGTTTTTATGACCGATTGCTTTCCAACTGATTGTGGCAACAGTCAACTGTATGCGATGGTGGAGGTTGTACTGTGGAGATTCTTTTATGTACACATTATCCATCAAAGCGCTTCATTGGAGCTGTGTTACAGCTGTTCCCAGAGACAGATGTTGTGATGGCACATAACGCGTTCTGACAAGACGCCTTGTTTCCCGTTGTGCAGCAGCACCGAGGGCACAACACGCTTGCTTATTCATGAAGCCCAACCAGAGCCCAGGTAGATCTAACCACTCTTCCATTTTGAATGAAAGAAGTCTTTTACTGGGTCATAAATATCATGCGGTGCCCTTTCCACTCGGCCTGAGCTGCAAGTGCAGAGTATTTGGAGGATTGGAAGGTCAGTGTTGGTCAGATCTGCAGCTAATGTACCGAGATACATTTTGACTTGAAAGATGGTTGAAACAAACCATTCTGAAGAAATATTTATCCAGGTGCATTTCACCAGAAGGGACAAGGACAGGTACAGAGATGTGGAGGTCACATGCTCTCTTGTTATTCACATATAACTTAATCTCACTTGCAAATTTGAACAAAGCCATTTACAGGATCTAATGAACATGTAGTAGTAAAAGTAACATCAAATACAAGGTTACTACACCCTGAACCTGGTTTCACTTCAGAATGTGAATATAAAGTGGTGGAAATAGAGGCCACTCTCCTCTCAGGATCTGCGGTTAGCACCCACATTAGCCCCAAGGACAGTAGGTCGCTGCAGGGAAAGGTCACCTCAGGCTGTTTGGAAATACAAAACAGCGGTATTTCCTTTCCTCTTATTTGTAGTTCTTATCTGAAGTCTCCTTCGACATTTAATCCTTCCCTGAAACTCAGCATTTTAGCCAATGAAACCGAGCCAACATGATAAAAATAGCCTCCAAGATTTAATACAAAGTGTTACTCTGCATGTAAAACATGTCCAACATTGAACCAAACTATTGATTTACAAGGTTGTTGTTTAGCACTATATCATATACATGTCTTGTTTATTTTCTACTTTATGGATTCTGGACACATTTTTCTTAAAGATGAGATTGAAGTGAATCGGATGGCAGATTGAAAGATGGAGACCTCACAGACACAGCAAGAGTAAGCAGTCCTCATTAGGATTAAGTAGTCTTTCCAGGGACTTTATACCTCGCCAAATATCAAAGGAACTCAGACACAGAGAGAAGAAAAATGGGTTGTCAGAGCTGTGACAACTCTCGACTGTTATCTAGAGCCACCGCATTATTGTGGCAGTAATGAGAACTCTGCCAAGCAAGGCACCATGGAAAGTGGGTTTTGCAGTGAAATAATAACAACTGAAGAATTGGTGACTCGCACAGAGCATGGAATAGGTAGAAACAACTTTACTATCATTATTATATTTTAAAATATTAAAGAGTGCGTTGGTGTCTTTACTTGAGTGTATCCTCAGTTAGCATACAGACCTTGTGTGAGAAAGGAACAGATTGATAATGGGTATTGATGCAGGTTTAAAACAGATTTTCTGTTCTTTTTTTAGCCACTTCTGGGAAGCTGAAACAAACTGTAAACCCAAGACTGCAATATCATATCCTTATCGGTTAATATGGCAAAACAGCTGCTTATTTACAAAACCAGCAGATATGCAGCAACAATAGCATTCATGTGGAGTATGGCTACCTGAGAACTGTAAATCCAATAATCTCTTCTTTAAAAGCTGCACCATATAACGAGAAGTTGATATATATTGGATATATATATTAGCTGGTCTGGTTTTCACATTGCTAACTTTATCTGATATAGGGGGGGGGGGGGGCGATTAAACATCTATCTTGTTCTGCCTGTTTTGTGATATACATGCCTAAAAGGTGCCTAATATTTCTAGACTGAACTAATATCGGCATTATAATTATTATAACTATGAGGATTTTTTTAGTTGCCTATTTTGTGGAGCCCCCTCAGGACTTGGTGCCCTATGCACAGTGCGTAGTGCGCTATGGGAGCGGTGGCGCTGGTAGGAGTGTATAGCATGCCGCACAAACAACAATGAACTAGTGGAAGCGGCAAGGTGCTCAGTGTTGCCAGATTGGAAATGGTGAAGTATCGTACCAAAGGCTCAAAATTGTCTTATTTGGAGGATAATTATCGTGTATCTGGCAACACCCGCAAGAAGGTGGAACGTAAGGGAGATACCATTTCCAAAACTTGTAAGGGGTAAATAAATACAGAGAAACACAAATATCCGACGAAGCAAAATCCCGGACGTTTTTGGAATCCCTGCCGGACGCATTTTTTAGGTCTCAAAAAGAGGACGTCTGGTCACCCTAGTTTATTCACTCCTTTTTTGGAAAATGTATTACACTCAAAATGTGAGTGAAGGGAGATGGAGGGTAACCATAACTGTGTTATCGTTATCACGTATATTCACTATCGACCTTATTGTGACTTGCTATGTACTGCCTATGTTAATATGAAGAGTAGTTTCTTGTGGTATTAGGTTTTCTTCAAAACATATTTACTGTTGCAGATTAGTTGTATTTCAACATATTTCTTGGAGATAGGGACTGTGTGCTCAGGAGAACCATTTGCACCAGAGGTCATTCATCAAGCTAGGAAATAATATATCACAAATATTAATATTTCTCTATTCTATTGGAATCAATACTGTAAACATATCTTGAACATAGCATTAAGTACATGATATCATACATTTATTCATCTTCTTTTTTCCCTTAGGTGTGTGTTATATACAGTACATCTGGCCTATACACTTTGGTGTGGATTGCATTAAGGTTTCTGTCTTCTCAGCCATCCGATCATCAACACACTGAGTGACTTTCTGCTCGTGCCCCAGACGTTTTTTCTCAAGACTACAATCGAAAATACATAAGAGATTGCCACCCACTCAGGAGAACGTCAGTAAACTGTCTTGACCCGAGCTCAAGAGACAAAACAGAATTACTTTACATTCTCATTCAGTATTTTGTCATTGGCATTAAACAGAATTTGTAGTCTACAGATGCACCAGGTATACATCTTGCAAAATGATGAGCTTACAGTTTAGTTAAGATACTTACAATCTTCAGGTTGCCTTTTCCTGTCCAGTCCATACTAATTACAATACTGGATAAGGCCATGGAAGCCACGGTTCCTTTTGGTACTTTGTGACAATGTTATCAGTCCATGAAGTGTAAAAAAGGGGAAAAAAACACAGCTCCCACTACCAGCTGGCATGGAGGCTGGATAAACACGAGCTTTTCAGTGCATCTCGGTCTTTCTCCCCCATGAGCAGCGAGTCTCCTGCACGCAGCTTCTAAAAGGTTTAAACCAGCCATTCTCTCCAGCTGCTTGTTTCTTATCCTTGTCCATCACCTCAGTAATGGACCAGAACTTCTGGATCTATTGAGGGACTCAGCTCCAGTGGAGAAGTGTGAAGGGATTACAAAACCCTTCAGTCTGCACAGACGGCTCCTTGCTGTAAAAAGCTCTCCCATAGTGCCACTTGCTCCAACACTGTTGTGCAAAGACCCTGAAGAAGAGATGAGCGTTCAAAGCCGTGCTGCTGTCGTCCCTTATTTACATTGTTACATTCATATTCTTCAGCTACAGTCCGCTTGGACATACACACGGTAATAAAATGAACCTCCTCGGACAAACTTTCATTCTATAGCAAATTATAACATTTGATAATCTGACACTGACCAACTACAATAACTTATATTGCACATTTTGTAATGTTCACACCAACTGTCTGACCATAATGAACAACAGTTAAAGCTGAACGTCTCCAGTCTGTTACTAAGATAGTCACTGTCAAAAAGACTTCCATTATTGCAAAAAGTAGATTTTGCTCTGACCAAACTTTCATAAAATCCACTCCTCCTGAGTAAATATAAATGATCTCCCAGTATTAAGTCACCTCTTTCTCTACAGCATCGTAAGCACTTCATGCTTCTCATGAGACTAAATTAAAACGAGGAGAGAACCAACGCTTGTGCAGTGATCATTATTTTTCAAGCTAGCGATCCGCTCCTTCCTCGGCTTCGTCGGAGTTCTGCTCCAGTAAGGGCAGATGCTCTTTGGGTTGTTGAGATGGTTTGGTCCTCTGGTCCTGCTGCTGCTTAGGTGAAGGCGGCTGTTGTTGTGGTGGATCAGATTTGAAGCTTTCCTTCTGGGGGGGGCTGTGGTGAGCTCGCTAGCTCTGACTCTGGATCGGGCATCTCTTTCCTGTCGCTGGGCTGAATCTCCAGAGCCGGCGTGTCCTTGCAGCAGAAGTACTGCTGCCATATTTTCCTGAAGGCCGTGCGGAACTTCTTAATACGGAAAGCGTAGATAATTGGGTTGACAGCGGAGTTGCCATGGGTGAGTAGGATGGCGACGTAGAGGAGGACTATAGGCTTCTGGCAGTCAGGACAGAAGAGTGTGATGCAGTTGATGATGTGGAGGGGGAGCCAGCTGATCGCAAAGAGAAAAAGAACCAGGGCCAGCGATTTTGCCAGATTCAGCTCCTTGTTGTAGTATTTGTTGGGGTCTGCGTGGCTGGTGGTGAACTTCTTGTTGTTAAGTTGCTTGTGGATAACATAGAAGATCTCTGCATAGATGACCAGCATAAACAGCAGTGGCGGCAGCACCCAGCCAAAGAAGTTGAAATAGACCATGTAGTCCATGCTGATGACATTTTCGAACTGGCAGGTGATAATGAGGTCAGAGCTGATGGAGCCGTTCTGCTGGAGGCCCTTCAGGTTGTTCCAGCCTAACATGGGGGTGAGCCCCACGATGAAGGCCACCGTCCAGCATATCACCACTGCCAGCCCTGCTCGCCGAGGGGTCACCACTCGCTTGTACCTGCAAACAACAGTCTCATGTTAGCACTTTCTCTCACAGCCAGGCACGTGCTCAGACATTTTGGGGGGCAGGTATTCAAACCAAAAAAAAGGGCACCCAATGCCACAAAAAGAATTCTGACAGAGTTGAAGCATAAGCATCAATACACTGATGATGCAATACATTCTCGACCTGCGTTTCCTCTGGGCAGCATCAGACTGCTTGCTTACATTTTCTTTATGAATAAAGATGAATTATTATATATAGCAACAGTGAGCGCGGCAGAGCATGTCGGGGCGAAATTCTCAGATAAATGCCCCGTCGGATATTAAAACACATTTGGGGGGACTTGATGACAGAGAGAGTAACTTTTATTCTTAAATACTGATGAATGAAAAAAGTGGGCTCCAGCAAAAAGGGCACTTTACTCATCCAGGGCAAAGGGGCTGGTGCTTGAGCACCACTAGGGCTCTATCTGTGCACGTGCCTGCTCACAGCGCTGTCAGGACTTGCATGGTTTCATATATGCGACATCTTTGTCTCTCTGTGTCTGTGCCCTTGGGTTGACAAGTGCAATTCACAAGAAGGAGTTATCATTCAGACACACGCTCCTGGACACATGACACACTTGCAACACCTATTTCCACTTGAACAGGACCGTGCCTGCAAACCTTAATCAGTAGACATTTTCCTTTGCAGAACTGATGTTGTTCAGACTTCCTTTGGTGCAGCCCATAGTTCATACAATTGGCTTGATTTTGTCTAATAATTTATTACAGCGGACACAAGCTGCAGGACTTTGCAAGCTGCAAACTAGCTTTAACAGATATGGCTTTTTTCATTGCAGTGTTGTATGGATAAGAGGCAGAAGGTAGAAGGTAAACAGAGGCTGTCAAATCTTATCACTGCTGTCCTTTAAACAAGAAAGGGCACAGAGAGACTGATAGTTGCCTTGAGGCAGGGAAACAGATCTGATCTCACTCATGTTGAAAAGTGTATGGAGCAACCAATACTCCCTTTTAGATTACCAATGATGGATATTTACAACGTGTAGAGCCTGAAGCAAAAGAAAGCCCTCCAATGTAGCTTATATCTTGGATAGGTATCGACCAGGAATTGCTGTGTTGAGTTAGTTGTGTGTACGAAGCATGGCAAGGCGATCATCATTCACACACTGAGCCTGGGAGCTGGTCTGAAAAGATCATATGCTAATCTAATATGCTCATCTAACAGCAACAATCCTCCCTCTTAATCAAAGCTGTGAGAAAGGAGTGGCAGTAGCACTCCCGTGTGACTGTATATTTAGGATGGAAATAAACAGCTCTGACATCTTTAAGCTTGGAAGGTTTTAAAAGACTGTGGTAAAAAGCCCAAACCCCTGATTAACTGCTATCATAACCCAAAAGACTTTGTGATAGCTTTGATTGTTAATCCGTTGTCAGACTCCACTGACAATATTCTCAGACAATGAACTCCCATCTTCTCCTAAGCTTATCTTTTCAGCACCACTGCTCAGTCTTTAGTTTCAGCCTAGCACGATAAACCACTGGCAGCATTAGATCTAGAGGGATACTGAACATATTCATGGCAAATATGACCTTTTTTGTGCCCTCAAGAAACACAGAACACATATTTCTCCTGAACACAACCCCATGCTGTCAGTATGCTACTCCACCACATATTAGCATCAGGACAAAGGAACTCATTCAAGCTGTTGTTTGATCAGAAAAGCCCTGGTCAGCTGTCAGGTAAGAACTAAATGCAAATAAAGGGACTGGGAGGATGGAGGCTGTGAAGAGGAACAAGACCCATGCATGAGGAAATAAATGCCCACAGCTCTGGAGCAAATATAAACAGTTCCACTGGTGTTGATGGTGCCATCCTTTATCACCATCAATGTCATGTGTCCACGTTGCACAGGTAGAAAGAAAAAAAACGCCTGTCCGTATTGGGTTGTGAAAACTTCATTACCTGGTTGGGATCTTGACCCTGAGGTAGCGGTCAATTGCAATAGCCAGTAGGGCCAGGATGGAACTTTGCGTCAGCACCAGCACCGTGCACGCGACGAGCAGGCAGCTGTAAAAGTGAGTTTGGAGTCCGATACTGATAGTAATGGCCAAAGGGATGACCAGAGCTCCCACTGCAATGTCGGCCAGAGCGAGAGAGACGATGAAACAAAACGTGTTGTCTCGCAACGATTTGTTAATTTTCACCGCCCAAACCACCATCACGTTCCCGATCACAGACGCGACTGCAATCACCACCTCCATCCCGATGTAGAGCGACTCCGCTGATAGAAGTGCTCCGGGCATCCTTGCAGATGATTATGTCCTTGATAAGAAAATGATTGATTTCAGAGAAGCAGCCTCAGGAGAATCCAGCACAGCAGTCCTTTGTCTTTTTTTTTGTCACAGTAGGCTATGTTCCAAATGAGCCGTGCGTCCATCCGTGTCACAGTGTCCACATTCTCCTGGTTAAGAGATATAAATAGCAACACAATAACCCATTTATTTTGAGGGAAGAAGTGCGCTAACCAGCGGCATATCTAAAGATGAGGGGGTTTCCTTTGGAGCAGGTGTTGTGATCCGGTGGTTGCTGTGCGTCGCTCCCGCTCCGTGCCCTGCGCATCCACTTGGCTGAATACACCTGCTCCTAGTGAGAGCAGCATCCTTCCCGTGCGCTCCGATTCATCCAACAGGGTGCTTCATCTTCATCTTCATCGGTCGCCGTTTTTAAGTCAACAAATCAGGTTTTAAGAAGGCAATAAGCTGCCTCCTGAAGGCGCGCACATGAAGTTGCAGCTCCTGCACAGGCGGGTCCCTCTATCCCCCCTCTCACGGTGCCTTCGGTAAGATAATGCCGTTGCCCAATAAAGCTGCGGTTCTCTCAGATTGTGTTTGTTCCATTCAGATGTTTTGTCTTTGTTTCTGTAAAGTCCATATTCTTGGTTTCACTCGGAGTCGATCATTTCCTTTGGCGGGTGCGACTGCTCCTCTTTCCATGCAGAAATACATACATGCGCTGTTGCCTTCTGCGGGACCGTCCCAAGGAAGTCAGGTCGTGAGGTGATCTGAACTCACTCTCGTTATAAAATGCCATGCACGCCTTCCCCCAACGCCCTCTCAAATGCCTTGTTGGTTACCTATTGTTCTGATAAGAGGAGAAGCAGTGCACCGCCACAGCTGCCGCATATTAACATACACTAGAAAAAACGATTCAAGCCCTAGAGGTGACACATTTAAATATTGTTTGATACATTTAAATAAATCAATTACAAAACGAAGATATTTATATTGAATGGGTGTAACACAAAATGTATGAATACTTTCATTTATTAGATTTATTTAGGTTACACTCACAAAAACGATTCAAGCCCTTCTTCGAGGTGACACATTTAAATATTGTTTGATACATTTAAATAAATCAATTACAAAAATAGATGTTTATATTTAATGGGTGTAATACAAAATGTATGAATACTTTCATTTATTAGATTTATTTAGGTTAGATGGTGCGCATATCAACTCAAAATAAATGTGTTTCATTGAGGACTACCCTTTGCGCATGCGCCAGCTGAAAATGAGTTGTTTACATGAGGTGAAGACACTTTCAGGGCTGTACGGTGGTGTAGTGGCTAGCACTGTCGCCTCAAAGCCAGAGGGCCGTGGGTTCAATTCCCAGTTGGGGTGTTCCTTCTGTGTGGAGTTAGTTAGTTTATATTTTGAGTTGGACAAACACGAATTAATTTAATTTAATGAATATCGTTATTTTATTTTAGATGTATTTGATACAAATGAGTTGGACTAACTTAATTACATTTTATTGCACTGATGTGCTAAATTTGAGTTGGAGTTGCATATAATTATTGGATGGAAAACCTGCCAACAATTTAATTGAGTTCATCCAATGAGTCATTTCTTTGAGTGTAGATACCACTATTGAACAGGGCAGAGGTCATATAAACAACTCCTTTGTGACAAAAGAGAGAGTTGAGAGATGGAATCGATCGATATGAATCCCACTGGTTTCCTCATTTTCCATATACTTATGTAACTTAATTCACACCACCTCAGAAAAACATCAATCTGAACTACAAATAGATATTCAGGTCATTATAAATATATGTGTGTGCATCAGACTTCAAAGACCTCCACTCTGAGTCCAGCCTCCAAACTAAATATATAACAACAAGACTGGAAATGGTATGACTGGGGTATAGAGGTCAGCCAACATATGCACTAATGAAGGAGCAGCCATATGGTCCGCTGGAGGTGATTGGCACCAGATGCATTTCTTTCACTATCATTTTAATAAGCAGAAGCTTGTTGGTAATGCATGAGAAATCAATCTTTACACAGCAAAGGACACATTTGGGCTGATATGATTTACAAGCCAGAGCGATTCTGAATGCTTTTTAAAATTATTTGTTTTGAATAAGTTTCACCATCAAGGTTGTAGTTTCTTCTATGCTTTAAATCAAGTGTCATTCAGCATACAAATTCCAATGTTATGTCACGCCTTGAGAGAAGCAAAGGGATCTTAAGCGTGGCATACATATGTCAGGCTGTTTTCTCCTGGTGTTTTATCCTTTGAGCAGCTTAGCGACAGGCAGCAGGCAACACGGACATGCTCAACATGGCCAGCACAGACCTCGCAATGCTGCGTTTTCTTTTTCACACTCAATGTTTTCACTCCGAGCGACTGCGGCTCGCTGGTAGAACATGGTCGTCCTTCAATGGGATCCGGTGTTCGAACCCCATCTCCGCTAGGCCATGTCGATGACACTTGCCCCAAATTGCTCCCGTAGTTGCCTACGGTGTCTAAATGTTGTATATAGTCGCACCTTGCACGGTAGCCCCTGTCATCAGTATGAATGATGACAAGGAGTGTGAAAGCGCTTTGAGTGGTCGGAAGACGATAAAAGTGCTACACAAGTACAGACCATTTACTATGTACCATTTACTGAGGACTGCACCCTGATGATGTGGGAAGTATGCAATGTTCTCTGTGTCACTTCCATCTATGGAGGGATGGATGTTCTCTGTGTCACACACAGACTTCCTTTAATATACTGTTCTCACGACCAAGGCCTTTCGGGGATGAGTTGGAATGAACAATCCTGAAAAACTTCAAACAGTTCCACAATATCCACAGAGTCAGGAAACGAGGGAACGCTTCAGTAAACGATTGTCATATTTTTCCATTTGGGGACGTGTGACCAGTGAAGTGCAGCGTGCTTCAGTTTGATGGGATTCTACTGTTCAGAGCTCTTTTCTTGTTGAGTCCAGAATCAAAGATAGCTCAGCACAAAATGTCTAAAATATTTACGTGACACCTTCACAAGCTTGTACAGTGCGTCAACCTTTTTATTCTGACACGGCATTATTTAAACGAGAGCTTCAACTGCCTGGATAAAGAACCAAGGGCTGAGCATATCCATATTCAAATGAGGAAAGATCACATAGCGTGTTCTTCCGTGTTTAAAAAATAAATAAATAGCACAAGCCATGAACTGCACTGGGGTTTCCAGCGATGCTCTGACCCAGACGGAAACAACATTATTAATATTGACGAAAAGTCTAGGATCTCGGCTTATAGGCCAGGACTCAGTTTAGCTATTTCAAAGGCCGGGTCCATTGAAGAATACAACTACAAGAGCCACTCCAGTAGAAACAAGACAAGATGGATAGCCCGGGCTACGTCGTTCAAAAGGCCTTGAATGAAATTGTTAGATAAGAGGCAATATAAAAACATTTCAGCATTCACATGTATCCCCCTGAACAAGCACACAAACAGCCTCTAAAGTATTATGGCCACTGGGGATAGACTCTTGTGATATACATGGAAATTCTCCAGAAAGTGGTGTGTCACAGGGAAAAAAGGGAAAAACAGATGTTAGATTAGATGCACGTCCTCATTTCTTCCATGAAAGCTATTTGTTTAACACAGCAATCAAGTCTGCTCGTTTCCACTACAATTCATATAAAAATAAAGAAACAAACAGAGTAAGAGCATCTGCACAAGGCACAATGTGTTGCTTCAGGAACAATCGATTTAATAGCATTGAACAGGTGAAATACTGTACATCTGACTGCAGTTGCCTTGGTCGCTATTTTACATTATCCATGTGACCCAGATTGTAAAATCCGTTGGCGTATACTTTCATTTTCTTCTTTAATCAGAGAAAACAACCTGTGAACAGGTGACTTCATGGATAGAAGAGTGATAATAAAAAATGTCAAGGGCTAGTCAGGAAGCTCACTCTCTGGTATCATACAGAAAGCAATCATTGATCATAACTGGGAAATTGTAAATGTGTGAATCTTTCCACTTGGCCTGCAGAGGAGGTCCTGGGGATGGAGCCATGGGATTTGGAAATACTAGACTACACCCACCTGTGCATCAAATACATAGAGATTGTTACACTGTATCATTATTATAATTAAATTCATTAAACCATTCATTCATCTTCAAAGAAAAATAAGCCTAAACATTTTTGAAATTGTGAACTGTTAAACCCGCCTCAGATGATTAAATCCTGTAGTAACACAGCGTTATCAAGTGAAATAAGTGCTTTGACAATGTGAGAAATGTAGTATTAGTTTAATTGCTCATCCTCTCTTGTTGTTTTAACACTTTGGTTTAGTACCAATTAAACAAACAACATATATGCTAATTATTGGGCTCTCAAGGGGGTGGGGGAGATCGTGTTGCCGTTGGACCGACCCAGGCTCGCTCTCTCCCTCCATTTCCAATTTTTGAAGAACAACTTCTTTCAGGTCCAATTCTGTAGCTGGTTCAGATGAGTTTCATTCATTATATTTTATTGAACTCCAAATTGTCAACATATTTTTTTGACAATATCCTACTCTTTAGATATCTGTATGGAAAGGTAGGCTACCCTGTCAAATAATCACGTCTATATGTTGTCAGCTGTTGCTCTTCAGATTTAATATTCTCCTTTTGGAGAAAGCTAGAGCATAATTTGGGATTCTCCATGTGTTTACACACAGAGAACCAGCAGGCAGCAGTGCCACTCACTGCCTCTCACAAAATACCACGGTTAAATATATAATTCACGCCTTGCTTGTTGACATTTCTAATATTCATTCTGCATTCTGATGGGCAGCTGATCAGGGTAAAACATTTTTACATTTTCCCACGGACGACGAGTCAAAACGCTTTCCAGCAGCCTCCACACCAATCATATCATTACATGCAGTGCTATTTGGAGGACAATGTGTCAATGTAAGTGAGGAACCCACATCCTGTTTCCATAAAAGTGGGCGAGTCTTGTGCTTAAGTACTATTTTTGAGATCATTTAAATTGGCCTATGTGAGCTCAATATAGCTGATGTCAACAATTTATAATTTCTTCTCTTGGTTCCACACTGTTACACACACAAATCGAAAGGCCTCGCATAATAAGAGGGAATATGTAATGTCTTTTTCCCAACATGCGATACTATTAATGCTGCACACCACTAATTGGAAGCATTTTGACAGAAGGATGGACAGTGAGAGAATCACAGCTTGGACATGAAATATTGATGCTCGATATAATAACAGCCGGCGATTACACATTTCTAGTTTGTCAACAACGGTGACAATTAGGGAAGCACAATGTGTAAAACTGTAATGTAACGTTCTGCATAAACAAGGTTCACACTATATAATTAGATCACAAAGTGAGAGGGAATAAAGATGGAAAATGATGGCTTTCAAAACACAAGTCAGCACTTCCCTTTGAAATCTGCATCTTGTTCTTGTTCGCCGCTACAGTAGTGAACTCCCTCTCGCATATGAAACAACACGGAGGAAACAAGTGGAGAATCAGCAAAAGGGAGAGAGAATATAATTAGATAGGAGTAGGAGAGAGGGATCAGTTGGGCTGCGAATAGATTAATCAGAGAGATGAAAGAAAAGGTGGAAAAATGTGTAGGTTAATGACAAAAATCTAATTCTAATCTATTTAAGAGGGGGGGGGGAGTCAATCCCAAATCAAAGGACTTGATGTGGCCTCTTTGTGTTAAGGTGTGTGTATCACGTCTTGACGGGGCGCCACGGAACGTAGGACTCAATTGCGGAAATGAGGAAGTCAGAATTCAGGAAAAAGTAACATCTTTTACTGGGCAACATTTAGAGACGAACCGACACAGACAAGAGGTCGACACAGACTAAATACACAGGGGAATGAGGCACAGGTGGAAACAATGAGGGCGGGGTCTGCAATCACAGGAGGGCGGCACACAAGGAGGGAGGAGTCTGAAACGAGAGACAAGGTGAGTGACAGACAACACAACAGAAACAGACCGTGAACACAGAACTACCCAGAGGGTCTGGGCGTAACAGTGTGGTGTTGAGGACCCAAACGCACACTCACGCAGCAATTTTGAAAATAAAGCAAGGGGGGGAAAAAAGAAACAAATAATAAAACAAAACAAAGACTAGAATTATTCCTACACCAGTCGGGAGGGCAACTCGACCAAACTCAAAGTTCCTGGACTCGAGCGGAATGGACATGGACTCGATTTTCCATCTCACAAGAACCAGACTGGTGACTGGGACAAACTGACAAAGTGCCAGCTGATACTTCTCCTTAAATCACCTGGCGGTCCTCATCACAAAAATTACGTTCCCCCAGACCTAAAATGCAATTTGCAGTTACGTTTGACTGAAACGTATTTCTCTCCAGATTACGTTTGTATTTGACGTATTATAATTACAAATTCGTCTCTGATCAACGTATCTTTGCCGTTTGTTATCTCTCTTTTCTACAATGCTGTTATGAATTGTAAAAAGCGTCCTCTAGTCTTATTTATTATTATGTTATATGTTGTTTCGCCTGCATATTATGACAGCAATAAGCATTGTAACGGATCATATGAATTGGCGTGAAGACTTCTGGTGACTCCTTTATTTTCTTTTTTTAGATGACAATACATTAATTAAAACTCGTACACTATGCGCATTTTATAACAAGTTTAATCGTTGATTCGACCGGAATGGGGCTAACTCTGTTAAGGTGGTGATAGTGTACGAGTTTTAATTAATGTATTGTCACAAGAAAGAAAATAAAGGAGTCACCAGCAGTAAGTCTTCACGCCAATTCATATGATCCGTTACAACGCTTATTGCTGTCATAATACGCAGGCGAAACAACATATAACATAATAATAAATAAGACTAGAGGACGCTTTTTACAATTCATAACAGCATTGTAGAAAAGAGAGATAACAAACGGCAAAGATACGTTCATCAGAGACGTATTTGTAATTATAATACGTCAAATACAAACGTAATCTGGAGAGAAATACGTTTCCGTCAAACGTAATTTGGAGAGAAATACGTTTCAGTCAAGCGTAACTGCAAATTGCATTTTAGGTCTGGGGGAACGTAATGTTTG
Source organism: Pseudoliparis swirei (assembly GCF_029220125.1). Classification (NCBI taxonomy): domain Eukaryota; kingdom Metazoa; phylum Chordata; class Actinopteri; order Perciformes; family Liparidae; genus Pseudoliparis; species Pseudoliparis swirei. The sequence goes on from NC_079396.1 coordinate 12,537,265, forward strand.
TGATACAGGGTTGCATTGGGACGAGCATCAGCTGTGCCTAACGAGAGGGGCGTGGTAGTGGGCAGAAACCAGGGGTGGAAGCTGTAGGCTGACTTAAAACTAAACATTAAGCACATGGGCCACAATAACAAAACAGAGCAAAATAGCAAAATAGGGCAGCACACACGGGGAGCCGGACACGGATCCCAACACTTTGAATTGATTGCTCCAGCGTATCTTTCACGGCTGTTGTCGGCCCACTTTGCTGTGATGCTACTTTGAAAAGGCGCGACCCGACAAGTAAAAGAAAACTGGGTCAAACGTGTAGTTTGGTCTCTCTGTGGATGAAGACGTTGTGCTCGACGTCTTTGATGTCGGCTCATGATTTTGGAGGCTGCCAGGATCCAGTGTTGTAAAATAAATAATTCATAAATAAAGCCAGATTCCTCATAAGAGGATACATTGAGAAGCTCCAGTGTTCCGTGTGCGAGCGAAAGACGACCATCACGTATCGCCACACGACACAATACAATTGGGCTGGGACTGTGCTGGTACTGGTCTGCATACACAGCAGTTTGGATGCCACTAATCAGACCGGCAGACTGGGGAGCGATGCATCATGCATCAACATATTATGTATGCTGCTGATTAGGTAGGTAGGGGGCATTTCATCTTCTAATTTATTCGGATGCCTCTGTGTTTGTCTAACTGCTTACAGCCTGTGTCATGCACTGCACGATGCTGTTCTCTATATTGGGACAACAAGTTGAATTAGGCCAAACTCAGTATTTTAATAACCGTATTTCCTGTTAGCCATCAAGTTACATTACTATTTGTCTACATTAATCCTCCCAGAAAAAAAAATCGTTCTGATTTTGGTGATCTCCTAGACCTATTTTTTTAAAGATTATTAATCCTTGGTTTATGAGCATCAACATTTTTGGTGGATTCTCCCATCTTCCTTTAAATACCATAAACAATCCCAGAATGTGTTATACTTATGCCATTTGTTCCACTACTAATCTCCATCATATGTGTGTGTGTGGTGTGTGTGTTTGTGTGCATTATTGAATTGTTCTTCACTATATGTGTCATATGTGCACCAGGAAGATATGTTGCCCACACTCCATAAAACAAAGACCACCACCAACAACTTGTGTGTATGTGTTACTGTACTTAGACCAACATCTGCTCTTCCCACAGAATAAATGAGGCAGAGTCCTTGTGCTACATTCACATGCATGCCAGCCAGCATAATTATTCCTTTTCAACACCTCTCGGTTATAAGAACCCCCTGACTAAGACGTGATAAAGAGGGAGTTATGTGGGTCCTCAGAAGCTTTTAGAATATCCAACAGTGGAAACACTGTGGGCAAGACGGCATCTTCTCCTTCACCTTTTCTGCCTCCGGCAGTGACACATCTCTAATAATAAGACACTGCTTTGTGCAAAACGCAGTCTAACTGTCTTATTTTCCTGTTCCTGTTATCCAGATGAAACTGGGGGAAATATAAATAGCTGCAGGATTAGATTGAGTACAGAATGTACTCAGCTTGGACGTCACACTTTAAATGAAACACTTCAACAAACATACTCTCTTTGGCTTCTCCATTAAAATTTAACAGCCTTGTTATCAAGTATCTGTAATACTTGTAAAACAAACAATGACTCGAGTCAGAAAGAAGGGAGAAGAGGTTTGTCTGTATTGCTTCACCCACAGACACAGTTCTTGTCAATTGTTTGGAGCGGGTTCACCCTGGCTGCACTCCCCAGAGGAGAAACTGAATGCTAAAGGGTCCCCTGCCTCTTCCTTTCAAACCATCTATGGCTGAGAGGGGGCATTATGACTTATTATTAAGATCAATCCCTGCACTCTGTGGCCGCTTGCCATTTCAATTCAGGAGCAATATTGCAAATTAAGAAAATTGTTTGCAGATCTGGAATTATTAAGCACCATTTGGAGAGTGGTGTGTGGTTTACACAAAGGGGACGTCTGCATATTGGTGCCATAGGCAGGAAATAATTACACAAATGTGAAATGCATTATGCTTGCTTCTGTGTGGATGCTAGAAAGCGCTTTGGTCACAGTGGGAGGGAATAAAATCCATGTTAAAATATGTGGTTGCATTATTAACATTCAGAAGATAATGAGTGGCACAATTTTAGTCATTTGCATCGTCATGACTTAATTAGAAATGCAATCAGTGTAATGTGTTGTGTACTGGGCCCAACATCTTGAAAATGAAATAGACTTCACTGGGTTTACCTTCGATTGATTTAATGTAATCAGTTTTTCATAGGCTTTTAAATTACAGAATTTAATTGAACAGACTGGAAGTTAATACGTTTTAATGTAAAACACAAGAACGCCGTTTGGGAGATGAGGATGTAAACAATCTTATTGCCGATCAACTTGTCTTGAATCTAATTTCCATAATTGTGTACTTCAGTTTTGACTTACTTGGCATCCATTCATCCATCCATCAATCCCCCCATCCCTTAAATTATTAAAATAATAAACCCATCCATTCATCCATCCATCATTCCCCCCATCTATTACATTTTTAAAATAATAAACCCATCCATTCATCTATCCATCAATCCCCCCATCCTTTGAAAAATAATACACCCATCCATTTATACACCCATTCATCCTGTCAAAAAATCATCCATCCATCCTTTCAAATAATACATCCCTCCATCAATCAAATGTTTGTAATTGACTCTTGATGAAATTTTGATCGTCACAAATTGAAATGTTCTCATTGGCAGGTCAGTTCGATATGACGTCCCTCTTAAATCTTTCACCAGCCATATAATAATAATAATAATAATAATAATCATTTATTTTATATAGCGCTTCTCTAGACACTCGAAGTCGCTTTACAGTCCAGATTCTGCCCCCATGATGGATTGATGCGACTGTGTTCAGAGGTTATAGTTTACATACAGTCTGTGTTTTCATATGCAGATTGGTTGATGGCTTTGCATCATAATAAATGTCTTCTTGGCCCAGTGACCCTAACGTGCATGTGACAGCCACGCAGCTCTTGATTAAATGCTTTGCTCAGAGCTAAATCCATTCCTTCTGCACTGATGTATCCTCCATCAACCACCAGCCTCCATATGGGAATTAATTTGTTGTTATGGAAACAGATAGCAATGTTGGAAATATTGCATTCTACAATTTTCAGTGGAGGGAACATATTCAATGTTTAGTGACATAATATATGACCAACACAGATACACACACACACTGAGCTCTTTTGGTGAAGTCAAGCAGAATGTTTTAGTTTTTGGTGGAACGGGGTAAGGGAGGTAAACACCGCCAATAACAGATGAGACTTGAGCTTTTGCAAAAGCACGCAGTAAGCACTTTCCTCCCCATTGGCCTTCCTTTTGCTTTTAACCCAGACAGCTGGGCCATGGCAAACTACTTAAATGTTTAACGCATGGGCAATTCAACACACGCACGCGCGCACACACACACACACACACACACACACACACACACTTGAAAGACTGAATAACACTTAATAGTTTAAGTGAAAAAGAGAGGGATCAAGACCTCCTATTTACAGGTGGAAATGGAATCATTATGGACCAGATGGGCTCTGTGTTTAGGCACAACATGCCAGGCCAATGGGGTCACGTGAGGACTGATTTCTGTTGTTGTTAAATAGTGCAAGAGAAGTGATTAACAACTACACACATGAGTAGGTGTGTGTGGGGGAGCTGTGTGAGAACAGATAAAGAGGGAAAAAGAGTAGAGCGTAGAAGATACAAAGCGTGGTGAAAAATGGGCTGGTCGATGGGGTGGGAGTTTTACTCATTACCCATTTATAACATATTCTCCTTTCTTTACACATATATACACTACCGTTCAAAAGTTTGGGGTCACTAAGAAATGTCTTTAATTTTCAAAGAAAAGCACTGTTTTTTCAATAAAGATAACATTAATCAAAAATACACACTATACATTGTTAATGTGGTAAATGACTATTCTAGGTGGAAACGTCTGGTTTCTAATGAAATATCTCCATAGGTGTATAGAGGCCCATTTCCATCAACTATCACTCCAGTGTTCTGATGGTACATTGTGTTTGCTAATCGCCTTAGAAGACTAATATCTGATTAGAAAACCCTTGTGCAATTATGTTAGCACAGCTGAAAACAGTTATGCTGGTGATATAAGCTATACAACTGGCCTTCCTTTGAGCTTGAAGTTTGAAGAACAAAATTAATACTTCAAATATTAATCATTATTTCTAACCTTGTCAATGTCTTGACTATATTTTCTATTCAATTTTCAATTCATTTGATAAATAAAAGTGAGTTTTCATGGAAGACACGAAATTGTCTGGATGACCCCAAACTTTTGAACGGTAGTGTATATATAAAATTTGGTTTTGATTATCTTGTTTTCCCCTTGTTTCTTCCTCCTGCGTCCTTGTTTTCTTTTGCGTTAGTCGTAGGAAGTTGCTGGCCCATTGGAGGTGTGTGGCACATGATGATGTCTGTGTATTACTGAGCCATGCAGTGGAAGGACTGTTTGCTGCTGCAATAAAAAAAATGCAGATCTTCTTAGTAAATAACAGTAAATTGATGTGGAAAGACGAGTAAGCGCTTAACATCTCAGTATTTAGAATACTGTCCCTGCAGAATACCTTCAGGATTTCCTTCCACAGTTTCTTTTCCAGGGGCTGACTGGAAAATTTATGTCAAAACTGGCAGCGTACCGACTACTGACTGACTGCTGACTGACTGCTGACTGACTGCTGACTGACTGCTGACTGACTGCTGACTGACTGCTGACTGACTGCTGACTGACTGCTGAACGACTGCTGACTGACTACTGACTGACTGCTGACTGACTGCTGACTGACTGCTGACTGCTGACTGTGTTTTCTAAAGCTGAGGTGTTACAAAACTGTGAAACAGCCAGTGGCATCGTCCTCCTCTATTGGCATATTCATGTGTGAGAGTTGATTCAGCCCGACACAACTGAACACACACAAGCTGCAGCTGCAATCTGAGGCTTAATGCTGACTTTAATTATGTTTTAAATTATTAAAAACACAAAGAAATTTGGCACCTGAGCAGAAATTTAGAAAAACATTTTCTATGACAATCGCTTGTCTCCCTTTACATGTTAAACCAGTGCATTAAACACCATTAGCCTGGAGAGCTGGTTTCCTCGGTGCCAATCTGAAATTATTTCTTGCCATGAGCTCACCAACGAAGCCGGACTTAGTATTCTTATCAAGACTTGGCTGGCTAAAAGTGACCTCCTATCAGATCAGCCAGGTCACCACACATTACTTATAGATCAGGCCACTGCACTGCCGTGGGAGAATTATGTTTTAAAATCTATCCACCCTTTGTTCTAATAGCCAAGAAGCTTGTAATAATAAGCTATATTTCAAGCATCTTACCAAACAAGGTTACACAATACTGTTACACAATACAACAAGCAAAGCCTCATTAAAGGAAAACACATTGTTATCCTCAAAATGGCCTAAACTCTAAATCCTTTAGTACATGTTTATTACAGAGTTTGGTCAGTGGAGCGGAGATGACATCTTTGTTTATATTGGCATGCAATTTAAGCAGGAGAATAATTTGTTTTTGCTGTAATATTATACACATTTTAAAGTTGCTTCTATCATTAGTTAGTCAGTCTGAAATAACTGCAGGTACTAAAGAGTTTTTTCTCTGAGAATACAGATAACATTCAACATGAGATGAAACAAAAGTATGAATATTGTGTTACCCATGGTTACTTCCAGAGAAGTATAGCTGCATTTGGAAGAACAGCAGTTTACAGATGTTGTATCACGGCTCAAAGGTCACGAACCCCAAGTCCTGATAACTAACTTTCTTTTGCATTGCAAATAGGCTTCAACTACATTTTGTTGTGCAGCTATGTTGCATACAAGACAATAAATGATCCCTGCACAACACAGAGATTAATATTGTATAGAGATGTTTTTAGTAACAGACACTGTGGTAGTTTACAGTCAGGAAGGAACATTCCTACAATGTGCACTGCAGGTGCAGTGCAATAACTAGTTATTCAATTCAATTCAATTCAGTTTATTTGTATAGCCCAATTTCACAAATTACAAATTTGTCTCGGAGTGCTTTACAATCTGTACACATAGACATCCCTGCCCCAAAACCTCACATCGGACCAGGAAAAACTCCCAAATAACCCTTCAGGGGGAAAAAAGGGAAGAAACCTGGAGGAGAGCAAGAGGAGGATCCTCTCCTAGGATGGACAGATGCAATAGATGTAATGTGTACAGAAGGACAGATTTAGAGTTAAAATACATTCAATGAATATGACAGAGTGTATGAATAGTTCATAGTAGGCATATTCCACGATGGAGACCTCCACGATCCATCAGGCAGATGGCGGTGGGGAGGAGGAGTGGGCGGAGTCTCAACATTATGACCGAAGCTGTTGTTCAGTTATCTACTTTCTTTACTTCCCATGGAGTCTCTCCAGTTTGCACAATGCAAGGCATTCCTACTGGCACTATGGCTATTATGTGAACATCGACACAGAGTATTAAACATGTTTTTCAACTTAGTTTTCTCAAGAGGGTTGGGGCTCGAACATGTCTGAGACAGCTGAAAATAAAACTTCATGCTGTAGGGAACATGGCTGACTGAAGTGATGAGTATAATAGTTGCATCAAGTCCAATTATCTGTGGTCATCCATCCACTATATTCCAGTAAAAAGCTTTATTGAAAATGTTAATGTTCATTTTGTGTTGTGCAAGAGGTGTTTACTGGCTGTTTGGTTACATTGCAAAACAGTGAACAGGTGTTGATGTTTTGTTCTGTTCAGTCTGTAGCTCCACATCCACAGGGCAGGTGGGGACTGAAGTGCATACTTAGTGTCTCCTGAGGATAAATCCTAATGGTTTTCCTGATCTGCTACTGGTCAAGGCAGAATACACAAAAAGTGTGAAAGTAATCAGATTGACATTAAAGGAACACATTCATCTTCCACAGAGGACAACCCACTTCACATTAAGGGCAATGGATCCATGAGTTTTTTTATGCCCGACCTGGTTTGTATTTTGGTTAGGGCTGTGAAACGATTAACATTTTTAATCGGATTAATCACAGGTTTTTGTGGATTAATCATGATTAATCACATATTACCGATATTCTCGGTATATTTTGTGAGAACATAGAGATTTATGACAAAAGACGGATATATACATTTATACATTCTTCTATACAATGGTGCTGCAACTCAGCAGTTATTTAGCAGTTTTCTTCCATATGGAACATTAATACATCTTCATCCTAAACAGAATGTTTAACCCTCCTGTTACCTTTCGGGTCAATTTGACCCCATTCAATGTTTAATGTCGGTGTTCTTTGGGGTCAATTTGACCCCAGGCTGTTTTTCACTGTGTCAAACATATCAGAAATATCAACTTTTTATTTATTTAAAGGGCTATTTAGGTAGTCAACAAACAAACATAAAGTACCTCACACTTAAACTTGGGAAGCAATATTAATTCTAATAATTTTCTGGAGGTTTTAATTGCTGGGGTCAAATTGACCCCGAGGGTAAAATATGTTCGTAAATGTAAAGGTAACAGGAGGGTTAAACAGAGCATTTTTCTCTTGTTTGTCAACCATTAACTCCACCATGATACAATCTAAAGGTGGATAGATTGACAAGTGACTTTTTTTGCTCGGTCCCGATGCGGGCACGGAGCTCTGTGGCGCGCCAGACGGAGATCGATAAGTGTTAACGCAATGCGTAGAGACAGAAATGACATGCTGCTGTGGAGATACGATCAACAACAGATGTTTAGTTTAATAAAAGAACAAAGACGTGCTATAGAGAACATGTCAGGGGGCGGGCCAATCTTTTTAATGTCATGCGATCTACCAACACTACGCCGCGATCGACTGGCAGGTCGCGATCGACGTGTTGAGACCCTGATCTACAGGAAGTAAAAGTCGTAACAAGGTTTCCGTCGGTGAACCTGCGGAAGGATCATTACCGATGAACAGACCGTCTGCATGAGAGCGGACAGAGTTCAGATTGAAGTGGTGGATTGGAAGCTCATTTTGCAAGTGACTTTTTTTTCGTCCCGACGACCAACAACAGACGGATTGGAAGCTCATTCTGCGCATGCGTTAAATGCGTAAAAAAAAAAAACTAGTTAAACCTGTAATTGGATTAACTGAGTTAACGCGTTATTTTTCACAGCACTAATTTTGGTAAACACAATTCCCCAGTGAGGATTTCAATTTTAGTGTGACATTGATTTCTATCTGGCAGCTGGTAACTTTTCAATGAAAGGGGACCAAGTCAGTGCCCCTGAGGAGGAGTGGTTGAGTTTAGGCTCCAGAGTCATTTACTTTACTTCTTAAAACCTATATCCTTTTATTACACTCACCCAAGATTTTACTTAGTTCCACTTTGTGTGTTTTATTTTGTCATTTTACAGGGTTTTTTCAATCTTATTTTATTGCATTTAGTTTATTGTATTTGATTATCTGGTTAACATTTTTTTAACATTCTTTAAAAGTTGGTCATTATATTTACATTTCACTTTCTACGAAGCATTAGATTTCTGAACTTGTTCACTTTCAAAAGTTGGAAAACAAATTCTGCTGATATTTGTTTCTATTTAGATTGTTTTTGGAACCATACTGTATTTCTGCCAAACAGATAATTAAAAAATATATTGGCTTTATAGATGCATATTGTTCTCATGGGAAGCATATGCACCAGCACGTACTGGGTTATATATTGTATTCATATGTTTTGTGATCATCAATCATAAATTCGATGCAACATTGCACAGTGCCCTGTAAGGAGGAATGAGATTGCCTCGGCTGAACTGAGATTCTTTGATGTGGTCTACACAAACTGTCTTTGCCTTAAAATCCTCAGCCAAGTTTCTAAACAAAACGGTAATAACAAGTATTTAATTTATTTTACAGAATTGAAGTTGGAAGCCACGTGCCCAAATATTTACATTTATATTTCTCTCAAGCAACAATAATGTGTATTTTCCTACGATTTATCATTACTACATGCTATATTCAAAATAATCCGTCCATCAAAAAGTTGTGCTTGTATTTATTTTTAGAAGTGTTCTTCATTACCATGTTGTAAATGCACATGAATAATACATGCCAAGGCCAAGGTCATCTATCAATTTTCCTTCAAGACCTACGGAAGTGTCCCTGTCCTATACCAAGGGCAGGATATCAGGATCATGCTTCTGTGCATACCAATTGCTTACAGTAAATTATCTTTCACAAACAAACCCGGTGACATGAAATAGTAATTCATACCAGGCTATGTCTGTTGGGTAGATACTGGGTTGGTGCCGACACGTGACTGCAAAACAATGTTGCATATTTCAGCACCATTGACATGATTGGAAAGTATGAGGACGAATGCGCTGCTGGCCTGTATCTGTTTTACTACTCCTGCAGAATTCTGGAAGGGTTGGTTCACCAAATTGTTGCCTCACAATTTCAAGTTAGATTGCGTCATCGAGTCTGCACAACCATAGGAAATGTTAGCAGGCTAATGAGCTAAATAAAAATGGTAAACATTATTTGCTAAATATCAGCATGTTAGCATTGCCACTTGTGTTTCCATTCAATTGTTGTGCAACTTTTGAAATGTCTTAAAAACAGAAATGTGAATCAGACACATTTCCATTAACTGGTTAAACGTGTATAAACAATGCTCCAGCATAGTTTGGTCAGTTGAGCTACAGGTTGAATTGTTTTTTTCCGTTTCAGCTACCATTGGCCATGTTTCATGTTGCCATGTGATGAAGACGAGCATTCGAGCGTTATGGCAGTTTCCAAGAAGACGGCAACAGTGGATTGATGGAGTTAAATATTCGCTATATCAGAATTATTAGGCAAAGGCGTTTACCATAATCTATTTGAACTCTGTTTCATATCAGTGTCAGAACTATTGTGGGAAGCAGTAACAAATGGTTTCGTCCTGCCAATAGAGATGTCACATGAGAAACGTTATTATGCGTCACCCTGGAGGGAACAATGTGTTTTGTCATGTGATTTGGAGGACCTGTTGTAAACATGTAGCAGCCAGAGCAGAATTACATGCCTGTGGGCCAAATGTTAAGTCAATCTGCATGAAATAAGTTGTGTGCAACCGTCCACACAAAAGCCACGCAGTATTTAACATGTAAGCCCTTTTAACCCGTGGTAGTGAGCACAGCTGAATCCAGATCTGTTCATCTGCATCAATGCTATTTTTCGAACGCTATTTTTCATAGGTTGTAGCAGGGGCGTCGTTGGGCTAATTTTAGGGGGACGTCACAAAACATGTTTGTCATTAAATTAAACTATTGTTTCTCACATGGACACATTGTTTATAACTCTATGCTACATATGTACGTGCATTCTGGTTTGTATGTTTTATTCCCCTTCAAATTACAATCCCATAACTTTCTTTGAATCCTACAAACGCCTCTGGGTTGTTGCATCAGTGTGAAATATTCACCCATCACTAATTATTTTACAGATGTATTCCAAATTCATTGGGACAGCAGTGCAGAGTTTGATCAGCATTTATTTTTCAATATTCACTTCATAGCTTTCCAAGAAAACAGTTCATCTAAGAATCTAACGCTGTCGAACACACAAGTTCGACTTGGATACCCGAAGGTCAAACTGAGTTAATTAGACATCGCACCACAGAGCACTTGAGGGAACAACTGATCTCAAATCAAATCAACAGCACTTGACAGGACCACTGCTGGTTGAACCACAGGCAAAGAGACCGGAGAGAGAACACATAAACACTCTGAAGTAAGCAACAGGACCAACCTGCTCCATTATAGATGACCGGCATGACAACTGGAAGTGCAAGTTCTCTTAATGGAATACTTTTTAAGCAAAACAGAGATACGGAGAGAGGGAGAGAGGGAGAGAGGGAGAGAGAACACAAAGCTCTGTATCTCAGTGGAGAGCAGTGGATTTGAAATTAATATTTCATCCCTCTCTCCATCGGTCTCCACTCACCCTCTTTCTTTATCACTTTCTGCTTCTGAGACAAGTTCTGCTCCAACAGAGTGTTGGCCTTTCGCAGAGGCATTTCACGGCCTTGGCCAAAGCCTCAATCGCAGCAATCCGCTCACAGGTCACGCCTGCCTTCATGGCATGTTGAATTTAAGATGCAGCACGGTAGAGAGTCTCATCCCATCCAGTCGTACGGTCTCTTTTTATCACGCTATTCTTTTCTTTTTTTTGCCGTGTGATGTTTCTGCTCCGGATTCTCCACTTCAGTGAGCCTTATTTTGTTTGCTCTTATCTTTTTATTTCTCCATTCGTACCACATAGTAGGCCTAATGCTAGTTCTCCACCCCCCACACCAGCCACCCACGAGCACACATTTTTATACTCTTGTAATCCTGTTTTTCATATTTCACCAGTTGCCACCACGCAGTGTAGGCATTACACTCACGCTGGCACGAGGGCGTTGTCAATTAGGAGAAGGCTGCACTGTAAAACGCTGGGGTGCTCACAACAGGAGGCTCCACGCCATCTCAATCAGAAAATAATCAGGGATGACACTTAGCTGCACCGCGTATCCGACAGCTAAGCTATCATGCTCTCAGAGAAATGCCAATTTAATGGCGACTTTAGAGACCCCCCATTTCCATTTGCCACATTAATGTGTGTATTATTAGGTTGTGTGTGTGTATGATCATGGGTGCTTTATTCATTTCCTCCGTGCCAATATTTGTCCATCATCATCACCTGCTGCCTGCTGACAGCCGTTAGCGAGCGAGCATTTTCAACCCTGCCATGCTGGCAGGCTGTAACGAGCAGCAGTCCTCCCCAGGGAGCTTTTCACCCGGCCTGTCTCACTAACCTGGAGGAACCTTGTGTTACAAAACCATTGCTCTCTCTAGGGAGGGAGGGAGACATTTCAGGGCTGACTGACAGCGTGTCATCACTTCATTCTGCAACGCTTTTCACCTAATCCGCTGGTGGAGGAGGTGACCAGCGGTTGCAGAGAAGATTTGAAAGGTTTCTATTGTTAAAAAGTAAGTGAACTGAATCAGAAATGTGCTGCAAGAAGTGCAAAGTCAGCCAAGTAAGAAGTGGTGAAAGCGTGTCAAAGACTTTTCGTTTCTTTTACAATAGTAATTGCGTTTACAAAATCCAAAACATGCTGCACAGCTACTGACATGAAATGTACATACAATGCATACATACAGCGAGTGCTTTTGATCTCATGAATTATGAATGGCCACTCATGCTGCTCTCAAAATAGTCAACATGGCAGCCTGGCATGACAATAAGAGTATACAGAATATTGGATTGCGTCTCTCATTGATAGCTGCCGTTTCAGTGTAAAGATCCGACACACTAAAATAAATGACACACACCTTCAGCCTCAGTGAAACTTTCAACTACAGTGACAAAAATGAAAGCATATTAACATTAGTGAGAGAAAACAAAGTAATATTGATGAAAGGAAAACAAAAGGGAAAAGGTTTTTGCAGACCTAAGTGTTTCTGTTATCTCACTGCTCCCTCTAGCCTTTATTCAAGGAGAACATTTGGCCTTAGAGAAACTATTAAAGCAAAGGCAGATTTCTGATTAAGTATGATTGCGGTCTTCCCTTGTGGGCTCGCCTTTCTGTGACATTAATTGCAAAAGGGCTTCGTATTAAGTCAAATGGTGTGAGGTTAGATAAGAGAATGTGGGGAGTTTTTTATAGAAAGAGATTATAATTTTGTTGAAGATCTGCTCCACACTTATTAATATTATGTCATATTTGAAAATGTTGCCTCTGCAGTACTTTTCACGTCAGCCTTCCTAAAACGCTTATCGTGCATTACTCGTTTTTGCATACAACTGTCGACCTCTGTCTGTCTGCATGAAAAGAGCTCAGTGAATGTCAAACAATCCAGCGACGGTCTTGAACACAGAGATACGGTGAACAGCCCTTTCAAAGTGCCGAGCTGATGACCTTTCCAGCAATCATTGCCCCTCAAGTCTTTCCCTCTCGTTTTTTCTATTCAGTTGTCTTATTTTTTCTTGCAAGAAGAACTTGCATTTCTCCCAGTTTTCTGACTGATCGTTCAGATATCACCGGCATGAGTTGTCTCATTGATGTCAGTAATTGATCCAAGTAGACAATATGATGGTAAAGACTCATATATTAGTGTGGCGCAGCACAGCAATACTTGTTGGTTGCCTGATTAAAATACATTGTTCCATCTAGTAATTTAGTTTTAACAATGAACAAACACTGAGCTGTTGCATTTAAAATGGGCTTCAGTTTCCCACTTGCATTGATTTTCCTGGCTGCAATCAATACACACGTCCAAGGTCTCTTTTGCATGGATGATACCCGAGAGAGAAACAGATGTTGTGAATACAGAGTTTGGCTTGCCTAAAATGTATGCACCTGAAGGGGAGAATTGCAAAAGTCTAGTTATCTCTAGTTATCTCCACTCTCCCAAGGTGTTGATCATGAGCTGTTATCAGCTCAGCAGGAAAGGTCGCATCACAGATTTGGCCTTTTACTGACTGATCTCTGGACATTTAGTCCCTGCATCCGCAGCCTGAGAAGACACTACAAATAACTAGGGCAAATGTCTGAATCCTGTTTTAACTTAGCTCACTCCAACAGAGTTGGAGGCGCACAGCACTCCGCCAACTGGGCCTCATGAAAGGCTAATGAGAACGCCGCTCTCTGCCGACAATGAAAGACAAAGCTAACGCAGATGCATTGGCAGCAGTTCGAGATCGGTTGCTTATTTTACAGTTTGAAAGATTCCCCATACTTGAAAATATGATAGTTTTTCTCTTTGGATCAAAAGAAAAAAAAAATTTCTCAGAACTGAGCAGTTTCTTCTGCTGACACTGAGCGTCACAGCATGGTGGTGATAGCAGAAGTTGTCTGTACAGGTCTGTCATATATGACAAGAGCAAAACTCAAAGCAACATATTAAATGATCATAAACCGAGTATAAAGGGATAGTTTTGTAAAACCTGGTGAAGGGAGCTCCAGAGCTCTACTTCCATAATCTAGCTTCCTGGCTGCAGTGCCCAGTGAATAGCAAACAGCTTTTGTTCACACTTTTGAGACCATAACCCTCCGGGGTCTTCTGAAAGTATTAATATTTCACTCACTGTACATAAGAAGAATCTTAAAAGAACTTCAAACTGACACATAGTGTGTATCTGAAATGTCAAGCTTACACAGCATATGATGTGAATACATGGGGATCCAACTCTTTTAAATCTCAGTGGAGGAGAATATGACAATATGCTTCCTTCCTCCTGAAGCAAGATGCAAATAATGAAATGCCTCCTACTCTGTAACCTAGAAACAGGATGCTACTGTGTCTGAGCAGAGCAAGAGCGGTATTTCACAACAATGATTTCTGCTCAGTGGAATTCAATAATTATGGCTCTATAATCAATATATAGTGCCCTCCCCCCAGCCCCAGAGAGTCGCCTGATCTCTGCAGTTCCCCTCAGCAGCTAATGAGCCAGATATCCTCGAGAGGAGTTGGTGTCGACAAAAACACATCTCAAAGGAACGTCAGGTGTACACAACAGAAGCCCGCTGTGCACCAACCACTTCACGTTTCGAACCAGTTTTCCCTGCTCAGCGACACACCCGCTGAGGAACACACCCTGGTTATCGGGAGCTCTATAGTCAGGAACGTGAAAATAGCGAAGCCACGGACTAGAGTCGTGTGCCTCCCGGGGGCCAGAGCGGGCGACGTGGAGTCTTGTTTGAAGCTGCTGGCTAAGGATAAGCGGAGATACAGTCAGATTGTAATACACGCCGGTGGTAATGACGCCCGAGCCCGTCGGTCGGAAGTCACTAAAATTAATGTGGAATCGGTGTGTGCTTATGCCAAGACATTGTCGGACACCGTAATTTTCTCTGGCCCTCTCCCAAATTTGCAGACAGACGAATTGTATAGCCGAATGTCGTCTTTCAACCGCTGGCTGTCGAGGTGGTGCCCAGCGAATAATGTGGGCTACGTAGACAACTGGAAGACTTTCTGGGGAAAACCTGATCTGATGAGGAGAGACGGCATTCATCCCACGTTGGACGGAGCGTCTCATTTCTGCGAATATGACCAAGTTGATCACCGGACTTAATCTATGACAACCCAGGGTTCAGATCAGGAACTGGGAGCAGAGTTGTAGTTTAACACCCTTCTCTGCTCTTCCATTCGAGCAGTTACCCACCCATGACTTTAGAGTAGAGACTGTGTCTGTCCCACGGCCACTTCAATTAAATAAATCAAAAGTAAGCAGAAGAGGAGTCGTACACAATAACCTTATACAAGTTAACACCATTATTTCAGCAGTGCAACAAAATAGGTCTATTAAATGTGGTCTCCTAAATATTCGATCTCTGTCATCTAAAGCTGTGTTACTAAATGATTTAATATCAGATAATCACATTGATTTATGTTGCCTAACTGAAACCTGGCTGAGCCATGAAGAATATGTCTGCCTGAATGAATCGACTCCTCCAAGTCATATTAATACTCACATTCCTCGAGGCACCGGTCGAGGAGGTGGAGTAGCAGCCATCTTTGAATCGAGCCTATTAATTAATCCTCAACCAAAATTACACTACACCTCATTTGAAAGCCTTGTTCTTAGTCTTTCACATCCAACCTGGAAAACACTACAGCCAATTCGATTTGTGATTCTGTACCGCCACCAGGTCCATATTCAGAGTTTATATCTGAATTCTCAGAATTTATATCAAGTTTGGTTCTTAAAACCGATAAAGTTATTATTGTTGGAGATTTTAATATCCATGTGGATGTTGATAATGATTGCCTTAGTGCTGCATTCATCTCCTTGTTGGACTCGATTGGCTTCTGTCAGAGAGTACAGAAACCCACTCACAGCTTTGGCCACACGCTTGATCTTGTTCTTACTTATGGCGTTGACATTGAGCATTTGAACGTCTTCCCACAGAATCCTCTTCTGTCAGACCACAACCTCATAACTTTTGAATTTATACTACCGGAGTGTACTCCGTTAGTCAAAAGTTTCTACACCAGATGTCTAACTGACAGTGCTGTAGCTAAATTTAAAGAAGCGATTCCTTCTGTATTTGATTCGATACCACGTCTCAATATAACAGAGGACTCCTGGTCTAACTTTAGTCCGTCCCAGATTGATCATCTTGTTGACAGTGCCACAGGCTCTTTGAGAATGACACTGGACTCGATAGCCCTCTGAAGAAGAAGACAGTGAGGAAGAGGAGGTTTGCTCCTGGTATAACCCTCAGACCCGCAAACTAAAGCAACGTCACGAAAGCTTGAACGCATATGGCGTTCAACTAATCTCAAGAATCCCGCTTAGTTTGGCGAGATAGTCTTAAAACATATAAGAAGGCCCTCCGTAATGCCAGAGCAGCCTATTACTCATCAGTAATAGAAAAAAATTAAAACAACCCCAGGTTTCTCTTCAGCACTGTAGCCAGGCTGACAGAGAGTCACAGCTCTGTGGAGCCGAGCATTCCTATAAACCTTAGTGGTAATGACTTTATGAACTTCTTTAATGAAAAGATTTTAACTATTAGGGACAAGATTAATATTCTCTTGCCCATAACCAGTGCCAATCTGTCCTCAAGTGGAATGGCCTTGGAAACCGCTGTATGCCCTGGTGTATATTTGGAGGGCTTTTCTCCCATCAACCGTGACCAATTATCTTCAACGGTTTCTACTTCTAACACATCTACCTGTCTCTTGGACCCCATCCCGACGAGGCTGCTTAAAGACGTTTTGCCTTTAATTGGCGGCTCTCTATTAGATATTATCAATGTGTCTCTGCTAACAGGCCACGTACCACACTCCTTCAAAGTGGCTGTTATTAAACCTCTCCTGAAGAAGCCCACTCTGGATCCAGAGGTGTTGGCTAACTACAGACCGATCTCTAACCTCCCCTTCCTCTCCAAGATCCTTGAGAAAGTGGTCGCAAATCAGTTGTGCGACTTTCTACATCATAATAGTTTATTTGAGAAATTTCAATCAGGATTTAGAAAACACCACAGCACCGAGACGGCACTGGTGAAAATTACAAATGACCTCTTAATGGCAGCAGATAAAGGACTCCTCTCTGTACTGGTCTTGTTAGACCTTAGTGCTGCATTCGACACCATTGACCATGACATCCTGTTACAGAGACTGGAGCAGTCGATTGGCATTTCAGGCACGGCACTAATTTGGTTTAAATCCTATTTATCAGATCGATCTCAATTTGTATTTGTAAACAATGACGCCTCGATGACCACCAACGTTAATCACGGAGTTCCACAAGGTTCTGTGCTTGGACCAATTTTATTTACCTTATACATGCTTCCTTTGGGCAATATTATCAGGAAACACTCCATAAACTTTCATTGTTATGCAGATGATACTCAACTATATTTATCGATAAAACCAGAGGAGAGCAACCAACTCTGTAAAATTCAAGCATGTCTTAAAGACATAAAAACATGGATGACCTGCAACTTCTTGATGTTAAACTCAGACAAAACCGAAGTAATTTTAATCGGCCCTGAGCACCTCAGAGATAAATTATCTGGTGATGTGGTTTCTGTAGACAGCATTGCCCTGGCATCCAACACCACTGTAAAGAATCTTGGCGTTATCTTTGATCGGGACTTGTCCTTTAACTCCCACGTAAAGCAAATCTCAAGGACTGCATTCTTTCATCTACGTAATATTTCAAAAATCAGGCACATCTTGTCTCAAAAAGATGCAGAAAAATTGGTTCACGCGTTCGTTACTTCGAGACTGGATTACTGCAACTCCTTATTATCAGGCTGCTCTAATAAATCTCTTAGGTCCCTCCAGTTGATCCAGAATGCTGCAGCTCGTGTTCTCACTAAAACTAAGAAAAGAGATCACATCACTCCTGCACTAGCTGCTCTGCACTGGCTCCCAGTAAAATCAAGAATCACTTTTAAAATTCTTCTCTTAACCTACAAAGCCTTGATTGGTGATGCTCCATCATATCTTAAGGAGCTTGTAGTACCATATTGCCCCACTAGAGAGCTACGCTCACTAAATGCGGGACTACTTGTAGTTCCTAGAGTCTTAAAAAGTAGAATGGGAGCCAGAGCCTTTAGTTATCAAGCTCCTCTTTTATGGAACCAGCTTCCAATTTCAGTCCGGGAGGCAGACACAGTCACCTTGTTTAAGAGTAGACTTAAGACCTTCCTCTTTGACAGAGCTTATAGTTAGGGCTGAATCAGGTTTGCCCTGGTCCAGCCCCTTGATATGCTGCTATAGGCTTATAGCTGCCGGGGACGTTTTAGGATGCACTGAGTACCTATCTCCTCTTTTTTCTCTCCTTAAGGATGAATTTTCATCTCTCAATCACACGTTACTAACTCTGCTTTCTCCCCGGAGTCCTTTTGACTTCACGTCTCATGGGGTCATCGGACCCTATGAGACGGCATAGATCCTATCTGCCTGATGGATCGTCTGGGTCGTGGAATTCCTGCTCATGACTACGCCACTGTCCTGTTGAGACTCCGCCCACTGTTGAGACTCCGCCTCCTCCTCCCCACCGCCATCTGCCTGATGGATCGTGGAGGTCTCCATCGTGGAATATGCCTACTATGAACTATTCATACACTCTGTCATATTCATTGAATGTATTTTAACTCTAAATCTGTCCTTCTGTACACATTACATCTATTGCATCTGTCCATCCTGGAGAGGGATCCTCCTCTGTTGCTCTCCTCCAGGTTTCTTCCCTTTTTTTCCCCCTGAAGGGTTATTTGGGAGTTTTTCCTGGTCCGATGTGAGGTTTTGGGGCAGGGATGTCTATGTGTACAGATTGTAAAGCACTCCGAGACAAATTTGTAATTTGTGAAATTGGGCTATACAAATAAACTGAATTGAATTGAATTGACTCCAATTGAATGGCGGTGTTTGTGTTGGTGTACATGTGCTAACATTTGCCATGTCAACATAAAAGGTGTCACCGATATCTTTCCAGCTCCCCAAAAAAGAAAGTCAGACACTCAGTGTGTGTTGCTTTCAGTGCATGTTCATGCATGTGAGCGTGATCCACTGGCTAGCTCACGGAAGCTGCTCTGAGATATATATATATTTGTATATATATATAGTAATTAATTGAAACCCCTACATACTTTGACCTTTGATCTGACATGTTTAAACCCTGTGTGTGAGGCCTCTTTTACTTAACCTGCGGTCCTGCTATCACATCGCTGAACGCTGCACTGCACTAAGTGGATCGCTAACTTCAGTTCAGTCTCTGAAGTCTGTTAACCAGACAGGAGGTAATGAAGAGGTAATGAAGACAAATGAAGGCGTGTTTTTCGCCTCATTATCGGAAATTTCTCGCCTAAATAAATGTGCAGCTTTGTACGTTTAGACTCCAGAGGGAACGTCTGGTGGGTTGTTATTCACCCAAGCTACATCAGTTTGTTTCATGGTTGAGTCATAAAGGTAATTTCAGTTCATCTGAATGACAGACTCACCTACAGGTTGATTAGATATATACAGTCTAATGCAATAAAAAACAATTAAACACGGTAAATAAAACTTATATTTGTAGTAGCCTATTCTGCTTTTTTTTACAACATGTGAAAGAGGAGGTGAGTCTCCATGGTGTTGCATTGAACTGCATCATATTTAAAGATATTCTTGATGTGTTGTCCACTCGTGTTTATATAAGGGGTGGACGAGGGTCACAGAGCAGTAGACAGGCGTTACTAGCTTAGCCTATAAATGCTGTGGTATGTGGTAATGGTCAATGTCAATAAACATTGAATAAATTGGAAACACTATTTAATACAGGGCAGTCCAGAACAACACCAATACACTTTAAAAATGACCATCGAGCCTCTGCACACTGCCAACAAAGACTTAACGTTATAATCTCCACAAAGCTAGATAGATATTGCAGTGCCACAGTATTGTATTTATAATACAAATGTACCCAATATACTGGTCACTTGGCATCTGATTCAGTAGGTCTAAGGACAACTGCAATAACTGTCCAGCACTGCTACACCGTGTCAGATAAATACCTCACCGCATGACCTTTAAACTGCTGTCTCAGCGGTCTCAGTCCGTCATGGAGCCCTAACATGTGCAATGATTCACCTCAGTTTACAGTGGCTGTAATTGATGCTGAGCAGGCCATACATAAGCTTCACGTATTGGCATCTGGCTGGTGCCCCGGAAGAGGGACAAAGATGAGATAAGAACATTTTTAATTAACTGAAAAGCACTCTCAAGATGTTTACCTGAGCATTGTATTTTCTTCTTTTCCCAATGTGCACATTTGTCTCTTTCAAAATCCATGCAAATTGTGTCAATTGTGGGCACATGTACAGAAAATAACTTTTCTCTTTCATATAATCTACTATGTCAATATCTGTTTGTGCATATTTTGTAACAGTTTAGCTCCACGCCTTCCTTTTTGTAATAGTTGTTTTCATCCTGTCACACCATCTCGTCAATCCAACTCCCCTCACCTGCCTCTGATCACTCCCTCGTTAGTCCCTCATTCCCTTCACCTGGTCCTCATGCCCTTCTCACCTGCAGCCCATCCCCTCATTAGTCCCTCACTATTTAGCTCCCTCACTTCCACTTGTCCTCTGCCAGATTGTCTTGTGTTTTCGTGCCAAGTTCTCCAGCGTTATTTGAGTATATTCCTGACCTGCCTGTTCTGACCCTGCCTGCCTGCCCTGACCTCTGATTCTCTGCTCTGCCCCTTTTTGGACTTGTTTGCTTCTTCGACTGATCTCCCGGTTTTGACCCAGCCTGTTTCCAACTAAAGACAGTATTCTTTGTTACTCCTGTCTGAGTCGTGCTTTTGGGTCCACTCTAATAGCGCTGTGACATATTTGAAGGCGATATGAGATTTAAGCCAGTTGGATATGCAGTATAAGGCTTTGTATGCATTCTTGTTGAATCAATTAGTGCTACCGCTATCATGATGACATTGTAATGTATTGTGTTTGTAAGGATGCTGGATTATTAAAATGAAAATTCTGATTTTAGAACTAGAAACACTGTGAAGCTCGATGGAAAACACAACACAGGCATCAGGAAAAAAAGAGAGCATGAAAAGAGGCCTCTTGGGGGGGAAAGACAGGGAGAGATGCCATAAAAGTGTGTTTTATGTCAGCCCAACTGGAGCCGCATGAATAATTTGAACTATTTTCTATTGCACTGTGTGCACCGGTTTGTAAATTGGAACTACAGCATACCAAAAAGTGGGTTAGCCAGAAAGCCAGAGGTGTCATCCTGTTTTACACTTTGGCTGTGGACTCTATTCTTCTATTTTCAAATCTATTGTAAACAGAGATGGAGTACATGAAACCTGCACCCACTGAAACCATAAAGGACTTGATTTCTTTCTCTCCCTTTCTGTGCAAATATACTCAGCGACCTAATCCTGCTGGGGCGAGAGAAGTTAAACTGCTATCAAAGTGAGTGGTGCTGAGCTCATATTTGATATTTACAGACTTAATGTGATTGAAAACACTGCAGGCACAAGGTCACGCTGAATACTGTCAGGACATTTGGAATAAAAGGCTGTGAATCTCCAGAGCCTCAAGGGCCTGCTGAAAAGTCAGATATCCTGCGTCTTTGCTGCTCATTTTTGCTGTAAAATGTTCTGTCATTGATGACATATTGTTTGTATACAGTAACTTATTAAATTCAGAGACGTTGCCTTGATTGTCTTGCGAACCCCACGAGAATACAGCTACCGTTAAATTTACTGCAAATCTATTTGTAGTAGCAGGTTAATGGGAGCATCGTTGTACAGATTGACACGTTGAGTCCTGGGTTCTCACCAAAACACTTGTTCTGCAGGATGCTCGCATCAACTTAGGCCACTCAGAGTGGGCTTCAGGCTTGGTGTGTCTGTGTGTGCGTTTGTATGTGTGTGTGTGTGTGTGTGTGTGTGTGGTGGTGGTAGTAAGTATTATTCTGACGGCCTGACCCGTAAGACTGTAATAGGCCGAAACAAGGTTACCCCTATTACCGCCAGCTACTCGGTGCCAGCACCATTAATGTTGCCGTTAGCAACTAACCAACAAAACACACCACACCTCCACATTCAGCCACAACAGTAAAACATCCCTCATAACTACCCCCACCGGCCGATAGTGCAGGGAACGTGTGAATGGAGAAAGGAAGCAGCCACAGTCAGGTTTTCTTGCCGCCTCATGAGTGCTGCAACAGCGTTGAGCAATCGAACAGTTCTGAATGCAGATGCTGTTCCATCAGGGTTTTGTGCACATGGGGAGCACTTTGCACAATCATAAGCAAACGTATGATTCGTCATGCACATTGGCACACCAAAGCATTTTGCCGCCCTGCGAGTGCAGTTTCTCTCGGGCCTCAACGATCAATTATTCATCATGTATTTTATTACAGTTTAATGTGCATGGCACCACTGGCACGAGTATGCACTTCTTTCGATCTATTCAGAGTACAAGTACAATTATACAATAAATTGAAATTACAACTCTGAACTTTGGTCTTTCAAATTCACTTTGACACTAATGTTCTTCGACATGACAACCTCGCATGATGATTTGCCATTCAATTCAATTCAATTCAGTTTATTTGTATAGCCCAATTTCACAAATTACAAATTTGTCTCGGAGTGCTTTACAATCTGTGCACATAGACATCCCTGCCCCAAAACCTCACATCGGACCAGGAAAAACTCACAAACAACCCTTCACGGGGAAAAAAGGGAAGAAACCTTCAGGAGAGCAACAGAGGAGGATCCCTCTCCAGGATGGACAGATGCAATAGATGTCATGTGTACAGAAGGACAGATTTAGAGTTAAAATACATTCAATGAATATGACAGAGTGTATGAATAGTTCATAGTAGGCATATTCCACCATGGAGACCTCCACGATCCATGCGCACAGCAATAGAGCCTGTGTGGAAACACAAATGGTACACAGCTGAATGTCTTTGTTGTTGTTGTTGACAGTACATTTGGTCGTAGTTGTCAGCTTGTTGTGTGAGGGACAGCAACCAGAGCTCTCTTTACCAAACACATCTGTCGACTTCTCAGCCAAAATCTTCTTTTTCTAGCTTTTACCTATTGCTCAGAGCAGGAAAATTAGTTATGCCTGTGCCAGAGATAAATGGAGTATTACACACACACCATTGCACACATGCATTAAAGCAGAAGAACCTGTTTCAGTGAAGTAAACATTGCTTGAATAACCTTCACACATTACCGCGCTTCACCATCTAAGAGAGCTTTCATCCTCCTCGGCTAGGATTTCCCCCATGTCTGCTTCCTACCAAGAGAAATTCTAAATTACTTGGAGCCCTCCAGGAAGACAATTAAAGAGTCATCTTCCTCTCTGTTATAGCTGTGGCCTGCCTGACAACAAGCTACGTGCACATTATGCATAATGCAGCCCTTAAAACGGCACTCTTCGCTGGTCGTGGGGATCCTCAGCAGGCTCACAGTGTGCAGCACCAGCCAGCCCACTGCAGGAAGTCTAATCAACTGAGCTAATCAAATCCGGTGAGTGGGGGAATCAACTGGCTCTCATAACCCACAGCATAATGTGGCACGTTACTGCTTCAAGAATGGCCACAAATAGAAGCTCCTCCACCTCTGAAAACAAGGTGTTAAAGCAGTGAGGAAAAGAAGACAATCACACACACCGGCTGTCAAGCGGTTTAGACAGCAGCTGTGTGGCTGTGTGTCAAATCAAAAACCACAAAGACCTCGTGAAAACCTTATGATGGATGACAGAGTGGAAGGGGATGAATTCAAGAGAATGTAACAAAGACATATCCATATACACAGACAGAGAGAGAGAGACTGGGGGAACGAGGGAGTGTCAGAGAGATAAACAGAGAAGGACATGTAATAAGTGTATGCCAAAATGAGAATGTGTGTACTCACTCTTTCTGTCCAGCAACTTGCTCTTCGCCCCCAAGAGACATCTTCTCACATGTTAACATAAATTGCTCTGCAGGTGTGTGTGTGTGTGTGTGTGTGTGTGTGTGTGTGTGTGTGTGTGTGTGTGTGTGTGTGTGTGTGTGTGTGTGTGTGTGTGTGTGTGTGTGTGTGTGTGTGTGTGTGTGTGTGTGTGTGTGTGTGTGTGTGTGTGTGTGTGTGTGTGTGTGTGTGTGTGTGTGTGTGTGTGTGTGTGTGTAGCACCACTGCATCCTCCCTGGAGGGTTGTAAGGAGTAAAGCTGCTACTGCGTGACTGTACACATTTGTTGACTCAGATAAATGGGCGAAGTGTCGACAGCTCTCATTGCTCATTATTCATGTGGGATCAATAAGTAGTGCTGCAAGAGATAAATGGATCCACAGTCTCACATGGGACACTTTTTGGATTTAAGGGACAATTTGGTAGTCATCTAAATTAATTTAGTCTTCAACGTAACGAATGAGAATATCACAGAAGTGTATACCCACGATACTTAGAACTTGTTTTAGTAACATAGCGAGGTTGCAGTGACTCACCGTTATAATAATAGAAGTGTTTATGGAGGATTCAGAGGATTCAGTGTCAGATCACAGACTGTGCAGCCATCTGCCTGCGCAGCATCACTGCTGCTGTCTGACCACTTTTGTTTTTCTCTGCACAACAACATGACAGAGAAGAGAACTCATCCTCCTGACCTCAACAACCTTTGCCTGGACGAATGTAAACAATGATGCTATTTTTATTCTTACCACTGTGCATTATTAATATCATCCTAAAACACTGCACCTTGTGTATATGTCTATAATGTGCAGGTAAAGAGAATAACATTAGCTGGGACTGATCACTTAAGTCCTAATGAAGATACTCAATGATTTGCAGAAGTGTTTAAATGTTTCTGACTGATTTTAATAGAATACTGTTTACATGGTCACATATTGTTTTCCTGGGTGCAGTACTATTTAAGACTGTACTCACTGTTCATATGCCAAAGACAAAATATGTGTATGAGGATAAAAGTAGGGTTTAAATGACAAAAATCATCCTAAGTAACATTGTAATCAATCTATTGCCAACTTGTCTATTGACTGTATAAAGTGTCCTCACACAGTGTGCAATAATCTAAAGGGCATCCAGCTGTGGAACGTATCACAAAGCATACGAACAGGGCCACTCTGAATGTGCTCGACACGCTTGTGCAGTTAATCACCCTTTCATCTCTTGCATAAGGTTTCCACAGTGTGTGTGTGTGCGTGTGTGTGCGTGTGTGTGTGTGTGTTGGGAAGATAGATAATTAACTGTAAGGCAGAGCACAATTAATGTGCCTCTGGATACGAGGAGAAGTTGCACGCTGATAAGAGGGGAATGTGAATAAGCAATCCCAGGTATAATCCTGAAAAGGGCTACAATGGATTGCTGTCACTATAGCAACGCCCACATTTAGAGTAGTTTATAAAAACATGAAGCCAGATGAGTCAGCCAACGTTTGAGAGAGGAAGCGATCCATCATCCAGTATTACAATCAGATAAGAACTATTTTTTTTATTGTTCTGCTTGTTTATTTTCTGGAATAAAAGACAATAAGCTTGCATATGCAGTGAGAAATATTCAACAACAAAAAATTATATCAGCCATGAATTAAAAGCAGACATGGCCTGTTGTTTTCTGAAATTAGGTTAGTTAATTAGTCAATTAATCAAAGAATAAATCAAGAGGAACAAATATAACAAATAATATGTATATGCTTTCTGAATCTCTCATAATGTGGGCAGCTTGCAAATAAATGAAGTGTCGAGTAATTTTCTTTTTTACAAAAGGAAATTTGGATCAAAACCGTTTCCTATCTCTTGGCGCCATCTTCTGGAGAATAAACCACAATTCAACCAATTTGAGGGAGATGCGCCTTACTTCACCTTTATAAATTAACCACCTCTTTGTAGATCAATAAAGTACTTTAAGAGTGTTTGTATTGGTGGTATTGTGGATTATTAGTTATGACAATTGGCTATTACTAGTTCAATAAAAACTGACAAATAGATAGTTTTATCTAAAAAAAAGCTTTTAAAACTATAAATCTGTAAACATTAGGAGCCAGATTAATCAATCTGTGAATTTCAATCTCTTGTGTGTTTAACTTTGTTTACATTCATGCAGCATTATTTTAGGTTTATATATTTCTCATTTCCTGCAAAGATATTTGTGAGTTTATTCTCTTTAACGCTCTAGGGAATAAAACAAATTGACGAAAGGTAATAAACTGAAAATGGAAGACTATTTCCAACAGGAAAAACTCTGAAAAATGCAGATGAATTTTCGTTGAATATATATATTAATATATACATTTGTATTTGTGTGTATAAATAAACATATAAATATAAAGAAATATGAAGAAATATATGGGAGCCACCATGGTACAACCTGTAGGTGGCAGTATGACACAGGAGCTACCGTTTTAAGCTCGTAGAAGAAGAAGTGGAAGGAAATAGTAACGGAAGCGTGGCCTACGTCACAACTAAAGGGGGTTTGCTTGTTCACTTGAAAACAGAAACGGCGGGTCCGCAACCTGCTGTTAGCACCGTGACGGCGGCCCGCTGCTTGTGATGTCGGAGGTTGGACAGGAGGTTTTCTCATGGCACAATAATGTAGTCCACTCAGTGGTGTCTTTTATGTTCACGGTCAACGCTGCTTCCAACTATCTCCGGTATGAAGGCAGTTGTGAACTGTGCCGTGCAACCGTCAGCCATTAAAAAGACAAGTTATCAGCTCACTTGTGTCTGGTTGCAGGACATTCAGGGGAACCTCAGACAATGCCAGTCAACGGGAAAGTCATCCCCAACACCCCGCTGGCCGTGGACTTCTGGCATGTGCGGAAGTGTCCAGACACTCGGATGTTTTTCCTGTCGCACATGCACAGCGACCACACGGTGGGGTTGACCTCCACCTGGAGCAACCGGCCCATCTACTGCTCATCAACTACCGCCGCTCTGCTCAGACTCAAGCTGCAGGTGAGGAGGACACACACACACACACACACACACACACACACACGTGTGTTCCTTGATGCAAATGAACATACCACCCATTTAACACGTTACGTCCTATCTGCCTCATCCAAGACGGGTCGGTGTGTTTATTGAGCTAAATGGAGGGGCTGGTTCAAGCGGAGGGGGCCGGTGCAGGCCCATTGGAGCAACTGGTTACGCATCTGTGTCGTATTTGTAAAACAATATCTTCTGATTGTTTTTGCATCCAGATTTGATTTAAATTGTGCTCATACCTCTTTTTCATTGATACCCCAGTATGGCTCCTCGTAGCCCCTCTCGATGGTTACAGGGTGAAGTCAATAGTCATGTACACCACACACAATGGATGAGTCCTCTTTCACTTTCTCAATGTAACAAGCCCTTGTGTTTTGCTTGTATTTCCAAAGAAAATTAGGATAATGGAGTGGCTGTGGTGAAGAAAATCAATATATATTTATATATAATTTATATTTTTTTATCAGGTGAAAGAACAGTGGATCCATCCATTAGAGCTGGATGCGCCTTACCTGTTGGAGCTGGATGACATCGGCAAGGAGAAGCTGATGGTCACACTGATAAACGCCAACCATTGTCCAGGGGCTGTCATGTTTCTCTTCGAAGGATACTTTGGCTCCATACTTTACACTGGTCAGTGTCTAAAAGCACAATAAATGTAATGTATCTGAAGCTTCCAGGATGTAGAAAAACATTGTAAATCATATTATGTATAAATTATACTTGGTATCATGTGCAGGTACTTTATTAATTATGGAATTAAGTAACGATATTTACACTTAATTTCAGGTGACTTTAGATATTCTCCCTTCATGTTGCGTGAGCCGTGCCTCAGGACCAACGCCAACATAGATGTCCTGTACCTAGACAACACCAACTGCGACCCCAACCGCACCCTCCCCTCCAGGCAGCGAGCCACTCAACAAATCAAAGAGATCATCGGCAGACACAACAACCACAAAGTTGTCATTGGTAAAAAAAATTGTTAGACCTTTCTAAACATGCCTTCTCTACTTTCTCCTCATCTCAGCAGGATGAACATATCGGTTGTCTCAATACTGTCAGGAATCGTATCCTGTCGGCTCTCTTTACGTCTGCGAGTCTTTGACTTTACTTGAAGAAGACAAAAAGTCTCTGATTGTGGCTATTGCTGTAGCTCCGCCCACTCAGCTGAGACGGGCTCTCTTGTGCTGCCTTGCAGGCCTCTACGCGCTTGGAAAGGAGTCCCTGCTGTTGGAGCTGGCGCTGGAGTTTAAAACGTGGATCGAGGTGAGCTTTGAGAGGATGGAGACTCTCAAAGTGCTGGAGCTGCCTGACGTCTTCACCACTGAACCGGGAGCCGGTCGTATCCGAGCCGTGGAGCAGTCAGAGATTTGCTCGGCCGCTTTAAACCGGTGGAACGAAGAACAACCCACTTTGGCCATCATTCCCACCAGCAGGCCGCTGGTCTCTTTCCACCCCGACGTCCATGTGGTGCCATACTCTGACCACTCCTCTTACCAAGAGCTGGAGGATTTTGTCTCTGCACTTAAACCTTCTTCCCTTATACCCATTGTAGGAAACCATCTACCGATATGTTTCTCTGCCTCACTGCCCAGCAAGAAGCGCCATGAATTCCTCGTGCCCGAGTCAGTCCGACACTTCATGTTGAGACGGCCTGAGAGCCAACTCTGCTCGCCCTCATACACCAGCCTTCGACGCAGATGTTTACGACCACTTGATCCCAGAGGGGTGGTCTTTGAGTCTCCTGAAAGGGGATCCGAGAAGTCACGCAAAGAATCCTCGGAGGCCGAGTGCCGAGAGCAGGATGCTTCTGAGGAAGAGAGAGACACAGAGAGTAGTGAAAAGGACTCCGACTGCATCCTTGTTGACCCGAGCGAGGACCTCACCCCCAACAAAGACAGAAGAGGGACTGGAGGTTTGTGGAGCCTCAATATTGTCCAAACGGTGTCTGAAGATATGATAATGGATGAGTCGGTGCCTTTCAGTCAACTCAGCCAGAGCAACTTTGCTCCAATGGAGATCCTGACGAACACCCAGGCCTGCTTGAAGTCTGTCAGGAAGACCAGAGGGCCTTCTGAGAGCAACGCCAAAATAATCAACAACTCCGTTTCAAATGAAAAGCACAGCAGCGAGCGTAGCAGACTCTGTAATCTTCAGAACGACGACACGTTGTCAGGGAGCGGTGGCGTGAGTCGGCACGGCGGGCATGGCGTTGACCAGGACTGTGACATCATGTCAAATGACCAACTGAACAACGTCGTGACAACATTGCAGAGCAGCCTCAATGATTCCTGCTCTTCATCAGGCTCGGAGACTGAGGTCAAGCAGAAGTATTTAGAGGAGCTTGAAAGACAGATGTTAAAGGCTTTCACCTTCACCGAGGAGGACATGAAGGGGCGTGGCCTCATGGAGCAGAGCTTTGTGCAGCGGTTTCCTCTTTCTCCTGTCTGTAAGGCACAAGAAGATGACAGCTCAGATGAATAATGTGACCTGGCATCCACGGTGTTGCCTTGCTTAAACCTTTGTTTGTGTTTTAAAGAAGAGCATTTTAAAGGCAACACGTATAATGTTGTATGTGGAGTTTGGATCGGTCTCCAGAGCTGACCTGTGAAGTGAACAACCTTTGCTCCCACCTTTCATCATGATAACTTTGGCTTTGTCTGTATGCCAGGGCTGCTTTTTTTCCGTTAAAAAAAGAAAAGATAATTGTTTATTTTGTTCCAATGTAAGAAACTAACCAGTGACCATTTATTGACATGTTGATATGTGGTGGGCTGATGCACAGCTTCCAGGATCTGTAATGGATGTTTGTAACTTCACATTTCCACAAAGATAGACCAGTAAGCTTGTTTACTCTTGTTTGTTTTCAGCCTTGAGAACCACCTGTTTCGTAACAGCGGTTGCTTTCATGTTCTTTATTTTGAAGAGTTGAAAATTTAATTGTGATTTTTGGTATCATCTGTATTTTTGGGGGGAGTCTAGAGGATATACTTTATAATGAATAATGTTTGAGAAGACACTGTTAACAATAAAGTGTTTTCCTATATATCCTTAAGCAGCTGTGGCAATGTTCTTTCTTAGTAAATTAGATGAGTGTGAAAACATTTCTTAAGTCGGTCATATTGATTAACAATCCTAAATTAATCGTCATGGCAAAACCCACTTCTTAAAAAAAAGCATGAGAATTGAAAAGCATGATTGCTTTAGATTGCATTATTCTTCCAACAGGTAATGAGTTTCATTGTTGTTTTATGTCCCCATGTTCACCGTGTCAACTGCAAAAGTAGCTGCTGTTATTCTTTTTACATATTTTGATTAGACGCGACATAAAGCAGCTGTGCTGCCCTCTGTGGCGATTCAACTCTGATGGTTGTAATTCTAAGTCTTACTTGTTGGACTCATTGCTTTATAAGTTAATCATACCGAGTATTGTGCAGCATCAATTTACTTTGCAACTTGTATTTTATTCAAACTAATACAACAAAGCCACATGTCACCTTTTCTGTTTATGTATTCGGTGTATTACTAGGAGACCTATGTTTAGTGACGAATTTAATTTCTATTGATCTGATATTTATGAGCCAAGACGCATAAATTATTTTCAGTTAAATCCACAGGCTTAGATTATATCTAAACTACGGATTCACAGCTGCTTGTTGTTGCAGCCATTCCTCCTGAAGATGGCAGTAGTTTATTAAAACTTCATTTAGCTTCTTTTTTTTTTAAGGGTTTTAGTTTTTCTGCAGTGTCTGATTCCTGCAGCAAAAAAATATATCTTTGGTAGGAAAAAACACGCAGAGCAGTAAAGACTTCAAAATCCCATCGTCTCTCTGTGTTATTTTGAAAAGATAATTAAGCTATATTACTACAATGAGCACATCCATAAACATGCTGATTATGTCAGAAATGAACATAAGCCATATGCTCTTACTTCATGTGAAGGTCCTACTGCATTGTTAACAATGTCTTTACATCAGCAATATCCTGACTACCGAGCAGCACCGGCTGTCGCTCATTCCTCCAGAGAGGTCGTGTGTGATAACATGTGGAGTCCTTGTGGCTTCATGCTGACCACGTCCCCATCAGGACGGTCAGACCGACGTGAGCTGCTGACGGGCTCATAAAGGGTGAATGACCGGCTCCTGCATGTGGGAAGACAATCTGGGACGAGTTAGAATATTAAGAGGATTAAATATAGAAACCTTACCCTTTTGACTTATGCATATTTCTTTTCATTAGTTTGTTATTTCTGTGTATTTTAGTGTTGCAGCTGCTCGAGGTGGAGTTAGTTTTTAACTTTTTTCTCCATAATCTATCAATTTGACATTATCACAATAAATTGATTTGTTCAAAAGAAAGCAGTGAAAAATTCCATCACAGTTACCATGTGAAAAACATGAAAACAAAATAATAATGAATACATATTTAAACAAATATCCAAACAGTCTCCAATTAATTTTCTGTAGTTTAATCTATGCGTCACATAATTACAGAAATATAATGAAGATAAAACAGATGTGAATTCACTTCTAGTGTAGTGTAGTAGAAGTAGGAAGTGGAATGAGAAGAAAATACTCAAAGTATAAATACCTCAAAATTGTATTAAAATGCAGTACTTGAGTAAATGTACTTATAGACCAGCATTGATGGTGGCGGAGCGCGACAGGGTTCTTCACACCTTCTTCACATGACCAGCTTTACGGGGACTCCAGGTAATATGACACTAAAAGAGCACAATACTGTTTTATTTTGTTTATATTATGATCAGTTTTACATTTTTTTGACTGACAGCAGGGTGACGAACAGAGATTGTATTAGCATATTTTACACATGTTATTCAAGTGCTGCAAAAAACAAAATCATGTTTGTGACCAAAAGCAGAATTTGGGAGGGGAAGAAAAATCTTTTCGCCAAGAGGTTATATGAAGCTGTGGCAACACGGCCAGAAATTGGGAGGATATGGCGTGTCACATACTCCAACCAGCATCCCAGCAGGTTTTGGGGCTGGAGTAATGGATTTACCACACATGACATGACTTCAAAGTGTAAATCCTCAGGAAGCCGCTGCTTGTACCTGGAGTAAAGCTGCGCTCGACTGAGGAGACTATTGCAAAGGTCACTCCAGTCTCCCTTCAAGTACCTCATTCTGTTCAAGTTGGTGATCTGATTGGCACACACTCTTCCCTCATCACCTTCAGGTATCTGACCATTCTAGCTGCAGAAAGAAGGAATATGACATTTGGCAACACTATGCAGCCGGATCAGAGTAATGGTGTTGGGTACATTTCTTTTCTCTTTGCATTGTAAAGGAAAAGGAAAGGATCTTGCTGTGCAATTTACAGTTATGTTCCAGTGAGGGTTACTAGGGACAAAAATGTGTTTCACCCAAGACCCACAAATTAGTTGCTGAGCCAAATTGGTCGATACGGGCTGTTTTTGTGGGGTTTTTTCTTATACCAGCTGGTATACAAGGCTCCAGACTATTCTTTTTCAAATATTCTGGATATAGTCCACACTAGTCCCAAAGTCAAAATCATAAATGTTATCTTTTTATTGGTCATATGCAGTGGTTATGTGCATACAAACACCCAATTCATGTAATTAGGAACACGTTTTTAATTGTATTGATCAAATTAAAGTTAAACAGGTCATAAATACCTCTAATAGCTATATAATATTACTGTAAAAATATTTTTTCCACACAACAAGTTTCTCGCAAAAATACATATATATTTTACAAGATTACAATTGAACATAATAATCTTGTAATTCACCAGTGTACTACTGAAGGAGTCCTCTGCTGTTAGTGGTGCTGCTACAGTTACTAGCTCCACAGTAACAATATAACGTGACCAGAGATCGGCTATAGAAATAGTTCACAGATATCAATCGACCTTAAAACATTATTTCACACGATGATGGATCGACTGTAATTAGTCCACGGTTTACATGCATGCCGAATCCTTTGGGATCCGTACAGCGCATAAATCAACTATGCTGACTTTCTTTTTTACAGTGTTAAGAGCACATGTACATTGATTTTATAATGTTGTAATTTATGTTATTTGCTCTTTTATTTACTTTCTTTTGTAATTGTCTTTCCTTTCACTCACACACAGACAGACACAGACTTCATTCATATTTTTCATATTGTTGATCTGCTTCACATTTCATTTACACACACACACACACACTTTGCATGTTGCACCACTCTGTATATTTAATTTAATTTTACAGTCATTAGTATTATATTTGTGTATGCATATATTATATATATATATATATATATATATTTTATTTTGTATTTTATATTTTACTTTGTATACTTTGCACAGTCATTGTATTATATTTGTTTGTGTGTGTATATATATATACATATATGTTTCATTTTATTTATATACATATATATACTTCATTTTGTATTTTACTTGTATACATCGATATCTTCATCCCTGTTTTTTATTTTATTTTTTATATTTAATATTTATATTTTATTCTCGTGTGTTTAGTTTATTGGTGCTGCTACTGTGACGACAAATTTCCCCTTGGGGATTAATAAAGTATATATCTATCTATCTATCTACATGATGTTAGCTAGCCTGTAGCCACGTTGTGCTCTTGTTGTTCTGTGTTTGTATTGTCTCAACTGGCAATACTAATAAATACAAAATCAACTGTGGCTCGTTTCAGCATTTGACATGACATGACACGTCATGAACAAAACACAGCCTGTCTTCATCTTTCATTGGTAAGAAGAAAAAAAGCAGATATAAACCTTCAGTGCTCTTCTTCAAATGAAGAAATACTCGTCTGATATAACTCAGGCAGCATCTTCAGAAGTTGCCATTGTTGTCGCCTCTCTGTGCGTCACACACCCACAGGATGCTGATGGGTCCTGCATTGGACACTAAAAGCCAAATCCAGAGTTATTTTTCTTCCCCCGTTCATATTCAATGAGTCTGAGCCAGAGGCTGGAACGAGGGCTGTGAGGCGGTGTGAGAGAAAATGCTTGAGCGCTGCTCAATGCGCCCCGTGGAAAAGAAAGATTCAGGTATTTTCGTCTGTATTCTATACTTGGATGTCTGACTGTTCTTTGCTTCATGTGCCACTGAGCAATGTTAATAATAAACATAATTCATCCATATAAGGTACTGTCATTGTGTCGTGAGACTTTCTCTCTTTTTTCTTTTCTACATTATTTTCCATCTGGTTTACATTCAGACGAGTAAATCAACTTAAAGTGACACGAGGACATTTGGACCATTTTCTATTACAGTGAGCATCCATTCAGACTTATTTCTACGTATTTCTTAACTGCAACACGTGTGGTCTTCTTACAATGAGTTTGGTGGGAAACTGAGGTGTGAAAAGCTGGAAGGTTACAGATAATAGTAACATTTAAAAAAAGCATACATATTATATGGACAAATATTATAAAAACCAACATACAAGCTCATATAGATCATGTTAACTTACTGCTGATGAAAACCCATTCTTTTAATAAAAAAGAAAGATTACAGGGTATTTTTATTGGGAAGAATGTACGTTAACAGCTTTGTTCGCAGCTATTGTTCAATAAAACAACACTAGTATAGTCTATTCATACTGCAGGGACGAAAAGTAAAATGCAGACGCAGCTGATTTACAATCTGGTGCATCCGATCACAAAAGTTGCATTGAAAAGACAAATGTAACCACGTCCTCAGAGATCGTATGCATGCATACAGGCTTTTCAGCATCACTATACCATACATCTAAACAGAACATCTAGATTGTTGTATCATACTCGTGCTTTTAGAGGCTAAGGTGGGTGAGAAAACATTGTTAGCATGCAAATGAATGCATTTGGGTTGTGTTGTGTTTTTGAGGTTTAGAGAAACATTCATCAATGATGCAGACGCTTTTATTACTGCAATGAATAATCACTTTGATCTGAAGAAGAGGATAACGAGGTAAAGCCATGAATCAACTTGACACAGCTGAAACAAAGACGAAGCAACAGAGCGTCTTTTCAACTCAGAGAAAACCCTTTTTCTGTATTTCATTTCCACTCACTAAACGCTGACTTAGTTTCAGCTGTTCTTCAAAGACGACGCCTTTCAGCAGCTCCGAGCTCATATGTGACATATAAGAGCAGAGCCAGGATTGCTAATAAGAAAAGCCACTGGTGTCTACACTTAGTCGTGGTTTCTCTCAGTCCCTCTTTCCTACATTAGACACTTGGCCCGATGAAGCTGAGCCGTGTCACGCCCACACAGCAGCAGAGGGTTTTATCTTTCTGCTCACAGTCTGCTGCTATTTATGTTACCTCTGCCAGTGTTTCTATGTGAGGGGTTACACACACATATGGAAATGTATTTATTTGTGTGTCTTCTGAGGTGGTAAACACAGCAGTCTCAAAAGAGAGGAAAAAAAGAGGATTTGGGGAAAGCTGCCAAACGCCCGCAAAAAAAGAAGAAGGAATGTAGCTGTTGCTTTGTGACTTTCAGAAAAATCAACGATCATAAAAAAAAAACGTTTTCCACATTACTCGGGCTCATACGGGAAACACATAACATTTCTGCATGTGCAGCTTGTGAGCGTCACAAGAAACAACAGCGGCGGAGTGTACAATCTAACACATTCATCACGTTCTCGCATCCAAAGAGCCGTAATCAGGAAGCATTGAGACGTTGAGGAGCAGTCACGTATAACTCTCTCTTTATTATTATCCCATAAGACAAGAGGAGGGAGTCTGGTTCACACAGGCCCGATCCAGCTGCTCGGGGATGACTCACAGCACAGGGCTTCGCTATGGGGACTCCTCTCTTCTTCTGTCGTCCTCATGCTCTCTCATGCTGTCTCCCCTTGCTACACTCAGTCTCCCTCCTCTGTGCTCTTCCTAATCTCCTTTACTCCTCATTCCAGCCCCCCACCTTCTCCCTCTCTATCCTCTCTCCACCTGCCAGCTTTTCTTCTCCTCCGATGCCCCTCTCTCTTTTTTTAATGTCACCACTCGCCTACTCCCCTCCATCATGCCCTCCCTCTCCTTCATCTTACACTCCTTCTCGTATATACTCTCCTCCTTCCTCTCCAGCCACAGAGATTACAGTCCCAGTCACTGAAGAGGTAATCTGGAGTAAACACATGCAGAGGGTGCAGCAGAGAGAGCAGCTGTCGGTGTAGGAAGTACTATCTGAGCACTACTTGAAGCTACCACTTACTTTCCCTCCTACTTGAAATCTCCAAAGCCTTTTTATTGCTTGACGGGGTTGGTAAAGCTGGGCATTGTGTGCACTTTTTAGCCTTGTACTAAATGGCACGCATGGCCCAGGGAATGGTTTTCATCGCTGACATGGTTTATGGCTGCTGGCGATGTAACAGCTTCGGAGATGTAACAGCTATTTGATTTGTGTGAGGTTGCGTCGGCCTGGAAGTCTCACAGTTCTGAGAGATTATTGGGTATACGTCTGACTATCTTTAGAGAGCTAGCAGTTCGTTGAAAAATCAGCAACCTATTTCTACAATCTTTTAAAGCTAGCCTTCTCCAGATATGGTATTAGATGACTGAGCGTGTTATGTGTTGGGACAAAGCACTGCATTCATATATTTCACACCTCACATTGTTTAGGTTGCATATAATGGTATATAGTATACAATGTCATGTTTATTCAGTGATTTGTTTAATTATTTTCTTTTAACTTTGTCTTTAACGCCGTTTAATATCTCAAAATGTAACACATTTTACCTGCAATACATATCGACTGTCACACACAGGCTACGGTAACATGAACATGAAAGTTCACTCAGCAACAACATGTGAGAAGCGTAATCAACTCAGAGCACACAGGTGTCTGGACGCACTATTTGTGTTGGGTGTCCTCAATCAACGTTCAAAGACTCATTCGAGGTGAACCAGTCCTGCACAGCATCGGACACCGGTCGCCGCACAATGCGTGCCGGTTAGACTTGTGTCCGATTTGAACCCAACTTCCTCTGACGTCATGAATACACGGGCAAGGAGAACCTCAACGTCAAAAAGGTCTGCAATTGTTGGTTTATTTTAGATTTTTTACTCCCTGATTTGATGAAAGGTAATTTAAAAAAAATCGATTTACTTGTTTTTGTCAAAACGCGTTCTCAAGGTGAGATGTTGCATTAATGTCCCACTCACATGTAAACATGTAATGACGTTTATTAAGTCCAGTATCTAAGAAACAGAGAAATGATTTACACACAATGACATCTATGTTTTCAGATTCATATTTACCACTATGAACAATCATTTGTCAATTCATATTTCCCACTAGATCAAAACATACTTTATCAACAATATACATATATATATATAGTTTGGGGAGCTCTCTGCAGTCACACTTTTCTTCTCTTTTCTGTTGTGGACCTGTCTGTTAACATATTAAAGGTAACGATGTTTAACATAGATCTCACAACTATTTCATGATCCAGTATTTTCTCATAACCCATACATGTCTTGCTTTTTATAGACTTTCTATTAATGCCGAGCGTGTATCTTCCTTAGCTGTTGGATTTCCTTGTCAGCAGCCTGAAGCTGTGTCATCAACCAAGAGGAAGTCTGTAGAAAGCTTGCAGCCATGGATTAGCCACGGGTTCGTCCTGCAGCAGGACTTAGTCAGTGTTGCAGCGTTTCACGTCATCTCAGGAACATGCTCTCTTTCTGTTCTTGTGATTTTGTCATAAGAGTGTTGGATTACGCCTAGTTCTATACATCACAACACTTCTGGCCAGGTTTGGGAACATGGGATGATGTGGTGGCATTTTGCCCTTTTATCTAAGCACACCCATCCAAAACATAGCAAGATGAGCCCAAGTTGTGGCTACATGCTACAGCTTTCATGACATAGCCGCTCACTTCCAAAGTCTCCCCCTCTTCTCTAAAGGCATGCACATTATTTCATGTTTTCGTTTCTCATATTGCCCTCTCCATATAAATTGAATCATGAACATCATCATCGTCATCATGAACCTACAGTATGTGGCCATGACTCCATGATTGAAGACGAGAGACTCAGTTCGTTCTTGGAAAGCTTTAATAACCTTTTGATTGCGGTTTTCTGCAATCTGTCTGGGAGCTTTCCGGCCTCCTGAATGCCATTTGATAGAAACCGTTTTCTGAGACCATAGAAGGCTTCGGGAGGTGAGTATTACGATATACAATTCATATTGTATTTTTGGGGTGAACTATTCCTTTAGATTATGGAAGTCTGGAGGTCATGCTTAAAAAACAACAACACTGTTTGCTGAAAATAGGAAAGGAAATGCGGTCTCCCGAGTTTGATTAACTCGTGAATGGGATGCTGATGAGGAAGGTGAGGGGTCCCTTTCCACTAATTTCCAGACAGTTCATAAAAAATATGAATGTTCTTTTTTCAGAATACATTATTTTTATGATTCTCCCCCTTATTCCCAAAAGATTTTCTCGCAATTCATAAATATTAAATAACCCATGTGTAGACTTTGTAGTAAAATAATTCAGCCAAGAAAGGAAAATCATATTCTGATGGCTCTTCTATCTTTGAATGTATATAACAGTGAATCATGCTGTGTTGCATTCATTTGTATGAAACTGTATATTTTATTCTGACATCATTAGTATTAAAAGCTCGTGTGAATTTACATCAACCTTCGCTCTCTTTCCCACTCGTATATGCATAAATAATGTAGCATATAAGTGTTTTTAAGGCGGCAATTAAGAATAGTGTCATTATCAATTATTCTGAAGATTATTTTCTATTTATTATAAAAGTGTGCTTCGGAAAATTGTAAGATCATCATTACCTTCGCATTGAAAATGCGGAAGGTTATGTTTTGATCGCCGTGTATTTATTTATTTATTTGTATGTGTGTTATTCGCATAACAAAAAAAGTTTTAAACCGAATCGCATGAAATTTGGTGGATGATTTTATTATCCGGGGACCATTTGATTTTTGGGATCAATCGGGTCAAAGGTCAAGGTCAAGGTCATGGATAGGTCAAAAATATTCAATTGGCATGCAACTAATGCCAACATTTCATAATTCAATGCCCCGTTCTAGTTTTCTAATGCGCTAGTTGCCATTTTGTCCAAACAGCCAAGTCGCCAAGTAATATGCCGTTTTCTATGAGAGAAGATTGAAAAACACGAAATATAAACATAAAAAAAAGCTGGAGCCACATATTTTTGGGGCATTTATGGCGGTCCACTTTTTGTGAAATGCCTAATTCATTAAACGGTGACTCGTTTCACCCATAAAGATATTCTATCATATAGCGGTCTGTTCAGTGAACAGGTCATTAAAACCTGCATTGGCATTCAGACTGCGTTATTTGCCTTCTCAGCATTCTGTTGTTTTGCGCTGGCATACCAAATCACATAAAGTCACCAAAATATCTCTGACATTTTTATATTCATTGTTGTTTTGTCTGTAGTGGGACTTTATTTTTATGGGAAACAAGCTGTTCCGGCCTGCAGCAAACAGTAAATAAAGCT
The DNA here is from genome assembly GCF_029220125.1 of Pseudoliparis swirei. Lineage (NCBI taxonomy): Eukaryota > Metazoa > Chordata > Actinopteri > Perciformes > Liparidae > Pseudoliparis > Pseudoliparis swirei. The sequence continues at coordinate 12,576,785 of NC_079396.1, forward strand.
CACTCTGAGAAGCCAGCATTGTGATACTGTCGGTATCAGCTCTTCTGTATGTTGTTGACGTGTGGTCAGTGGTCCGGTCAAGGCAGAACATGTGATATTAGTTGATGTGATGTCAAACAAAATATCACCACTCTGTCCTTTAGTGCGCTTCAGTGTAGAAGGACAATAAATAAGACATGTTTTTGTGTCTTTTCATCACAATTATTTTTCATATGACCGGTTCTTCCAGCTCACAAATCTCCAACAACCATTAGGTGGTCCTGAGAAAGCACCTCCCGGTCCATTACAGTGCACTGGAAACTCACTCGTTCTTGTAATATCTTTAATGGTGGCCTAATGATGATTTATAGCCAAAACAACGGCAGCTGGTGAATTGTGGTGGTGAGTACATTTGTGCTGCTGAGGGAGTGTAGACTCGAGGTGAGTGGAGTTCATTGTGAACAGCAGAGTAGAACGGATACAACCGAGTGTTGTACCACGCAGTCAATGGGAGCTGCGAGGATTAGAAGTAGAAACCTTCTAAAGAGAAAAGAGCTTTATGTTTTTAATTGATCTGAGCTCTACTAATTGATGGAGGTTGTTCCAGTCCCCATCAGACATGAAGCGGCCCCCTTAATCCTGGAGACCCTGGAGTCTCTTTTAAATTGGGAAGAGCTGTGAGATCTGGTTCTGTTCAGTTTGCAGCTCAATACTGAAACCGTGGTCAACACTGATCTCTGATTAGAGTGGGAATTGCTTCTGCATACTGTGGGGAATTTGTGGTGTACAACAGTATTAAGTATCAATGCTGTAGGTCGAGGGAAGCTCTGAGAATAGAAGCCCACTGGGGTGAAGGCCTTGGTGCAGAAGATGACCATGTAAGGTGGGGGTCAGAAGCACACTTTTAGCCCCAACTGACGTGGCCGGCCTATCGATTGTGACCTTAAACGGCCTGCCTTCTCCCTATATAACGTGTAGCAGGATGTCACATCTTCGGACTTTCGCAATCTGGCTCCTGAAAGTCTCCAGTCGTTCTAGGCGTCTGTTATTGACCTGTATCTTGTAGAATAAACTTTGTGTTCCTATCAAGTGCGGAGTCGCTCGAACTTTCCTTCTCCCTCATCATTTCTTCAATCTTCCACGGTAGTCCAGAATATACTACATAATTGGCGTCACGAACAGGATCACACGTCTGCAAATACCCGAGACAACAAAACACGGTAAGCATCTGCCGGCTTCATTGAGATGCTGGTTCATTAATTGGAGCTGTGTGTGATGTGTGTCCGTGGTCATGAGTAATTGCACCGCGTAAAACGAATCTTTTTCTTTGAGGGGAGAAGACGTGTTGACTTGATGGGGAAAGGTCATTTCGGGTTAAATTTTAAGTTGATCTGCGCAATGAATGCGCAGACAAGGGGGAGTACTGTGATTTAAAAGGAAGAGGTGTAGAATAGCAAATGTTAGAATAAGTGTGTTAATTAGTAGGTGCAGATTATTCAAAAACAAGGCCTTTGATTTGTTTTAACATTAAGACACGTGAAAATTAGCTGCTAACTAACATTTCGCTAGAAATAGTCAGGAATTAAGGTAACAAAGACAAATTGGGGAAACCTAGGCCTAGGTTATTTGAAATAAATAAAAGGAACAGAATAAAGAAGTAAAACAGATAAGAGAAGCTTAAAGGAAAATGATCATAGGAAGTCGCTCAATCGGATAGAACATAGTCAAAAAGAAATTATAAATAAGGGTTTAAGAGATTAAGAAATAAAGTACGATTGAATGCGTCCACTCGGCAGGTATTGACGAATAAATGCATGAAGCAGCCTCTCATCGGAAATGAAATCTCAGACGGTAGCAGAAATTAAACCTTAAGAAGAGGAAAAACAGCGGCAAAGAGCATGCTAATACGTATGGATGGTATAAATGACTGATTTTAGGAAGAAAACAGACATTTGTGCGATGTGTAGGCAGGGGCCTGATCACAAGAGAAGAGAGAAAGGAAAAAACAAAAAAAGAAGGTGCGAGTGGCTTCCGTGGGAGCGCGCATAGTCGTGGGCTATTTTGGGGGAGAGTCGGACTAATATGGAACTGACCATTGCTAGATGGGGTAAATAAGCACGAAAGCTTAGAAGTGACGGATAACATCCACACGGATTTATGCGTCTAGGTTGAACGTAAATAGTAAAGAGTAGCAGACAGGCCGTGACCTTCTGTGCTGGTATGCATGTAAACATGTCTGGGAGAGATAGAGGTTAGGTGCCCGTTACACAGAGGGCTATTTCTGTTACGCATCTCCATGCATTCTGGGGGGAAAGCATACACCCTTATGTTGAGAGTGAACTTTCTGTGGAAGACTACTCTTAGTAAAATCCAAAATGAGGGGTTTTTTATTTGGAGAATGAAATTTACGATGTGATAAAAGAGAATAATCATTGCATATTTATTTCCTTTTATTCATGCACGATGAATGAGATGAACACAAGAAGGCAGTTGACTCGGTGCCAAGTCCAGAACGTGGCCGCTGACTGACGTCCTGACTGACGTCCTGACTGACGTTCGGCATCACCTGCTGTGACGAAAAAGGCCTGTACGATCCATCCACAGTCACTTTAACAAAAAGCCTGAATTTTCCATACTTTTGTGTGTTCTTAGTAATAGTGACTATTGATGGTATACATTTGAACCTGCTTTCATTTATAAGCGTATGAGAATATCGATCTGTTTGCATACACATGAAGAATAAATGCTGAAGTCAGTTTTAAAAGAAGAATAAATAAATAAATAAATAGAAGGCTTGGCAGCTGATTGATCGTTTGATCATTGGTTAATTGGTTAATTAATTTAATTGGTTAATTAATAAAAAATACAGAATAAATACAAATAAAAACAGGATAATGGAGAAAAAAAAGGGCACTAACAATCCAAAGCTGATTACTCCTGTTGATGTAGTGCAGAGGAATAATCCTTTAGTCAGCACCATCACAAACGTTGCAAAAATCTCTGAGAAATGGTGCAAGCGATGGCCGCAAATTGACCGACCATGGCCCATGGAGGGGACGCTTAATCCAGATGTAATTAAAATAATGCATGTACTTGTATCTACATACAAGGCAGAACAAAAGAAGGGAAACAAGGGAATGAAACGCAAAGAAAAAAGACGAGTCGAGCTTGGAGTTCTCCAGCTATTTGCAGATGCGGGACAGAAACGGATTGCAGCTGCGTCGGTAATGCATCCCAAGTTAGTCTGTCCTCAGGTCCCAGTATCCAGTCAAAAGGGGCGACCTCAGATCAGTGACGAGAGTGATCAGGAAGAGGTCAAGGGGGGTTGCGACCCCAAAGCCAAGTGGAGCGGAGCAAAAGAGGCAGACGACAGCGAGGAGGAAGACAGCGATGAAGAAGACTCCCAGATGATTTTGAGTGAGGAAAAGAGAGTTACTGCAATCTAATAAAGTGTCAGCACCAGGAAGCATGTTCCCAGTGATCATCAGAGAACAAGGTTTTGAATATAGACCATTGCAGAGCACCGATATGTCAGCCATACTTGAAAAGCTTCCCATTATCCAAGACGGAGCGCATCCTTGGATTGCAAAACTGGAACAGATTTTTGTCGAAGAGCATCCTGCGATGGGGGATATTAAGAAACTCTTGGCTAATATCGTAGGCATTTACGTTTTGGAAGAGATTTTACAGAAAGCTGGACTTAATCAATACGTAGGAACTAGTGTGAATGATTCAGACTTGTTTGCTGCGAGCAGAGGTCGCTTCTGCATAGCTTTAAGGGAAACATTTCCCACAAAGGTCCATCCCGACAGTATCTTGATTGAGCCACTAGGATCGAATGAAAATCCAAGAGCTTTTGTTTCGAGGTCTCATCAAGTGTGGATGAATATCACAGGAAACGATCCAGATTTGCATCTTATGGACCAGTCGATTTGGAGGAACAAAATTCTGATGGGGTTGCCCATTGCAGTTAGAAACAAATTATCAGAAGTAATCGGCATGGGAAACATGAAAAAGAGTGTGTACACAGATCATATAGCCCACCAAGTAGAGCTGTATCGGAAGAAGGAAGACGATTTGAAAGAACAAGATCGAGAGACCCTCAGGAAACTCAATCAAATACAACTGGTGAGTGATAAGGTGGAGAAGAAGCAGGCCCTGATGCAGAATCAGGCCCCACCAGATCAACCTGTACCACAACCTGAGTTCCAGTCGTTCGAGCCACCTCCAGTGGTTCCAGTTACCAACAGCCAGTCTTTGATTATGAACAATATTGGAGAGGGAGTGAACTTGAAGGTCAACATTACACTCAAGGATGTGACTGTAATGAAGAAAACTGTTCCTGTAATTATTAAACAGGTGTGGACAGATTCTCACGATGGCCCGAAGCGTGTCGAGCTAAAAATAAAACAGTGCTCAACAGTTGCCAAGTAAAATGCTCAAAAAGTTTGTGGATAAGACGATGAAAATGATTTAGAAAAACTAGGCGTTAAACAGCATCTTGGTGCGAAAAGAATACACATTTTTGATATCTTATGATTCTTAGAATCCTAAAACGTTTTTGATTTGATTTTTTGCTTTTTCGGAACTCTGAAGAGTCCCGAGGGGGGAGGTGAAATAAAGGACAATATATTAAAGGGACAAAATGTTTTATAATTTCACATTTACTCATAGAAGTGATAATTCATGTTTGATGTTTTGATTTGCATCTGTTCTGTATGCAAGAAGATACTGGTTGTCTTCTGTCATTCTAGAATGGGTGACATGACGAGTGGCCTGAAAAACTTTGAACGAGAACAAGACGTCATCGACACTACACCGAGTGTCAAGGCTGCTGAAGAACTGCAGTGCTATGTCTTCTCGAATATTCTACATTAGTAATATTAAAAATGAATTTTCTTGTTTAGGTGTTAATTGTTGGGGAAACGATATTTTCTGTTGTTTGGTGAATATAATGGAATCTCAGATGTTTTCTTTTCGTGACGTTTAGGGACAGAGGTGATTTAGGCAGGAGGAGGTCGAGAGGTAAGGCGATGGGTTGACCAACTTGACTCTCGACATTATTATTTTGTTATTATTTGCTGAGAAATTCCAGATGTATTCAATTGAATCATTTCCCTATCCAATTTGCTAAACATTCCTCATTTCAGTGGTATGGAGTTCGATACAGGGTCGCCTTGGCAGAGGGACCGTGAAAGAATTTTCCTGTCTACATTGTTTAATTGAAATTTCAAGAAAAGATAACTGCCAGACAGGTTTTTCAATTTCACATATAACTACTCCATTCTTGATACCATTGTTACACTTCATACAGGCCCAGTATTGTTGAACTCTACTGTAGAACGGGGTGATATTTTTGTCATGATTATACACCTGTATGTTTGCATTAGATGTTTGTTTATTTTCGAGAGTTTGTTAAATCTCGAAGGGGGGAATATGTGGGGAATTTGTGGTGTACAACAGTATTAAGTATCAATGCTGTAGGTCGAGGGAAGCTCTGAGAATAGAAGCCCACTGGGGTGAAGGCCTTGGTGCAGAAGATGACCATGTAAGGTGGGGGTCAGAAGCACACTTTTAGCCCCAACTGACGTGGCCGGCCTATCGATTGTGACCTTAAACGGCCTGCCTTCTCCCTATATAACGTGTAGCAGGATGTCACATCTTCGGACTTTCGCAATCTGGCTCCTGAAAGTCTCCAGTCGTTCTAGGCGTCTGTTATTGACCTGTATCTTGTAGAATAAACTTTGTGTTCCTATCAAGTGCGGAGTCGCTCGAACTTTCCTTCTCCCTCATCATTTCTTCAATCTTCCACGGTAGTCCAGAATATACTACAATACCTCCCTCTGTGCCCTGTTGAACACTCTAAGAACAGACCGAGGGGCATTTGGGGGCTGCTGACCACACTGACAGACGACCTTCTGAATTCACAAATTCACACTTTATCTGTGAATGTTAAAAACGTGAATTGTTGTTGTTGCTCTCCCAAATTAAAAGATGCAAACTGCAGCTAATACATTCAGTTAATTTTGTTGGATGATTTAATATATATATGTAGATATTTATCAGCTTTCTATGATTATTTTTGCAGATAAAATGTTTTTCACAGTTCCTACTTTGTATTGCCAATGTACAGACGTTAATTCATTCGGTGGCATACTCTCTATTTAAGAGAATTTGAGTGTGTTCACATGGCTGATTGTAAAAAAGTCAACACTGAAATATATTTGACCAATTTGATGATTTCAAAGAAATAGTTTTGGGAAATAAAGTTATTTGTTTACTTATCGACAGTTAAAAGACTAAAACTGGTTTAATTTAGCTTAGCATAAAAACTGAAACGTTGTTTTCATGTATTTGGCTTATAAATAGTTGCTTGCTGGAACACCAGAGCGATGGGTGCAATTAGATCTTAGCAGAACTATTTAGCATGTTATACATGTGAAACGTAACATAGAGGCTATAATTCTATGTCATTAGCTGTTGACTTTCTCCCTGGCTGCCAGTCAGCGGTTATTGTTCAGGCAGTAAGTGGGTGGGCGAGGGAGGTGTGGGCTCTATCTTCGGCTGGTAATTTATAGCTCCAGCTGCTGTCTCCCTCTCCCCAGGTGGAGAGCTTGATGAGTCAGCTCTGCATCTCATTAGGGCGGAAAAAAACACACTTCTAAGGGGAACACATTCTACACATAGGACGACGCTCGCTGCTGATTGGACACCAGGTTCTCGGGGGGGGGGGGGGGGGTAGATTTGTAGCTACAAATCAACCATCTTGTTGATTGTTGAAAAGCTGCAATAAAAATGTCATGACAGCAGCTTTCCTAATATACGATCCCACACTGATAGTTGGATCCATCAAAATGAAATGAATTGTAGATAGCTGATAGGTTTTTTTCCATCAAAGTCTGCTCAACTCCCATGATAATTAATTATTCAGTTAACTCAAAAAAAGCAAACTTCATATGAGTTAACGGTATCCATCTTTCATGTGGAAGCAGATGTCCAACACCTTTTGTGACGATGTGTTGCTATGGTGATGTAATAAAAGATAGGAAACATAATAATGAAGAGCTTACTACTTTATCTATAGATATTCTAGAAATGCATGGAGCTATAAAAGTCAGCTTTCTCTACTCGGGAGCAAACTTCACCATTTCTCCGATGCGACGTAACGGCCGGTTGTAATTCCTTAAAAAAAATGATTCACTTTGGACGGCAATGACATCTATTGTTCACTCACGTCACCTTATTTTACCGTCCTGCTCTTGTCCACTAACATTTCATCTGGTTTGCCGTCTAAAGTCTGCCTGACACCATGTGAACGCAGCATTATATTGGCAAAGCCCCCTTGACTTTAAAATCCACCAAAGCAAAGCTGGACTTGAAGGTCATGAGGCCCCTTCATGTGGTACCGGATGGACAAGACGACAGAATCGAGACACACAGTGCATACTACACACTGTCTGATATTTAATTCATTTAATATGAGTGTGGGCTCCCCATGAAACCCACTCTTGTGTCCAGGTGTACAGGGAAGTGTACAGACAGTGTGCAGTGTGCAGTATGCACTGTGTGTCTCGATTCTGTCGTCTTGTCCATCCGGTACCACATGAAGGGGCCTCATGACCTTCAAGTCCAGCTTTGCTTTGGTGGATTTTAAAGTCAAGGGGGCTTTGCCAATATAATGCTGCTTGGAAGTGCGGCTTGGAATTTGCTGCAGACTGATCTGGGTCTACGGGAACCGGTCTCTTTAGGTGTTTTTAAAAATTGATTGAAAGTGTTGGAGGTAGGTTCATCTGGTTGTAGATGTTTTCTTTGACTGAGGTATGTGCACCTGTGTGAACTCGGTTATGATGACCTGAGTCTTAGTTTTGGTTTTATTCATGCTGTGATCTAAAAGAAAAATTATCTTTCTTTTTTTAAATATTGTCTGTCACTGTTTTATGTTGTATTGTCTGAAACTTTGTGTCGTGTGCTACTGCTGCTGTCTTGACCAGGACACTCTTGTAAAGGAGATGTTTAATCTCAATGAGGCATTTCCTGGTTAAATACATAGCATACTGATGTTGAAAACAACTATAAAGCTGTCTGTTGCTCCAGAAGGAACCACATGGAATCTTGTAAATGTTTGAGGTTGAAGACTACAAGTTTTTAAATAGTGGAGTTCGGAAGATTTGCTCTGAACAGACCTCTGTAGCCCGCTGCTCATCTCAAGGCTACTACTGGAATAACACACCTGAATCTCTGACTAAACTGCATTATGGGTAATGTTTCAACAAGGAAGAAGAGCGTGTGGAATAAAAAAGACAACATCTCGTTGGTTAAATGATCCATCATTAGTTTAGTATTGTTATAGGAGTGCAATGTTAAATCGGTGGAGTATGCTATTAAAAGTAAGACTTAAATGTTAAAAGTTACTGTTCCATCTCACTTTATTCATCTCATTGAGACAAAACACACACAACGTCTTGCATTCTGCCAAAGTTGTCAATTGTTTATTAATCTTCAGTTAAGGCAATCCATTACAAAGCATTTCACAAACCACACAGTATGACGACAATATCATGTCCAACACCTGGTTTGGTAATTATTCAGCATGCAATTCAGAGACCAAGAGAGGTATGTAAACAACCTGGGATAAAACAGGAGTAGTGGCAAGAAGAACCCATACAGAATGTGTCTCACAGGAACAGAATGGAAAGAAACCAGAGATGCAACATGCTGCAGGCTGTAATCTCTAAATAACACCGCAAGTCACAAACGAAGCACATGGCAGATGCACTAATCAAGTGAAATGAAGGTAGACTACCAAACCTCCTGGCATTTTGGCACACACATGCACATTGTCTAGAGAGGCCAAGTTCAACAACTGAACACATGTTGGCACTGTATATTCTGTATATGGGGCGTATGTACATAATTAGATTCCAGCCTCAAAGAAAATTCGAAATGAAGAGCTAATCAAAGTAATTTCCATCAAGAAAAAAATTATTAAATGTATTATTGGAAAGACATGTTAGACTGAAAAATATATTTCATAATAACTTAATGTTTCACAATTGCATAAGTGCCATTACTGTGCTCATTTCATATTTATTGATGATGTGTTGACGACTGAGGGTTGTACTCTTTGATTTCCCCATGGAGGAAATCTCAAAAAGTGTAGGTTGTTAAAATCTTCGTAAATCGGCCCAAATAATCTTGCCGTATTTATTACATGAAATATGTCTGAAAAGTGCAAATAACACATGACCCCAACTCCCTGTGTTCACATGGTATGAGCTGCATGCTGATGCTGACAACCTGCCTGCTCCATGACGTTTCCTCACTGATTTTCAGTAATTATCAACTTGTGATTGTTTTAAAGGGAAAATATAAAAATTAAAGACAAATCACTTTGAGAAATACAATTTAAAGAGGTTACATGCAAAGTAAATATATCAGATAGTCAGTAATAATAATACTTCTTTAAATATATTTGTATGTATATTAATGATTTCCTTTTGGCTTGAATGGTTTTCTGTAGAGGTATTCTGGTATTTATGTGTGTTATGTAACTAAAATGTATGGCCTCAATTCATTTCTGATGAACAAGTGTATTTGGCAGCAGATTAAACGCTTTTTTGTCATTTGAGGGACAATTTTCATGACAAATTTAAAAAGAAAAAGAAAAATGACGCCAAATATGTGGATCTGGGCCTGTGACAGAAGGAGTTCACTGCCTCTATACTGAGTTTCTGCTAATATCATCACTCTATATCTTCTCTCTGATTGCAATAGAGCAATGGGAGTCAAAGAACATTATGCGGCTAACAAAGATCGTAAAGCAACATAAATTACATAAACACGTTTCCTCTCAGCCCAAAACTAATTATAACAATGAGAAATCTAAGCTTCATATTCTCTGTGACACATGCCAACTCTTTCTAAAAATTAGTTTAGACTCTGTCATTCAATGAAACTTTAAGTACAAAATGATCCAAAATAAACTCACTTCGTATGAATGTTTGTTGTTAATCCTTGAGACAATGTTAACAGCCACAGTTGAGTTGTAAACAAGTCTTGACTTTGAATATCGTACAAGGCTCAGCAACAGTTGATTCTCGTTATTTCAAGACAATAGCGGAGAGCTGCAAGTATAAAAAGTACAGGACACTTGTAGAGACAGCGTGTAATAGTCTGTGATAATCCTAATTTTGCAACAGTTTTACTGTCGCCAACATTTTCTGTGTGTACATCTTAAACATGAGACCTGCTTCTGCTGGCAGAGTAACTCCTGGGTAACTGAATTTGGATATGTTTCCATATAATAGGCACATTTGGATCGAGATATTGAGTGACAGAGAGATGCTTGTGGAAATAATGGCCGATATAAATAGATAGGATGTACACAACTGGGAAACAATGTCCCTATCCGACTTCAAAAGAAAAAAGAAAAAAGAGAACAAACATGGACATATGGGCAGCTGTCTCGAAGTAAATTGTCAAACAGAATTGTGATATTGTACCGTAGGTATTAAAATGGTATTCCAATGTGTTGCTATAAAATGGGCTGTTGTGCGTAAGTGTAAAACAATGTTATCTGGGAACACTCAATTCTTTTGATAGAGTCACTGAATGATCAGAAAAGACAGACTGGTAACTGTTATTGTTTCGTGCAATCAGTTATTGTTTTCTTTAAAAAACATTCAACACCCAAATATCTCACTGAAGATTTGTGATTGTTCAGTTTTCATTCAGGGGAAACAAATCAATATAAGGAGGAGAAAAATAAATCGTTATTCGTTGACATCAGTCTTTCGAAAGTGTTTTGGTTGGGTCCTTTAAAAGTACAGAGTTAAATCCCAGACAACAAATTGTAACCACAACAAATATAATGGAAAGAAACACAAAGAGCGAGATGACGAATGAGATATGACAGCATGACTAATCGTTTACCTCTCTGCATACAAACAGGTAAAGTAAGTACGTGCTTTGAACTATTCTTCTATTTTTCTGTAAACATACTGTATGTATATATATATATATATATATATATATACAAGTTAATTTGAATATAACAGTATAGTCATTTCGTTAATAACATTACTCCAGATTCACACAACAAGGGGTCCTTTCTATTATTTTCAGTGGTAGCGGTAGATTCCTTCAAAATAATTATTTTTGAGCTTATTATAAAATAATATAATAATATAATCTTTGTGCTTGTTGTTAGAACAGAAATTGGTGCATTCTGTTAATATAAAGACTAGAAATAGGTAAAAGACATGGTGCTGGAAAATCAGTATGGCAACAGCTCGCAGCAGGTCCTTTACAGGACCGCTGGCAATGAAATTATCTATCAGTGAAAATTATTCAGAACTGTTGAATAGCTTTTATCACATGCGATTATATTACAGTCCTTAATAAAGTTAAAATGGGGATTTCTTTAAATACACTGGTCATAAAATATAAGATGTAAAACTACAGGAAAAATAGGACTTTAATCCCCCATCTGTAAAACCCTCTCTAACGAATTAATGATTTCTGCAATAAATAAATAAATAAATGAGTATATCTATGATTTCCTAGCTCAACACCTATTCCAAAAGGTATCACAAACATGATACACACTGGCACGTTCTAATATATGTAGGCCTTCGAACAGGCTCTCTCTATGAGTTTACTTGCTATCCATTACATCAACACTTTGACAGGTTTTGACAGTGAACAACTAAAACCTCCTTCTTCAACACTCCTCTCAGCGCCTCATCCTCAAGCACTCAGAAATAAAAAACGTCCCGATCATCAGCAGGTTCACCAAAAGCTGTCGTATTTCTCCAAAACAATATGGAGTTTCACCATCTTTTTGTTCAGCCAAATTAATATTTATGAAAGGGGCCTTAAAAGCGCATTTTCCCAAAGGACGTTTGTGAAGGCCGGTTCCCGTCGACCCTGACTCAACTCAGAGCTGTTTTGGGTGCTCAAACAAGATTGGTCTGCAGTTGGTCTCCGGGCGAGAAAGCCGGTGGGACGGCGTTCGGTTTGATGCCTCTGTTCTTCATGGAGGAGATGAGCTGGTCAGGGATCTCGGCCAGCACGTCTTTAGCCAGCCGCGCCATGCTCAGCACGTGGTTGCCTGTGCGGTCCATGTAGTCTCTGAACGGGACAAACTGTAAGAAATGTGGCAGAATGAAAAGGATGTATCATGTATACAGCAATGCTAAAGCCCTAGAGTAGCCCCTTTAGTTTATATTTACTTTAGTGTCCCCCTTAGTGGAAATGTGTCAGTAGAGGTACCTCCAAACACATTTCCACACATTTTGTACATATTGTACAAACAATACACATAACACAACATTTGACAATATGAAAGTTTTGGACCAAACGATTGAAACACCTCTTGAGGTTGCCACATCTGTGAAGTAATTTCTGAGCAGGTATCTCCAGGGATACATGCATACGCTCATGTTCACTTCACACACAGCCATAATTCAAGCTTTGGAGCATTGGCATTACTGAGGCTTCAAAGAAAAGAGCATATACAAAATTCCCTGATGCTGGTGCAAGATGAAAGTCCAATACAATCTCAAGAGTCTATCCCGTATCGAACGTGAATGTTTGAGATACTTTTCAAGCACTTGCTCATTAGATTATGCTAATTAATGTTGATAAAGTTTACATATCCACCTCGCTGTACAAGCAAAGGGCAATTGGTCACCAAAGCACCGTGGTTGATCCTCTGAGGATGAAGAACATGCACAGTTAATTCATTTGAAATCCATTCATCTGGTTTATTGTGTACACAGTTGACATTTGAGTGGACAAGAGAACTCATGGAGTGGGTTCATCCACTGGGGACCATGAATGTGTTCAGTACATTTAATCACAATGTTCTCATTGGATTATTATTTCTATATTGACTGTTTGAATTAATCTGAACTAGTTATTTAATATTTCCAGAAAATGTGGCCTGTAGCTAATGAGATGAGATATCTTGCTTTGTAATAAAACAAACCACCAACATCGCTCTCTGTAACCATGGCCACCAACAGAGCCAAAATTAAAGTTTTCACCGCTGTGCCTTTGTAAAATGAGCCGTGTCCTGAGAGAGGGAGACGCATTAGGAAGCTCTCACCTGAACAATGTCTCTCTCTGCCAACTTTCCCCGGGAGGAAATCCTGATGTCATCACCATCCAGCTCAACCATGGCTACAGAGAAAAGGTATGAGCACAATGATGATTATGTTCAATAATTGCTATGGTTAGGGGCAAACCTAAAGAGAACGCTTGACTAAAACAAACCATCCCTGATGCAAACAGTTTTCACCTGTTTTACTGGTGCACATTGGTTCCCTGAATAACTTTATTTACTGTTCTCACCATCAAACTCAGCTTGGCCAACTCCAACAATGATGATAGACATGGGGAGTTTAGCTGCCTGTCGTGAACAAGAAGAACAAGCAGTCAGTCGGCGTTACATTACGTGTTTGTATGTTCCTCCCAATTCACTTCTCTTTCTGCAAAGTCAGTTACCTGGACTCTTACTCTCCAGTGAACACAAACAATAAGGGACACGATCAAATAAAATAAACATAACTAATACGGAGCTTCTTCTTGGCTGTGATTCACTTTATGGTGCATAGTTTGGGTGGTAAAGGGACTTAGAGAAAACACAACATCCATTATTCAACTCATGGGCCCCTAGTTACAACATCCAGCATATAACACCATATTTTAGCTGCTACATATTTAGCACTTTCACAATGGGGAATACCGAATTAGTTCATTATTATTATCAGCATTATAGTTTCAGTGCACAATGTTACACACAGTTCTTTACATACTGGTTACTAAGAATAAGAAGGAAACAGTTTAGTTTTTTTTACTTGAAAGAAGTCAAAAACTTCAAACTTCATCCTTCACACTTGCATCACTCACTCTAACATGATCTGTTCATGATCTTTACATACATAAATATTTCAGCCCCTGTTAACGTAAAGACCACATGTCCTGCATATTTAACAGCAATGAACAACACGTTAACCTAAATAGTAACGATTGAAGAGGGCTTATCTTCCACACTGTGATGGACAGGTTCCTCCACTGTAAGGGGAACTTACTACACATTCCTGATGTGGAGAAAGTAAAAGCTCTGGCATGAATGAATGATGTATGCGGTTGGTAGAAATGCATTTCTAAGGGTAAACGTAGGTCAGATTTGCTGGAAAAACCTCCTGAGAGCAGAGGCCTGCCACGGATAGGACCACCTCTCCATGTTCTCTATCATCCATACCACTCCATCTCCTCTGCCATTTGATCTTCCCCTCATTCGTCATGACCTCTTGCTCTCACACTAATTACACACATTCTGTTTGCCTCTTTCAGGCAGCAGAAGACCACACAGTAAATATTAAAATAACCTATAAATGCCAGAACAGATTCTGTATCAAGGGCTGAATTATTCAGTCTGACACCATTTGCTACTTTGCTTGTACTGTAGAGTCACTCAGGGCATATACTGCATCAGTCTGTGTGAACACACCCTCCTCTCACTGCACAGAACCACAACAAATATACGGGCACTGCCAGCAGATACATGTTCTCATAAAACCATGTTGCCTCATCGGTCACTAATCAATAATCAAGAGAAGTCATTAGCACTAGATTGAAAGATAGATGTTACCGGAACAAATGCGATAACATCAAGGTTGTTTGGTCCGTGTATCTAACCACTTATGATCTAGTTTTTACTGCAATTAATTTTTTGTTTTTGTTATATGACGTATTTCAGTGTGAAACAGATATTATAAACCGGCAAAATCCAACTGTGACATTGCTCAGCTTGCGTCCCACAAGCTAACAGCCAAGTGTGGACTTTTATGCTGGGGGCAGTTAGCTAGTCACTCCAAATCACATTTGATTTGATAAATATATGTAACCAAACAAAGTTAATCAAATATATTTTGACAAGAATATGGGATAAAGAATACTCAAAAAAACACATTAACATAGAGATATAAAGTTATAACTTTCTCTGGTTCATTAACATTTAAAGGTTAGAAATCGTGTGGCTGTGGGATTGAAGAACAATGAGAAAAAGAGAAGTTATAGCAGCTTTAAGATGGATAGAACTTGTTTTAATAACAGACATTGAAACATGCAGACTTGCTTAGGAATTTGGTGAAATAAGAAACACAAACTATACAAAACAAGTACAATAAGTAGCAGAGCATCTCTTCTTTAGGAAATGTATAGATAAATCAGTCAGTAAGTGTTTAAAGTTGGCCAGACACGTTTGCTTGGTTGATTCCAAGTGGACCGATGAACTAAGCCAAATGCAGTTCTTCTGGTGTCTATACATTTGAACATATTCATGGATTTTATGAAATTACTGGTCTAGCCAGCCTCCTATCCAGACAACACACTGACAACCAGAGAAATAATCCAATCCCTGCACAAATTGAATTATATTTTGGCCTACCAGGTCAGGGAGAGACTCTCTTTCATAATTTAAATTCCTGGAATGAAACTTTTAGTTGATAGAAAAAACATCAAATGGAATATGGCCCAGAAGCTGTCCTGTGAGATGAGTGGACACATTAGTCCCCGAAGGCTAATCTGAGCTGGTTTGGTTTGACCATGGCAGTGTGGTCAGCAGCAGGACTTACAACATTACACACACATATCTGCTATGTACAATCATGAATGATAGCTATGAAGATACACTACAGCACATATTAGAAACCAAAGGTGCAAAGATGAGCTCTTGAGTCATGATTCATCTCTCTGGTGCCAAGTGAAGAAGGTCAATCAGTCCTTTTTATCTGTGGGCAGAAGAAAGTGTAGCCAGGTCGAAACTGAGTTCAGAGGTGGCAGCTGGACACAGCAGGTTCGGGCAGAGCAGTGCAGAGCAGCAGACAAGATCTTAAAAGGAAGGTGTGGCTGTTCGAATGGTTTGATTAACAGTCGCAAATTCCCTTTAAACCCAGTCTGCTGGGGGTCAGAGCGCCGTGTCGCTGTGGAAGGCCATTGCCTCTAATGCAGTGAACCTGTTGACCTGAGAGAGAATCTCAGCTGAGCCCTTCAGCCTTCTGAGTGTCTCAATAAAAAGGACAAATATTGGACAAACAGAGCACCCGAGCTCAGGGAGGTGAGACAAGTGGAGACGAAAAAATCCTGTAAAGCCTCAAATCCTTGTGCTACTGGCTTATAAGCAGCTCAAAGTAACAGGCTGAGCCACAGAGAGCCAAAAGTACCTGCAATGCCAATGCAAGGAGAGAAGGGATGGGGGGGTGGGGGGGCGGACGGGGGGGGGGGGGGGCTCCAGGCAATGTTAGATCAGCACTTACATTCACTATGGCCTCCTTGGTCTGAGCCATGTCTGATATGACGCCGTCAGTAATGATGAGCAAAACAAAGTACTGAGATCCGTCCTGCACTGCTGCTGCATAACTGAAACAGAGAGATCGTTAGCACGGAGTGGTTTAAGTTTCTGTTCAAGGAAAGCAAAGTTTAAAACAGGTGCACACAACATGTTCATGGATTTACATACAACTCTGAGATTAGTTTAAACAGCCACAGAGAACATTTAAGAGCAGCAGAGTGGCAGCCACTGTGTCAACAACAACAACAAATGATTCAGAAACAAAGTTGCCCCCTGGACACCGTATGACACAAAAGCTTAATATAGATATGCAAAGAAGTGAAATATGTTATAGCGCACTTCATGTCTCAGAGGTCTATCCAGACACGATTATGAAACTCATCAGAGACAGCACAGCGAGTGTGGCCTAGTTTCAATCGGCCATCGCTGGCTGCAACATGAATAATTGATTAAACTATTTATGCAAGTGCTGCAGTCTTATTCTTTCACAGCATTATTGATTGCCTTGCACTCAACTGACCACATGTGATGAGTGAGAGGGGGTGAAATGTGACGGATCATTGGGAGAGCCAAGGACAGGTCAGAGGTCAGCCCTTCGTCGTGTTCATCAAAGAGCGTGACCAGTCAGTGACAAAGGCAAGAGCAGTGGCTGGTGTTCAGGACATTAAAAAGACCTTTGCCTTCCTCATTTGCCAGACACCAATGCAGGTCACACTCATGGAGACATTTGACCACATGAGCAAAGTAATAACTGTAACACCAGAAATAATGGTGCATTATAGAGTCTACCTTTGTAAGATTAAGATCTTCCCATGGATGAGAACATAGAGCTTTTCACATGTAACCAATGTAACATCTTGTACATCTACCAAACAGTATATATTATGCATCATTACATTTAGGAGCATTCATGCCTCCATTAATGCACCGGCTTTCTGCCAGTGCTGCATGCACAACCCACAGTCAATATAAACTTCAAGGAAATGATACATATCTTGTCCCATAAATACCTGATTAACATTTATATTCGACTCAGCTTGACAGGGATTGTTTATTTTCCCTTCATTAGTTCTGCTCAATTCATCGAGAAACCATCACTCACTGTCTTAAAACCTCTGGCGGCGTGTCTACCTGCCGTGGATTGTTTACCGATTGACTTTCAAAGAAAGGAGAGCTGTGCTCTGTGGTGTTCACTGGGACATCTGTTTGTTCTTGTACCTGGCCACATGATTAACAACAGGAGAAAAGTTGGTTGGTCCATACAGCTGAACCGTCTTAAGGCTTTGATGGTAAGCTTCGAGAATCCCCTCCATGCCGTTGCAGTATGGGTCCTCAACATTGCCGTTCTGAGAAAAACAAAAACATGAATCGTTGTCAGAATGGAAAACAACAGGGCTTGGCGATAGTGTTTCAGTATAGTACCCCATTGTGTCTGGTATTAAAGTTATAGATTATCTTAATACCACACTGAAAAGCAGTGTTTATACTTTCTTCTCAGGGTTGATTGTTTCATATTTTATACATGTATGTTGATACCTGACTAGTTAGTTAGTCAAAGAATAATAAAAAATATATCAAACATCCATCCAACGCTATCTGGGTTTCTGTGCTGGATGAAAATGTGCAACAGTTGTAAAGCAGCTAGTCGTGTTCTCAACAGCAACACATCACACCCAGCTGTGATGACGGGTGAGCAGGTTCATGGCCATACAAGATGGAGGAGAGTGAAGTTGAATGATGATTGGAACACAGTCTTTGCTCCCAGAGATTCCTGATCAAATATGTCACCTAGGACTCTAACTTTACTTTTAAACCCACTTACAAGACCGGAGCATGAAAGAATGAGACATCTTAATTTGAAAAAATGCACTGGAAACATGGCGTGATGCAGATGTTACCCAGTAGACAGACTCCTCATTCAGCTGTACTATGCCGCATGCCAGAGCACATTAGGTGGCACAGTGAAGCCAAATTAATTTAAGAAGATCCTTCAGCCTTATAGAACCTCATTTGCACTATAAAAGGTAAATGAAATTCACTCCGAATTTTGCATATCAGAGGGGTAGCAGCACTCATCTCACAATGCGCACACCCATGTTATCCGTGCCGACTGGAGATTGCATAAAAACACAAATGAGTGCTCACTCTCAAAGATACGCTCCACTGGGAGGGGGAAATTATTTTTTAACATAAAGTCTGATTAACTTTATGAACATTTCAGAGGGTGAATTACAACCCGAGTGTCTGAAATAACCCCATCATTTCCTCACCAGAGGGAACTCATGGGAGACCCTCCCATCAGGGGGCAGCTTAGCACCGAATCCCAGGGCAGGGAACATCTTATCACTGTCATAGTCCTGGATGATCTCTCCAACAGCCTTCAGGGCCATGGCATAGGCATTCATCTGGTACGGGTTCATGTAGTGCAGTGAAGTGGACTGTGATGGATTTCCTTCAAAGACAAGAGGAGTCAGAGTCAGTGATGCAAACCATCAGTCTGAGGCTGAACTGACAGCTGTGGGCTGAGCAACATGAGCCAGGACTAAATTGGATGTTCTGAATCAGAGGAGGGCCTCTGCGTTATTTCGAATACATGAATTCAATGTCCATGTTTTGAAGTTACACTGGCATTGTAAACACTTCTGGGTAGGACTCCTTTTTATAATGGCAGGAATCAGTAACAGTCAAAATATGACATGCAGTTCAGTGAAAGCAGAGAAAATAAAAAATAAAAACTTTCGAATCATCTCATTGAAATATTTGAACACAGACAGGAACCACAGATTGACTATTTGCAATGCTGGTCAAATTCTTAGATTTATTTATAGAAATGTCTCCATTCTGTTTACAATCACGTTTGCTATGTCTTCTCTTGTTGCCCTCTTTTAAAGGTGTATTACATGTACTTGACTGTGTTTATCATGTGGACATGTCAAGAAAAAAAGTTGTAAACGTTTTTAAAAAGACGAGCAGGAAAACTCCAGATTCTCTTTGATTCATGGAAAATGCAATATTCAAACATCAGATGACAAATGGAAGTGAACACTCTTACCATTTGATGCAGTGAAATCAATGGCCACTGTGAAGTGAATCTGAGTCCTGAAACACACATGAATGGGGAAAGGATGCTGTTCACGAAACAGAGGCAGAAAACGCTGCACCTTTATTGTCTGGGCAACATAGGATCTAATCAAGTTTTTATTATTACATTTCATGAAACATTGAGAGCATTAATTTACTTATGGACAATCAGCACCCGAAGTACCGCTTTGATCCTGAAATAACACGCGTATTTAAAGATTTAACAGCACATCAGTACAATCCAAATAACAAACCCATCCCATAAAAGACCATGAACAACTAATAAATGCAGAGTAATTTCACATATGGTCATGTTATGAGTTGCCTCAGGCGGCATTATGATTTGACTGTACATCGCATCGAAGAAGGATAACATTATTAACATGGATCAAGAGCTGTTTTTTGTTTAAGATTTATGAACGTTTCTACAATCCTGTACAGTGTGTATGTATTCTGTGCAACTGATTGCCCATTTTAGTCACATCATAATCCTTACTATCATTGTAATCACCGTTTTTGTCTCTGTTCCACCTGGTTGCTCCTGTTTGAGCAATGAAACATTTGAGGTCTGCGTCAATCTGAAAAAAGCAGCCTCACAAAATATGTTTTATTCATGAGGCCGCAATGAAAGACAAGACCTTGAAAATAAACCAAACATGGCCTGACTAGTCTGCTGCATTTATTCGTTTCTACAGTGAAACTAAGGAAGAGCGAAAGGGAATGGGAGTGAGATCAAAGTGTGTGCTCTTTTATTGTGATTATTGCCTTTCCTGACTTTGACTTCATTGGGAAAATTCCCACAATCGCAGCATCAGAGATAATGGCGGCTTCCTCCTGGAGACTCCGACCCCAGCTCATTAATCAGCATTGTGCTGCACCGCTCAGCTGACAAAGGGGAATTGTGCTGCCTCAATTTCAAAATGTCGTGCTGGTTTCTATGGTTGGTTTTGAAAGTTTAGAGAGTAAAGCAAGATGGTTAGTTCATGTTAAGGCAGATTGTATACACTAACAATGGTTACACGGGAACTGTCAGTCAAACTGCCAACTACAGTCAGTCATTGGAGCAAGACCGGAAAATTCATCCTCAGAGAGAAGCTGTTAAACTCTGCAGTGAAGTGGGAGCACCTCCAACATGGTCCTATACTTTGTTATCTGAATGAATCTGAAAAAGCACAAGAACCCAGTTAACGAGTGTCACATGTATGGCATTTATATCCTAAACCATTTCCATGCACAATCCCTAGAAATATAGAATATATGAAAATGGTTGTGGTATACCAAGAAAATGCACAAAGATGCTCTCAACAAACACTGAACCCATTGATCAAATGTACAGTAGCGATGTATAAGTAATTAATTACAAGAAGTAGTGATGGAACAATTAGTCAATTAATGTACAACCACTGACTAAACTAACCTTAGTTACCATTATTTTAATATTCAGTAATTTAACAAAATCATCAAATATAAATCTGGTGTTTGGGTTGTTAATTGTATATCATATATTGCTACAGAGATTATCTAGAATACAACCAGTGTCTTCCTAAAAATGGTCAAACCTTTGCTCTAACAGCTGCACCTTATGGGACTGGAGGTCGGACCGGGTTAGAGTTAGAGGGCCGCTATTTAAAAATCCATTCACCAGTAGTTTGACTGTCTCTCCGTGACTTTCTGCAGGAAGAGTTGCATCTCACATCACACATTCCTCTATGTTTGTAACGCCCTGTTCCGTTTCTCCTGTGTCTCCTCTGTCTTGATTGGTTAATTCCCTTCACCTGCCCTCCGCCACTCATCTGTCTCCTTGATTAGTTAATTCCCTTCACCTGCCCTCAGCCGCTCCTCTGTCTCCTTGATTGGTTAATTCCCTTCACATGTCCTCAGCCACTCCTCTGTCTCCTTGATTGTTTCATTCCCTTCACCTGCCCTCAGCCACTCCTCAGTCTCCTTGATTAGTTAATTCCCTTCACCTGCCCTCAGCCGCTCCTCTGTCTCCTTGATTGGTTAATTCCCTTCACCTGTCCTCAGCCACTCCTCAGTCTCCTTGATTAGTTAATTCCCTTCACCTGCCCACAGCCACTCCTCAGTCTCCTTGATTGGTTAATTCCCTTCACCTGTCCTCAGCCACACCTCTGTCTCCTTGATTGTTTCATTCCCTTCACCTGCCCCCAGCCACTCCTCAGTCTCCTTGATTAGTTAATTCCCTTCACCTGCCCCCAGCCACTCCTCTGTCTCCCTGATTGTTTCATGCCGTACACCTGTGTTTCTCCCCTATATATTGTGACAGTCTTTTCCTTGTCTCCTGTTCGTTTGTTGTCTTTATCTCTGTCTCATAGTGTCTCTGTTTCGATGTCTCATTCCCAGTCTTTGTTTGGATGGTGATTCCTAGTGATGGTGAGATGAAGCCTCATGAGGCATCGAACCACTTCAGCCAATTGGTTCGAGAAAGGGTTCATTTCTCGAAGCTTCATGTGCTCACGAAACCACCTACTGGCCAAGTGCATAATCACAGGCAGCTGTATCTGAACCACATAATGTGATGCATTGCATTTGTGTGTCTGTTATGGCTGTTGGGAATGACTATGAATGACAAAAATGTATGACCAAATCATTTCTGTACATAAATTATCACATATGTGCATAATAAAATATTTTTTTAATGTATTCTGTGTGTGTAAATGTTCCCAAAATGGTAGTATCATATTTGTTTGTGTGTGTGTATATATATATATACATATATGTTTCATTTTATATACATATATACTTCATTTTGTATTTCATATTTTACTTGTATACATCTATATTTCTCATCCCTGTTTCTTATATTTTATATTTTCTTATATTTATTCTTGTGTGTTTAGTTTATTGGTGCTGCTACTGTGATGACAAATTTCCCCTTGGGGATTAATAAAGTATATATCTATCTATCTATCATATGATATGGCAGGTTGTGTAATAATGTTATTACACTACCGTTCAAAAGTTTGGGGTCATCCAGACAATTTCGTGTCTTCCATGAAAACTCACTTTTATTTATCAAATGAATTGAAAATTGAATATAAAATATAGTCAAGACATTGACAAGGTTAGAAATAATGATTTATATTTGAAGTATTAATTTTGTTCTTCAAACTTCAAGCTCAAAGGAAGGCCAGTTGTATAGCTTATATCACCAGCATAACTGTTTTCAGCTGTGCTAACATAATTGCACAAGGGTTTTCTAATCAGATATTAGTCTTCTAAGGCGATTAGCAAACACAATGTACCATTAGAACACTGGAGTGATAGTTGATGGAAATGGGCCTCTATACACCTATGCAGATATTTCATTAGAAACCAGACGTTTCCACCTAGAATAGTCATTTACCACATTAACAATGTATAGTGTGTATTTTTGATTAATGTTATCTTTATTGAAAAAAACAGTGCTTTTCTTTGAAAAATAAAGACATTTCTAAGTGACCCCAAACTTTTGAATGGTAGTGTATGTCACTTTAGGAAAATGGCATGGGCTTAAGCAGGCAGAGGACAGTGAACGTGTGTGTGTGTGTGTGTAAATCGGAAGAGGGGACTGAATATGCTTGTGTAACTTGGACAGTGATGTACAGGACAGGGGACATTTTATTCATTTTTATTCAGAAATAACAGTTTCTCAACAGTTCCATCTTATCACCTATCCTTCTCTCCTCACTCTCCTAACTCTCCAAACTATCTCTCTCTCTAAACTCTACAAACTCTCAACCAACAACCCACATGTTGAATGGAGCCTGAGGGGTTTATATTGCTGTCAAACCTCCCGGCAATATCTGAACCACTTCCCGAAGCAGTCACGTGGTACAGCCGGGCAGCGAGGCTTCGGACGTCATCATTTTTGGCTCCTCCCCTAAATGAAGCAAGCCTCCATACGCGCTTCGAGGAAACGCCCCTCTTACTCGACACACGGTTCGAAGCGTCGGCACATCTCGTAACAACACGAATGATTCCTAGTTTTTTTTGTGGCTGCTTTCGAGCCAGAGTTTTGATGTTTTACTTTTTCCCGAAGTAAAGTGTTTTTTTCTTTCACTCAAACTTGGAGTCCAGCCTGTCTCTCTGCACCTCAACCTCACCCCGTGACAATGTTCAGTTGACTTACTTTGGTTTCACTAATTGGCTGTTTTCAGTTTGTTTTTTCCACTTGTCACTCTGTGAGCTCACATTATTTTGAGACTAAAAACATCTATATAGATTGAAGTTGACTGATGCTGCAGTGTTGTCTGTTCTCTTGGTATGAAACCAGTGGCTTGTCTGGGGTTAACATGTGAATCTCTGCAATCCTCAAATCTGAAGTCCTTGAGAGCGGGCAATTCTTCACTCATCTTGCAATCTTCTTTGAGGGACGTATTGCTGAATAGACAAATTACTGGACCATCAGTTGTTGCTACATTTTATCAGGAGATAATAAATCTGACACCAGCCTTTAATGGCCTCTCAAAACCTGATTCTGAACAAATCCTTCAGAACAGGTAGTCCAATAATTCCTTTTGGGCTTCGCTCTGTCCTTTCATATCTTCAGTAACTCGCTTAGCATCACTTTTTTCTTGTTTTGTTTGCAGCTATAATGACAGCTCCTAAAATAGATTCAAATGTATCGGTGCCATATTGACTTTTCTCTTCCATTTAGACACAAACATCATATGGCACACGTCTTTGTAATGTGAAACCCCATGCAGGATTAGAAATCTGGGATTTGGAAACAGAGTGACAGAAAATGCAGCGACTGCACAGTCTCATCAGTATGTGCTGTGAATTGGCCAAACCGAACCACTTCAATGAACTGAATGGCACCATGCGTTCATGTGTAATGACATAAAGGCTGATATACACAAGGGAGGTGGTTTGGTTTCAGAAGTGTGTGTGTGCGTGTGTGTGTGTGTGTGTATAACAATTTAGACAATATATACAGTATTTATTGTGTCTCTCATGAAATGTAAAAGTGTGTATTAGTATGCGAATATATATACTGTGTATATATATATATATATTATATATACATACAGTATATACATTCACGTGCTAATACAAACTATTACATTATAGTGAGATGGATAGTGAGACAACAATGTTCAGAGAGATTTTAGTAAGAAAAGGGGAATACAAGGGGCATTTTGAAAGATTAGTTGGACATGGCCCCCCATCCCCAATGGAATTTACTCCCTTGGATATTCAGTATGTGGCAGTAAAAGTGGCAGTAAAACAAAATAAAAGAAAGGTCAGGGAAGTCTACAGTGACAAGACTCCAATAGGCAGAAAACTGTCATGACAGTTTCTAGTTGCAGCGATTCCTTGTACAAAACTGTTACATGAATGGAAAGTGAAGTGTTCTGCTTTCTGTTAACAGAATCAACGGTGGCCCGATGCCTGAATAAAACACCAAGACGCAAAACCTACCATGAACCTTTTCACATCAATACCTTCTCTTTCCTCTATTTTTGTTTGCCAAGTGAACACATCACAAACCACTAAGCATGCAGAGAAATATAAAGCGGCAGAAGATTGAAGAAATATTTCCCAAGAATCAAAGGGCAGTAAAAGAAGAAGACAAGGGAAATACAATTGTTTACCCCGGTAAAAATACCACTCGGCAGTCTGACCACAAAGCAAAACTAAAGGAAATGAAAAGAACAACGCATCACCTTCTCCCATATCAAGACAACAAGATATTTTAAGATGAAACTATTAAACCGTAATACGATCTCCACACAACAGAGACTGCACACAAGCTATTACACGGCCGATCACACTGCGGATTTAATTTTAAAAGAAATATTTCAACATCCGATGAAAAGAATATAAATCTTTCATTAGCCTCTCAGAATCAGAGCAGCATGTGGCTTTTGGACTTTAATTATCTCTGTTTGACTCTATCTCTGCCCCAGTTGAACCTTAATGAAAATGTATGAAAAATCAATTTACTGGGACACCAGTAAAGATGAAATGGTGTGTCTGGGGAAGAAATTGCTTTTTTCACCCACTGCTTCAGAAAATCCTCTAAAATGCCTAATTTTAGTTGACACCTGTTAGAAAGGAAGCAGTAAAGCAAACATTTATGAAAGGAGAGGAATCAATAGAAGGAATCAGAAAGATCTAATATGGTTCTTTGGATCAGATCTATACAGCCCGCTGCAGGTTTGGCAGGCTCAGCTTTTTTTCCCAGTTGCATTTTATACATTTGTATGATTTGAAGAAAAGCAATCTCTTTCACCTGACGACAACAGTAGTACAGATGCCTAATCAAAACCCAACAATGCATTGGACAAACATTGAGAGTGCCACAACCCCTGAATCGCAAATTGTGTTCCAGCAGAACTGAGCAAAATATGAGTCTGATTCGAAAATATAACTTGTGTTTGTGTCACGAATTCCCCACCTTCCTAGTTAAATTCATCCTGCTTACATGTTTAATTAACTCTCCTGTCATCCTCACCTGATTGTCCCTCATTCCCTTCACCTGGTCCTCACGCCCTTCTCACCTGCAGCCCATCCCCTCATTAGTCCCTCACTATTTAGCTCCCTCACTTCCACTTGTCCTCTGCCAGATTGTCTTGTGTGTCACCGCCAAACTTTCCAGCGAATTCCAAGTACTAGTTCTGAGCTGCCCGTTACGACCCTGTTTGCCTGTTCACCCGACTTGAGATTTTTGTCTGCCCCTTTTGGATTTGTTGCCCTGTTTGACGGACCACCCGGTTTTGACCCTGCCTGAAACATTAAGTAAAGAGCCTCCTCCTGCATTCCTGTGTTGGTCGTGCTTTTGGGTTCCAGTACCTGTAACCATTACAGTTTGTCAAGAAACATCAATTTGAAGCAACTTTCAAATTGCACAAACATTTTTAATTAAGTAAGACAATTTTAATGTAAGATTAGGAAATAACGATGATTTATTACAGTAGAAAAGTAATATTTTGTGTGTTCATCATTTGTTGTGTGTTTGATCATACTGCTAACATCTCATTTGTTTATCTTGGTGATAATAGCTTCATGTTTAGTCGATTGCAATACAGCCAAATAAAACCGCATGCATCTTCTGATGAGATAACACAATCTTTTCCACCTTGTTCAGCCTTCACTGCAGGTGTGAGCGTACCAGTGGGGCAAATCCTATTGTTTATAATGAGCTTAGTTGTTCTCATCCTCAATTGAAGGGTTGTTTTTCAAAATGTCCATTGCCATTTGAGATGGTAACAGTTTTTAAGGGTTAAACAAATAAACCGTGATGAATATTCAGAGGAGAATAAGCTCTAGCTATAAAGACTAATAAGAGCTCAAAGTTGCCTACATTTTCCCCACTTTAATTGACAAAAATATCAGCTACCTTTCCTGGACTCTTTTCAGTTAAATATTATCTTGTTTCATTTTCCATGGAAACAGTGAATCTGGATCTCATCATGGATAAGCAGCACGCCCATTGTTTCCTCCATCCAATGCCAGCACTAGTAATCTTGTTTATTTTGTTCATCCTTCTGTCTTGCATTCTGCAACATGAAGATAAGTCTGTTAAATACTTCTAATTTTTTATTTTATACTTGATAAATCAGATTATTTATGATTGTAGGGATGTAATGTAGTGAAATGATGAAGCAGGGGAAAGCTGCACACTCAAATAAGATAGTCTTTCTAGCTAAAGTCATATTAATAAATGTTTCAGTTCAGAGGGCTTCTGCAGAAAATGTATCCTGGATTAATTTGAATGACTGGAACCCCACAAACTGCACCCTGCAAAATATCACAAAGTGCTATCAACACATCTCTAAAATGGGTCGCACCAAAAACTGAACATTATAAGCTTCATAAAGGACAGATGTGTTTTTTGGCTGCTTCATTAGAATGAATTAGTGTTACACAGCTGTACCCAATACACTGGAAGCAGAGTGTTCATCTAACTATCTGTGGTTATTGAGATATTAAGATAAAAATCCCATCGAACAAATTATCAGATGGGTTTGTACTCACAAACAAACAAAACTGCATAAAAAAGGACAAATTACATTTATGAGATTCTCTGTATGGTACATTTATTTGTACACATTTGCTTCTCTTTGCTCCTACTTTATTTGACTACAGGTATACGAGTAACGTGGACATGGATACATACTGTAGACTTATTACTGAGTTTAAACTAAATCATCACTTCTGTTTCTTATGTGCTGGTTCCAGTGTGCAGACATACGCACTAACAGTATTGATGTCAGAGGTATTGAATGACCTCTCGCTTTCATATTATCTTCAAAACCAAATAGCAGGGCATACTTAAACAAGTTCTTAGAAGGAACCAATGCAAGACAGTGATTTTGTGTTTCATCAGTCAAATCAGCCACGAGAGGACACATGATTCAGGCGAACATTGAGAAGGTCAATGAGCATAGGAATTCATTATCAATAATACAAAGTTGTAATCATTGAAATTATAACAAAGTTCATTTTGAACTAAAATGTAGGGGTGCTGTGAGTGTAGGTCAATACATTTACATAATGAGTAATGTTATGCTTGTAGAATATTGACATCAATATATCAAAATATTCTCTAATTACCTTGACAGCACAGTTTAATGATCACAATTAATACATATAAAGCATCCATTGATCTCTGCTTTCAGAGACAATTTGGTCCAAAAGCCAGTTTTACAAGAAAAGAGCTCAATCAAAACAAAAACACAAAAGGAAGAGACAGAGATGGCCTTGACCAGTGGTCCCCAAACTACGGCCCGCGGGCCGCATCCGGCCCGCCTCCCCATTTGGACCGGCCCCCTGAACAATACCAGAGACGCGTTCCGATTTATTATTTTTTTCACCTGGCCCGCTGCCGTTGAGATTACAGTGAGACGCGGAGAAAATGTGGAGTGGTGCTCTTCGCAATAGAACAGGGGTGCTCAATACGTCGATCGCGGCGTAGTATTGGTAGATCGCATGACATTTTAAAAAATTGGCCCGCCCCCCTGTCACTTTCTCTATAGCGCCACATTACAGCAGCAGCATGTCATTTCTGTCTCTACGTGTTGCGTTAACAGTCCTCTGCCCGCCGTCTCGCGCGCCGCGGAGCTCCCGACACCGGTTTGCGCGCATCGGGACGGAGCAAAGAAAAAGTCAAAGAAACCCCACTAAAGAACTGGATGAGCTTTAGGCATCTCCAAATGTGAAAGATTAAGTACCACTCTACATAATTTCACATTAATAAATGGAGTATTCTCTCTCTCTCATTTCTATCTGAAACTGTTTCATGTGAAGATTATCATATAACAAGACGGATAACAAGATGTTCCAAGCTTCACACTGAGTTAAGAGTTCAATTTGACCCTAACCCTAACCCTAACCACATTTTACTCACATTAAAGCTACTACAAGGTAATTCATTGTTGAAGTGATTTTACATTTCTGTTTATTCTAATAATAATTAGAGTCGTAGCTACTATCTTAGTAGGATGTGGGTTTCACTTTTAGAAACCCACATCCATAACCATGAGTCAAAACCATTATAAAGATAAAAATAAGTCAAATAAATAGTATTTTTTATTATGTTCCATTTTGGGTTGTATCCAAGTTATCCTTGAAAGAGGAGTTCTCGTGGGATTCCTCTTTGTATGTTCAATGTTTACTAGTTAAATAAGAATAACTTATTTGACCGAAGGCAGCAGTAGTATTTACTCAACTACTTTCCCAATGAGGATCATCTTAAAATATGACTTCAATGGAAACACACAGCAGGTAACAACAGTTGGTCATTTCTGCTTGAAATAGGTCCATATTTATATTGTCTTTTGTTGGATTGTTAGGTCCGGTGTATTGTGCATAACCATTTGTTATTTCAAATTTGGGCTGAATATCTGTCTGGAGACATCTTTGATAAATAGCTAAGGAGTGGTGTATTTCCCTCAACATTTGAGAAACAACCTTTTTTAATTTTGGGAAAGGCATTCAACACTACTTTGTATATTGTGATATTTCTTTTGATGAAGTTTGAGTTTCTGTAGATATGTATCAGTTTCGGGAAATAATTTCATATAATAATGCAAAATCCAATAAAATGGTAGAATGTGGTCTTTTTAATGACAATTAGCTGTTTATGTTATATTAACGGCTCATTTGGAATAAACTCATGACAGAAATGTATTATTCTACTTAATCTCTAAAAAAACAGTTTATTATGTTTCGTCTCTGTCTCTGAGCTTCCTTCCGTCCAAGTGCCTTACACATATATGCCTGTACCCAATTAAAGCAAGGATGATGGTGGGAATACTGTGTGTAGATGCCCCAGTACCAGCAAGTCCCAGTGCTCACAATGTGGTGATACAGAACATGGATGAGACTTAATGTGGTTTCATATTCACACAAAAAACTGATAAATAGAAATATGAATCTAAATGCAGCACAGTGTGATTTAGACTTATCGTGTGTCTCAAGAAACAACTAAATTAAAAGCAAACTGGTAGTAAAAATAAGGATGAACACTGTTACATTGAATTCCTGTGAGTCTGTGTATGTGTTTCCATTTTTGTGAGCTAGAGAGTCCACAGGACAGATCTGGGACACGCAGCCAGCAGAAAGCTAAAACCAGGGCAGCCACTGATCCACTGAGAAACATTTCCATATGTGGCAGGTTGTCCGCCTTTAATTAAGCTCTCAGATCTTCTCCATATTTTATCAAAGTCATTCATATTCATTGACAATATAGTTATGGATGTGGACAACATTGTCCCCTTTGGGGCCACACTTTACTCACATGAGGAAACTTCCAGGTCACTGAGTAACCAGAGTCAATAAAACCAGAGAATGTGGGCCGGTGCGGCGACAAGCAGTAGGGTGGATTGGAAAGAGGAGGAGTCAGGGGAGCACACAGGATGTTTTAAATCTACTATATTAAAGCCCTTATTTCCATATTTACAAAGCACACAACACACTAAGGTCCACTGTTTTGTTGTTGCAAGTTTTAGCAAACTAAAGTTGACTAAAAATAGTTGACCATTTGATCTGAAAAGCCGGATTTGGCCAAATTTATGTGGTAATGAATTCAAGGATAATTCATAAATAACACGGCTATTTCAAAATCAAAGAAGAGGCCTACATGTATCAACCAGAGTACTCACATAAGGGCAACGCATTATCAGAGTGCTAAATATATAATATAAAGTCAGCTGGAGAGTTGAGACATGTTTGAGGCTTTCGTCTCTCTTTCTCCTGATGACTGTCCCTTTCCCTTCAGAAAGTCTAATAACACAAGGCTACGAATACATGTATACTTAGAGCACTGGTATTAAGACATAGAACTATCAGAGCCCTAAATATTAGTGTAATAAAAAAATTTAAAAAATAAAATATATGTATATATACTAATATTATTTAGCATTTCAAGAGTTGAACTATCCTGAAAACGAGATGTCTCCTACGTAACTGAGAAGACAATTCTCTATGTTTGCAGAGGAGGTTTTGAAGTTTCCACCAATGACACATACTGGACCATGATTGGCTGAGTTGTGACGGCTGTACATGTTGCAAAGCGTGAGCACAGAGAAACTTTTCCCCTTCAGCTGATTAATGTGAAAACGTTAATTTCGTCAATGTCATCCTCTGCGCGTACACGACTCTGCACAGTGAAGTGCAAACATCCAAGTGCAGAAACAACAAGCAAAACACATCTCAGTGAAACTGTGTGTTATTGCCCCTTGAGCCTGGCACAAAGGTAATATATTAAAATACTGTGTATGTATATAAGCATCAATATCAGACAAACATTAGACTCACCCTCCTTTGATGTAATCCAGGAAGGTGTGCTCTGACTCCACATTGAATGACAACAGGGACACCTGTGGAATAAAATGGCCCCAAACAGATTATCTCATGCTTGGTAATTAAAGGAAAGCTAAATCTACTAATCTACACATTAACACTGACCTCTGAGCTAACCACCCACAAAGCGACTTATCCACGCTGATGAATTTTGACGCCTGGGCAGCATTTTAGTATTACAATCACTGAGAGAACATCAGTGTGGCAGTGCACTGATGGATGATCAGTTAAATGGAAAACTAGCAACATATTTTAATTAAAGAGTCACGGCATACACAGAGAGAAGCCAGGCAGTAACAAAAGCTCAGGCTCATCTATAAACATCCATCACTACTCTTCCCTAATCGGACAGACAAGAGTCCCTTTATGCATCACTGTGGACTTGGTCATTCAACCTGTTTCATTCTTATCGACTTAATTTCACTGTCTGAATCACAAGCCCCGAGACTGGGAATGGATCGAAAACATTTAACAGAGCTGAAGTGCCTCATATAATCCATTTAGAGAAAACTTCCTGATGAATATAATAATGCTCTCATCATAGAACTCACCGTCCCAGAGTTGATGTATCTCTTTTTCTTTATTTTCTTCTTGGCATTCACCACCTGGTATGAAAGCAGAGTTAAAAAGAGGAACGATGATAATATAAACTTGCAACACAATTGTTTTTATCCACCCTTGGGCATGTAATAAAAGCATATTTGTCCTCCTACTCCATATCCGTAAGGGTAATGAAGCATAACGACTGAATCCAATAACTGTAGCAGGTGAGAATGAGATGACGTTGATCATCCACTGCTGGAAGATACAGATTTTACAAGCACCGACCCTGTGCTTTACATTTTACATGCACGCTACCAAGCTTGGTGATGTGTCTGTCCCAACCATTAACTTGTAAATAAATAATAATAATAATGTAATGTGGGGAAACAGACAAACATGAGTAATAAGCAAGACAAGCTGATCATGCGATTACAGTAATTCCCGGTTTAAAAAGTGAAATGTGTATGGTATGGCCAGAATGAGTCAAACATGAAGGTGTGGGCTCAGAGGATGCTGCTTGTGCTACTGGGTTAGCCGTTGCCTGTGTTCACGTTACTGCTCGGCTGGCGAAGCAGCAGCTCTCACTCATTATCCGGCTCCGTGGGCGAGGGCTCATAAAGTCAATTTTAAGTTCAAGTGTATTTAATTTTTTTTTTACCTGCTCTCAGAGTTTCAGCAGTTTGGTTGAATGTTGTGTATTCTTAGCCTGCTGTTAATTAGTAGTTGGCTTTTATGTTGTTGAGTTTGATGGTGAGTTTAGATTGTATGGACCCAGCAGTAGAGGTAAAATACTGCACTCTTCTTCTTCTTCTTCTTCTTCTCTACAACCCACATCGCCCCATTAAATGAGTTGTCCTGAGAGGCTGCAGGCAGAAATATGTGGACCAGTGAGCCATTACAGGAAAACATCTCTATTTCTTATTCTATGGGTCTGCACACAAACAAAAAGCACAGGCCTGGAGAAAACTGTGCTGTACAACAAAAGTCAAAGGAATCCCACTCTCCCCGTCTCCTCCGCTCTGCCTCTGTGGTTTCTGATGATACTCCTCAACTCCTCCCACACAGATGATGGCGATGATGGCGCAGTCATCACTGCCGGGCTCACATTATGTCACACAGACATAGCCCTCGATTACACCAACCTCTGTTGGCATGAACCGGCTGTCATCTCAGATCACAGAGCTACGGTTTGCAGGCCCTGTACATGTCAGGTTAAGCTCACAGGAATCTGCCAAGAGTCAAACACCGCGGCCGATGACCTATTCAAATTCTTTATTTGTCAACAGTGATAAGGTGGCATTTTTTCATGTCGCTTTTAACCACATCTTGAAATTGATGAAAGTGCACTGACATGGCACAAGGTGGATGAATAAACTGTGTTTAATTGTCGAATTAGAATACAGAAAGGTTTGGTGAAGGGTAATGGATACTCCTCATTCTGCCATATCAGCAGTGTGAAAGGGCAACTCTGCATGCTACTCACTGATTCTGTCTTTGTTTCTCATTCTGTCTCTCCTCACCTATCCTCACCTACCCCACCACTCCCTCTTTTCACTTGCCCTGTTCTTTCTTCAAGCCACCTCCATGACTTATTCAGAGGCTAATGTAACATGGCAATGTTTTAATGAGCAGGGACCAAAAGGAGTCCCCCAGCACCCAAGTAAGAATATAATACCCTCTCTTACCCTCCAAGGACCATCCCAAAAAACTCTAATCAGCAGCATGGTTCCAATGTATTCTCCAGAAACACTCATCTGGTGAGCTGGGCCACTTCACCTCTCACATGCCTAATGCGGTGTAGGGTGCGGAGGAGAGACCGAAGAGGCTGGCTGTTAATCTCAAACAACCACCGCCTCTTAAAGGCATTGCACTTTGGATGACAAGACCTTGAAAAAGGGTGCACTGATTTGGTCTTGAATCAAAGTCGGTTTTTCACACTTGTTCCAAGAAATATAACTCCGTGCTCCATGTACTTCTTCACATACATTTTGGACACACAACAAATATTTAGAATCTGATACAAAAGAGATCAGGTTTACATTGTGACTTGGATTATACTCAAAAGTAGTTTAAAGAGACGAAAGAGGAACATTTAGAAAGACATTACATACCAGAGTTAGGACAACAGTGTTCTGGTCCTCTGATATAAAAAAATTAGTTTCAAACAGATCAGCAGTTAACAGTATCAGTATCAGCTCTCTGTCTCTCCACTCACCTCATGGACGTTTAACTGGTTCTGACCTCGACATAGCGCTTTATAGCTGGTGGTGAATTCACCAATGAAATCGTGGCTGGAGAAAAGAGACAAAACCTGCATGAGATAACGTTCATTCAGATGCAGAAGGTAACCCTGAGAGAAGATAAAAGTAGTCGGATGAATTATACCACAACTACTTACGCACAGATATAATCTGATAATGCCTTGTTAATAGCAAATAAGAAGACAATATTGTGAAAGTGATGAAAACATATAATAATCGAGGAGTTAAATTAGAAATCTGTAGACATGTGGAAAAATTTAGAAATTATATGAATTATCACTGTAATGAAAATGCTGTGTGTGTGTGTGTGTGTGTGTGTGTGTGTGTGTGTGTGTGTGTGTGTACATCCTTTACCTCCCATCTCTGTCCCAGTCATACACCTCCACTTTGATTGTCCTGTGAAACCCATTGAATTAGAAGACAAAGTGTTGAGCACATTTATGTAGCAGGTGAACCATCTCATATCCTTGAGGAGAATTTCTGAAATAACACAGCAGAAAACGGTATTTAAACTCATTCATTATCAGTGAAAGCTTAATTAAATGAATTAAAGAGATCGCTTACTAAACGTGTTTTACATACAACAACAACACATTTAATCTAGACTGAGACCAATACCAGTTCAATAGAGCTGAACTTCTGTCAGTCTTGCATTCAAAAAAGTGTTTCGAGCCGGCTGGTGTACTCATTAGTGTTTCTCACAGAAGAGATACTTTGAGGTTAGTTGCCAGAAGTTTGGCATTCCTAGCATTTCCCTACACATGCCAAAGATAGAAAGCTATAACCTCTTGGGATTATATTTAGCACATTCCTGAAATAAATTGGAAGGCAAGAATCCAAATAAATAAGCTTGAGATAATTAACTCAGAAAAAGGAAATTGCTTCCTCTTTTATTCTTTATCTTATGGAAAGATCATTGGCTCCTCTCATCAGCAGCTGTCAATAATGTGTGTCTGGGTCCAGGACGAGGCAAGGGGCTGGAGGGCGGGCCTGTTATCCTGGCCTGAACTCATTCTGTCTGCACTTAATGTGTTTCCCCTCTAATAACAAACGTGTGTGATCCATGTAGTGCAGAGAGAGATAAGCCAAGAGTTTTAACGTCAATCTGTCGTGTCCCACTATAATTGAGTTCTCGACAGAACACAGCGTCTATGATTAAAGAATTGCTTCCACATGGCTCTCAACATGGCGATGGCTGAGCCGGCAGCGAGAAGCTGACTGTACGAAGAGCGCAACATATTCTGTTGCGTCTCACTCCCAACAGAGTGAGACGCAATCTACGATGCTCCCAGCATCCCGCTAGCATACTAAATGTTTTGTAGAGAAACTTAAATACTGAAACAACATTTAACAGATATTCAGATTTTCGAGTAAGAGTGAGAGAACAATCAAATCGTCCTTGTACTCTAGACTAAAAAACAAATGTGTTGTGATGCTCAAGGCAATGATAGCTCTGTCAACATCAATTTCCTCCAATGTAATTTTCTCGCAACTAATAATCATGGCCATGAGCAGCCCAACGACACGATCAAATCTACTGGTGAAGATATAGCAAATTAGTTTCTGGATCAATCTTATTTCGGTTCATGCACCCACTGCATGTTTTAGTGGAGATGGGATTTCACTCTCTGATTGTTATTAAAGCCAGATGATTACATGAGATCTGACAGATTCAAATGAGGTCAGAAGACGTGACTCAAGCAAGGACCTAAACACAATCATTCCTGCCTTAGATTTACAGGTAAAACATGGGCGTGGAGGAAATATAAGGAGCAGGTGTTTCTCCACTGGAGCATCGGCTGTCCTAGGAACTCTCTCTCTCTTCCTGGTCCTTCCATCCACTACTTATCACCTCCTGTCTCTTAGAACTGTGTGAATCGTATCCTTGAGTTTTGACTAGTGTATGAGTAGTCTGGCAATTATCTTGGCTTTTGTGGAAGAATAATTCATCAAATATTATTATTCTGTGATCCTGTGGGGTAATTGTGCTTATGTTATTGCCACATTTAATTATTACAAAGCCAATATATGTTTAACAGAGTTTAAATGTGACCGTTTAACAGTTCAAATGTGCTGAGAAGTAGTTAATCAAAAGAAAGAAAATGTCAATGGCTCTGCTGCGCAGATTTTGGAAATTGAGAAAGCCAAAAATGAAAACTGCAGATATTTCCGCGGAAACATCAGGAAGACCCTTAAGTCGCTCAAGATTTATCTCGCCATCAAAACCCTTAAAGGGAATCAGGATTCTTTCATGCTTCCGCTCCATCTGTCTGACCCAATTAGCTTCTCCAGGCAGGTGAGGAGAGACAGGATCGAAATGAAGAACCTCGGTTGACATGCTCTTTGACGACTTCTACAAATTCTCGTGACTGCCACTTTCTTGCTTATGCTGACACACATAGCGGCTGCTGTTCTAGCCACTCGTCAACATCTATAGAACGAAGAGTTCAGACACTTTCAACTCTCTCTCCTCTGATATTTGAGGTTCCTGTCGAAACTCCTCCAGCTCCTCAGTTGTCCCGTGAGGCCTATTACTCGGAAGAGATTCAGATAACATAGGAGAAGCCACTGCAGCTGCTAATCAGAAACTTGAAAATCCGGCTGTAATATTTCTCTCTCACAGCAGCATATAAAATAATGTTATCAACTCAATGCTCTAAATTTGACATTTCTAAAACAATTTTGAAAGAACTTTAATAAAATACTGTGCGGCTTTGATTTCTATACTGGAAAGCCACACTACTTGTAAAGCATGTATAACGTCGGCTGAACACTTTCTTGCACATCTTCATTTATCCTACCTGTCAT
Source organism: Pseudoliparis swirei (assembly GCF_029220125.1). NCBI lineage: Eukaryota > Metazoa > Chordata > Actinopteri > Perciformes > Liparidae > Pseudoliparis > Pseudoliparis swirei. The sequence goes on from NC_079396.1 coordinate 12,613,628, forward strand.
AGTCTCCATTGCAGAGCGCTCTAACAGGGATAGAGAAGGGTTGCCACACGGGGTTCAGCGTGTTCTTCACCACTTCCGTCTTGTGGCAGATGGTGAACCTGGAGACGCAGGTCAACAGGGATTTAAAATCCTAAAAGAAGAATCTCAAAGGGGAAAAAAAAGCCCAGTGATCAAATCTTCCTGTTCTACTTTGCTTCTCGACCATACCTACATGAATCTCAATGCGGCTGAGTTCAAGGGATTTAAATTGTTGGTCTTTCACTCCTGGTTCACTTGCTCTTTGATCCCCACACCCTCCTACCTGTCTTTGATATACGCACTGAGAAGCAGAGGCCAGAGACAAACTCACGTGCCATCTTCATTGCTCCTGTAGAAGACCATGAAGGGGTCCGACTTTCCAAAGAAGTCCTTTTTATCAAGTTTGTTGGCACAGAATTGCATTGTTGCGTAATCCTACAGACAAAGGAAAACAACAGTCAGAGAAATAAAAAGACAAAAAAATAAAGGACATTGCAAATACATGCTTCTGCTTCTGTTTGCCTCTTGTTGTTTGTTTGTACATGCTGTGTGCCAAGATATAAAAGCACTGAAGCACCAAATAAAAGCAAACTGCTGACTGAATCCTAATTAGAGCAGAGTGAAACCAGCCAGTGGGTGCTCATTCCAAAATCTGCAAATGCATTTATTTATTTATTTTATTTATTTATTTATTTATTTAGAGAATAAGGGACAGTGCATATTGATAGACAGTACAATGTACATGTAAATATGCCAGATTATAGCCGGGAGGCTAGTTTCCATCTGTAGTCCCTTGGCAGGTTGATGTAGTTTAAGAATACAAGCAGAGTGAAATAGAAAGCACACATCACTTCACACGTAATGACAGTACAGCAATACAAAAGAAGAAACGAAGATTAATAAAAAGGTGCATTTAAGACATTTGGATACCGTGCGGGTTAATTCATTCATTCCGATTTCTTTAAAATGCTCCTCCTGCATAAGAACAGCGGATGGGAAAAGTGGTATCAAATTGAAAAAACCTTGTTGTGCACCATATAATCAGTACGAGAGACCATGCAGAGACACGGAAATGGATTTTAAACCCTGTATAAGGAGGAGGGGGAGGAGGGGGGCGGGTACAAAAAGGATGTGGAGGGTGTGAGTGCAGCTAATGACACATTAGAAAGGCTGGTATTACCATAATTATATTCATTTCGGCAGCATTTCAATGTGTGCTGCCATTACAAGGACAATGAACATGCCCCAATATGCTCCTGGTTCCAGAAAGTCTCCCTGTGGTCAAGATATTAGTCTGCATTGTATAATAATGAAGCATAGTGGGCAGTTTGGACAGGAACATCTAAATATTGGAAGAAACTCCATAACTGGCTGTTTTTAGACCAATGGCATACCAAAAATGCAAGTCAAGATTCTCATTGTCATATTATAAAGAATTAGATTTAATATCATTGGACGTTTTGGGTCCTTTAACTGGCAGAAAGAAGAGCTGCTGGTCTCCCGAGCTTTTATATTTTGAAGTGCAGCTATTAGATCTGAGTCAGCATGGTGCTGCACTGGGTTTCCATCGATTGCTTTGACCCAGATCAGCGTGGTGCGATCTGCCTCTGACCTGCCTCTCACTTAGCCCCATCACATCCCTTAATGCCTTGGACAGGACGCAGACCAGCCTCTGGGGCAAACGCTCAGAGAAAGATGGATGTCACTACATGGATACTTGATCATATAACTCTGAGATTCTTCTTCTATAAATGTAGCTCATTTCATTATCGCCTTTGTATTGTCTGATCACACTTCATGTTACCAAGCAACACTGTGGAAATGTTAGGACGGAAACTAAGTAAAGAGCGGATTGAAACTAAGGCACTGGTGACTATCCACAGTTGTTATCTGTGTTTCTGCTGTGCCACCTCTACAATATCGGTAGAGAATATTTTTTTCTCCATTTTGTAACCCTGGATACAGATAAATAAAGGTTTAGAAGAAAGTCAAGATCATCAGTGGAGTCGCTTTCACAAGAAAATCTAATCTGGAAGTTTCCATTGTTTGCTTCGGTCAGTTACCCTTAAAAATAGAGGCAGCACTGACCTGCTTAACGCAGACACGGCTTCTGCATTTACACTATCATGGCAACACTGTGCCTTAAGCCTTCATTAGGCATGGATAACACATACCCACTTTGGTGCCTTGCAGTTTTCTCTCATTATGTGTGGGAAAAAAGGCTGAAGATTCATTTCAGCCTCTGAGGTTTAAGAGCAAGGGAATACTGAGTGCAGTCGGTATTCTCTTTTCCATTTCCCTGCTCCCCAAAGATATCGCTGCATGGGGTAAAGTGTTAGAGCAATGCACATTGTCACTTTCAGAGTCGGACTTGTCTCTCAAAGAAATACGGAGCAATTCCTGAAATGTGGCCTTGGGTTAATGATTTCTCTCAATGTGAGAAACTGTTTTATATATGCAGAAAAAAGGAAAATGGAAAGACATTATACAATCCAAAAAGTCAATGTAAAATGAATGACAATACATTGATGAGCATTGGAACAGATGGTTCGTCTGTGTATGTATATACTATACATACACTTGGAAGAACTACAGTACATCGTTTTTTAATTTAAATCTCTTTCATATGTAAAGTGTTGTGCGGTTTACTTCGATTCAAATCAGGCTGAGCTGCAGCTAGACTGAAGATGAACTGAGAGAGAGCCAGCTGCTGCTCAGCATGTTACATGTGCCAGAGTTAACGATAGCCAAGAGGAAGCCTTTGATCCATGCAGAGGCTGTTGCTATCTCTAATGATACCTGGCAGATCCACCACCAAGGTGGAGAGCCAACCATCCTCTTGGTTAATAATCCCTTCAGAACTTCCCCAGTCGATTCCCACTCTGCTGATTTCACTTTCTACAAACAAAAGTTGCAGTGTTTCATCAGGCGAGGCAAGAACTCAGCATCCGCCATTTATTGGTCACACGTGGATTATAAAATAAATAGCATCCAGATGGATTGGAAGCAATTACAAACTGCTATAATTCACAGGTGTGGGACTTGTTCTCACAGCAAAGTCTTCAGATTATTCAATTATAGCACATGTTTTCTCTCAGTTCCCTGTTCTGTAGTCAAACAGGAGGTTTGTTCTCCTCAGGGTCAACTTCTGTGTAAACAGGGAAGGTCTGGAGTGACATAAACTCTGTGTCTCTCTAATGGCGTCTGGGAGAAAGGAAATGGTCATTCGTACCAGTTATGATCATTTGCATTTATATTACAAAACCCTTCTTGAGGTGGTGCTTTGCAGTGATTACGTTAACTTCTGTCAGATCCACTGCACCTGGTGACTCACAGACGCACCTCAATGGCTGTGCTTGCTTCAATCCAGCAAGAACCACATCAGTAATGTAAAGTCATGGCAGTTTTATTTCTAAAATGGCTCATCTGTCTCACTGTAATCGGAGACTGTCTATTAATAAGGAAATAAATTGTGCCATTCATCAAACTTCCTCAAAGTCAGCCACAACAACTGTGAAACCAGTGGCTTGTTTACAGTTTTAACCATTAGATGCCACATGCATATCATAAAACATCCACACTGTAGTTGCTGTTCAATGACTTGTTTATAGCCTCCAAGGGAGGCCAGTTGTTCCAACCAATAAGTCTTGACACTTCTACTGGCAGCAGTATATTGAGATTACTGTCTTCATTTAGCAGTGCAGAAAGAAAGTCTATGGGCATCAGTTGACTCAGGTTATTAACACAGACTCCTGGATTACCACATCACACATCGGAGGAAAAGTCTGCTTCAGTGGTGGGAATGAAAGCAAGCTCATTAAATAGGCATTCAAACTCATAGCACATTCACTATGTTTACATGTTCCATTTGACAAACGTAATTGCAAAGAAACGTGGCGTATCCTGCTGGCTTAATGAGGGCTGTTATGACACAATATATCTAACTGAAGCCAAGGCTATTAAACAAGCCACTTCACTCAGTATTTAAATTATGGGACTTACACAAAATGCACCATTTCCCTCCTGTGTGTCTCAAACAATTTCACATTGACATGCCGTAATCAGTTGCACTCAATATGTTTGATTGAACTCTAATGTGCCGTTGTGAAAGGGCCCACTTCAACTTCGATCAGTGAACATTGCAAAACATGTATTATTAAAACCCACTTTGTAGGCAAAGATATAGGGATTAAACTATTTAAACTTACTCTGCAGTTTCCCAGCTCCTCGGCAGACAAGATAATGGTCCCACATTTCTTCCCGGGTATGCCGCTGAGGAAACAAATCGAAATCATCTCCTTTTATATAAATATTGTACACAGCATAACAATGAAGATCCACTTCATCAACTTGTTTGTGGCTTAAATTGTATTAAGAGGCACCATGTTTCCTTTTGCATTTACCACAAGTGATGCAATGCAGTAAATTGCCCACCGATGATCTCAAGTTTCTCAATGCTTGTGTCATGTCTCATCGTTTATGTTAAGTTTTAAGTTTTAGTTCTGTTTTCCACGTCCGCTTTTATTTTGTAGTAACTGTCCTCTCTTGTTTCAGAAACTTTATTTCCTGCCCCGGTGTTCCCTGTTAGTGTGATTGTCTGCTCCACCCCTGATTGTGTCCACCTGTTCCCCGTTTCCTCATGTATTTAAGCCTGTGTCTACCTGTGTCTTGTGTCAGATCGCCTTGTCTCTTGTCTTGTCCTGATCGTTCTTGATAGTGTAGTTTTTTGTCCTGGTTTGATTTTCCAACATAGTTGGGATTTTGTTTTGTAGGCTACTTTGTTCAAGTCTTTTTCCAGCATAGCTGTGATTTTCTGTTTTCTTATAAACCCTTTTGATTCCCCTGAACTTCGGAGTCGTGCTTTTGGGTCCTGTTTTTTGAGTCATGACAGCTTGATGGAAATAAAGATTGTAGTTATGTTAGCAGTGCAGTTATCTTCTGAAAGAGCCTTTAAGTACACCTGTGAATCAGTGATTCTATTTCCACCAGAGAGTTTACCAGACAGTTCAATAATAATAATGAGAAAGATTAACGGAAATTAGGCTTTTTATGCAGCCACACTCTTCACTTGAAGCTATGAGTTTACAGGTGTATTTTTACATACAATTAGAATAGAATAGAATATACACTTTTATTAATCCCCAAGGGGAAATTAGTTCTCTGCATTTAACCCATCCTTAGTTATTAAGGAGCAGTGGGCTGCGGTGAAGCGCCCGGGAAGCAACTGGGGGTTCAGTGCCTTGCTCAAGGACACTTCGACTTGCAACTAATGGGGAGAGCGGGGATCGAACCCACAACCCTGCGGTTGCAGGACGGCCCTCTTACCCCACTGAGCTAATTACAGCTTAGATCATATCATTCATGACAGAATGTGACACAAGAGTGACAGTTTGGCAGCTCTAATGAGCACATTATTTAGTTTCATCACTGTCACTGAATAAAAAAACAGTTATAAATAAAGACTCTTGAGTTTTTTCGTACAATGTGGAAGAAAACTGCTGAGAAACAAAACCCCTCTGATCCGCGTTTACTGAGAGTTTAAAGCTCCGTGGGTCTGCAGGTGTTTACTGCTGATTCTCGCTCCAGCAGATGATCAAGACACATCGCAGCACACGAGCGGTACCTGTGCGTCTGCATTGCTGTGCTTCACCAAGTAGCTCACCAAGTCAATGGTGCTAACAAAAGAGAGACAGAGTTTATTGTTCCGGTTTGTTCTAAATGGTTTCGGGCTGTAGTTTTTGAAGCGAAACACAATTAGATCTTGTTTATATCCAGTCTCTACAACACTCCGCTTCCACTGAAGCTGTGCTAACAAGGCAGAGCCCATTCCACTTCACGTAGCGCAAGACAGCATATCTACTTTCCCGTCATACAGAAGCACTCCAGCTGCTGACACTCCTGTCATCTTTCAGGGTAAAGAAGGAAATTACACGGGAGTCCTGCGGTGGACGTAGCTGGAGAGCAATCATTAGAAGGTCAGATTTGCTGCAGATCCTCATTTATTATGACTGTTCATCTGACTGACAGTTCAACTGGATTCCATATGACTAAATGGGGGGTAGAATTACAACAGAAGATACTTGCAATAGAGCAAACCTGCGACGGCTGAACATACAGTACTGTGTATGCCAGGGAACCTACAGTGTGATGGGATGTAGCGTGGCTTCCTTTTGCTGGTATTTTTAGGCAAAGCTACAGGGTGCTTCCAATAACTTTGACTTCTATTTCAGGTTCCCAAGGCCCTTGATGCATGCAGTTTAACACTCCATAAAAGCAATAGTAGCTCCTCAATTATGAAGTTTGATCAACCTTAATATAAATCTATTGACCACCACCAACATCAATGTACCGCACCAACTACATTGGTGCAAGGAAACTTTCAAAGTGTCAGCCTTTAATGACACTCTGAGGGGGAAGGAACACTTCATTATCAAGCTCCTTAAGTATCAATTGCAAGGTTAATAAATGTGTCCTTTTATAATTGATGATTATTAAGTTGCCACTGTACAGTTTATGACGCCTCAAAGAGCCAGTAACTCTCTCACCAATGAGGCCTGCACGCTGCACACTCCACAGGTCAAGTTATCTCCCTCGGCTCACGATAATGACCAGTACTCTTTTCAAACTCAGAAATGAGATCCATTGATGGATAAAATATCCTCTCCAGACAGGTTAAGATGCACCACCCTGATGTAATCTCTGCTGCTGAGACGAGAGCAGGTACCAAAATGAAAATGGTCTTTTTTAATGAGGCGTACATTATTTAGTGCTGCATTTTCTCTTGACAATGACTTGTTAAGTTGAAGAACAAATAAGCACTGCTGCAAAAATGCAGTTCCTGTGGAACGAGAGTTTATTTTTTATTGCAGAGCCTTACACTTTTTTCTAGCAGTTCTAACATCTTCTTCCCTGCAATGTGACTGCTGGTGATATGAAGTCCCCTGTTTCAAGAGGCCTCATTCACTCAGGGCTCATTCACTGGTTCCTCAGTGGGGAAACACTTTGATGATGAAATTATGTGAAATGTGCTGCTCCGGCCCTCTTTGCTGTACTATCTGCATGAGAACAAGGCCAACAATCCGACTGCTGTGAGGAACTGACAGTAGTTAGTCAGTCGGTCATGTATATGTGTATTTGTTTCCACTGATTCTGTGCTGCTCAAAAATGTGACTTTTCAAATTACAACAAGCAAATATCATAAGGGTGTTTTGTGATGTTTAACAGTCAGGCAATCCCCAGATAACCAACTTGTCTCAACAAAACGATGTGACCACTTCAGTTGTGGGGTTATGTCATCAAGTATACACACATTTACAGTATAATGTGGAATATAAGATACTTTTATTTTGTGTCACACAGCTGTGGATTACGGAATTGGATCTCACTCAACCTAGGGGTCGGGACCCCCCAGAGAGTGTATATAACATCTCCTGTGCCAGTGTAACCTGCCTCAGAAATACGACTTAATTGAGTGTTTGTGAGAGTCAACTTGTGATTTCAAATGAGTTTCTGACGGGGGATTCGCAGCAAATCAGAGGAAGAGAAGAAAAAAAACAGTGCTTGGAACCCATTGGACAACATCTCGGCGCAAGATGTTCAAACTAACACGGACATAGTTATTCTGGTGGGTCACGATTTAAAGAAGTTGAGAACGTCATCCCAACCATCAAAGTCAAGTAATGCGCTGCAATGATGTCACTTTGTAATTGTGTCATTGGGTAGTGAGATTGTTGCAGCAGTGAGATTAAGGATGCACAGATAGTTATCAAATTATACTATACATTGTATTATTATCAGTTTTTATGCGCAGAACACTGACATATTGATAATCATCAGCATTATTAATGAGAAGTTGGTCAAGTAAACCTTATTTTAATATCTTTATGGTGCTTTACCAAATAATACAGATATATCACTGTTCATTTTGAACTATGTTTCTTTGATACTTTGACTGGTTGGACGGTGGTACATGGTAATATCTGTCGTCCACTGTGTTGGCCCTTTGCTTGAATATGAACCACCTGAGAATATTCCTACAGACATTCCGGTTACAATGATGAACCGTACATGGGTTTCAATAATTGTTCCACTTGAACACAAGAAATATCAAAGTTGAATCTGCATGAGATTTACATAAATAAATGCTTCCCAGCAGGATCCCTTTCCATGCTGCAGACACCTTGAGCTTTCTTCAGATGTTTAGCCACAGCACTGGGCAGGCTGGAGGAAAAGCAAACTCAGTGGTGTATTGTACATTTCATCCAACACGTTATACCATGCTGGTGATTCATGGTATTGGGTTTCGTCAAACAACATGGAATTTTAATTTATTTTAATTTTTAAAGCGGACACACCCCTGGTGAATACGTTAAAACAAATACATACCTTTCTGGAATTCAATGTTTAAATATGCATATGAGGCAACTGAGGTTAACGTCTATTACATTTAAGAGAATTCTACAGATGCAAATAGACAACGTAAATATGTATTTTGGATTTAAAAATTCATGGTATGCAAGAAATATTCAGGGCAGTGCATACAAATCAGGGCAGTGCATACAAAATTGATATTTCTGCCTGTGATGTCTTGCCCTAAATCCATGTTTACCTTTGCATTGAAAATGCCGGAAGGTTATGTTTTGATCGCCGTGTATTTATTTATTTATTTATTTATTTGTATGCGTGTTATTCGCAAAACTCAAAAAGTATTGAACCGAATCGCATGCAATTTGGTGGGATGATTGTTTATTATCCGGGGACCAGTTGATTAGATTTTGGGATCGATCGGGTCAAAGGTCAAGGTCAAAGGTCATGAACAGGTCAAAATCTTTCGCAGAACTCAAAAAGTATTGAACCGAATCGCATGAAATTTGGTGGGATGATTGTTTATTATCCGGGGACTAGTTGATTATATTTTGGGATCGATCGGGTCAAAGGTCAAGGTCAAAGGTCATGAACAGGTCAAATCTCCTTGAATCACATGGAATTTGGTGGGATGATTGGTTATTATCCGGGGACCATTTGATTAGATTTTGGGATCAATCGGGTCAAAGGTCAAGGTCAAGGTCATGGAAAGGTCAAAATCTTTTTTTTACCATAGCACGATACATTTTTGTCCAATTGGCATGCAACTAATGCCAAAATGTTCATAATTCAATGCCCAATCTTGTGATATGCGAAGGTATGCGCTCTACCGAGTGCCCGTTCTAGTTTGTTTTGTTTTTGTGAAATAACTGCCCAACAACCTCCAGTGGCGTGAAGCTACGCTGTGCACATCCACAAAGTATAATAGATTAAATATCAAACATTACCAATATGATTGGTTAGAAATAAATATGTTGTAACTTTAGTTAAAGACTGCAGTACCCTCCATCTCCTCACGGGCTTGACTGCGGATATTCTTCTTTAGAGCATTACCAACCTTCAGTGTATTTGAATACAATTCAAGCTTTTAGGCTATTATATTACATCATTTCTTTAAGATTGAATGCAATTTACAGTTAAGAGGAACAATACTAATCCTTGTGCAGAGGCAATAATGGCAGCTAAATGCAGCGTGTGAAGAGCCGACATGAATAGGAGTTTTTATAAGGTGTTCTCGTTCAGAGAAGACTGATGGCAGCCTTTTATCGTCCAAGGCTTCTGTGCTTCCAGTGAATGATTAATGGGATCAAATTAAGGCATAATGGGTTCCCGCGTGTGATGAATGCAGGTGAGCAGTGACTGCACACACCACATGATGAGGAGATATGATCCCTAACACCATTCCTAGCTCTATATAATTAATAGTCACTTAAAGGCTTCCCTTGGCACAACAGACACCTTGTCAGATGGTCCTGACCATTCAAATGCCACTGTAATATTTACAGTGAAATTAGCATCATGTTAGCGCGGCCGGCTACCTCCTCTGCGCTGTCCGTCCTATTAACAGAAGATCCCAGAAGATCAAACAGAGCATCATGAAAACAACTAACAATAGAGACAGAAATGAAACACTGCCTTGTAGCAGAGTGTCCTCCTCTACACAGAAAGAAAGCAAACCCTAAAACAAGAAGCTGTTTTGCCAGATCCCCTGATTGATCAACTGAATGGAAAAAGATCAAGCTGCATATTTCATCATCCCTACAATTGCTTGGCTGTAAATTTCAGAATACCAACGAGAGTATCGCTTTTCAATCAAAGATCATTGCCAATGACACAATATAGATTATCCAGGCTCAATGTACGGGCTCTATAATTTCCCATCTAGAGGCATGACATGGTAATTCACAATTTCTGTATTCTATTACCTATCAGTGCGGAGGTGGGGTGGATGGAGGTTGGTGGGATTAAAGTCCAAAGAGGGACAAGGAAGCAATTGTTGATGTCATTCACTTTAAGGCATTAGGATGAGGAATGGGCTTGATATTTAACTAACGCAGCAACGTGTCGTACATATGAGAGTGGGGGAGGGTTCCCTGCCCGACAATATGAGTGAGAGCCCAAGAAGAAGAAAATGATTTTTTCTCACTGCAGCTGTTGCAGGGCGGGTCTCCAGTACATATTCTCCGACTCGACAACATGACTGCAGTGTTATGATGCTGAGGAGATGGTTACTTTGCTATTTCACACCTGGGGATAAGAACATTAAAACATACTTTTTGGGAAGTGTAACCAAACAAGAAATAGGCAGCTTTCACTCCACGAAACAATGATTTCAGTGAGATTTCCATCAATAGAGAATCCAATGAATCCCACCGGTTTACCGAGGGATACGTGTAAATGAACAAAATGAATAAATGAACTGGTTTGAGACCAACAGAGGCAGTGGTGGGTAGACCACAAGCATGGCTTTGTGCCACTGTAAACGTTTGGGCCGGTGGGCAGATCAGAGTTGAACAGAATTAGCAAGGTTGCCAAAAGTCTAGATGGGTTTAAATGGGATTATACCCCGAATCCCTTTGATCTCTATACACCGATAAGCATCTATAATCCCTCACCTCACCAGGATTAAAAAAGAGGGATGAAAGTGCACCAGCTAATTTAAAAGGATACCAGAGAACCTAACGGTTCTCCGAGAGGAAAAAGAGAGCTGTTGTCTACCGGTGCTGCAAGAGGAGCTGGTCCTTGTGTTTAGCTGCAGGCAGCCTGCTCTAAACTCTTTGAAGCTTTGTTAGAATGAGCACAAAGCACGTAAATAGGGCAAAGAAATGCTCTGCAGAAAGCGAAGGATATACCAAACAACCAAGAGTAAAGAATGTGTCTGCTTTTCGCTGTGGAGAACGAGGAATGAGGTGCAAGGCATGAAACCACAATGTGCCCAATATGTCATCTTTTTTCCCGTTATTGCGTAACCTATTGGGTGCTATTCACTGGATACTTCAGGAATCCCACTCATGCATAATGACCATCATCACAACCTCAATTAATGCAAATAATTGTGTTATTTACACTATTGAACACTAAATATAAAATACAATTACCTTTCAAATGCACTCCATTGTGGTATCGATGTAATGAGACTGTTGATGTTTTGATTAAATACATTATGGAGCAGGCTTTACTCACTGTAACGATGTATGACTTATTGTGATTTTAAACAAATGAGATATCCACCAACTAAAAATGGCATGTTTTGACAGAGAGAAAAGAGGATTAGGAGAAGTTGTCAATCAGAGAGAAACTTTCTCACTCGGGCTACAGATAAAAACTGCATGACTGTGAGTTCTCGTCCTCTCTTGTTCTCTCTCCCGCCAACAAAAACCTCCTCTGGAGGAAATAACAAGCACATTTCCATTTCCCCACGGCAAGAGCAAAACATCACACTCTATCAGAAGCTGAAAGAGAAACCCGGTTCTCGTGAATACAGTATTACACATATGTTGTAAGTCAAAATGTACCACACTTTCTCTCCATGGGCGCCTGCCATTAAATCACAGCTGATTCTCGACTCCCGTATTCCTAATGAGTCGGAAGGCCACGCCCCCTTTGGACCTCCCTCCTGGTGCTGGGCAGAAATTAATGGCATTTATATCATGTTACACTGGGGCGCCCTGACCTCCTCTGTGGCGGTTACTGCTGACATTAGATTGCAATCTGCTTGTCGACAGTTTGCTTTCGGCTGTTAAATAGATTACTAACGAGGGAGTGTGAAACAGGCAGCAGAGCGCTCGCTGAGAGGCTCTTGGGTACCTTTTCATCAGATGAGTCCAGTGGCCATGACAGAAATGAACACAGTCTGCTTTGAGTGCAAACAAATCCGCCAAGTTCATCCA